>NW_022111324.1:81532538-81540861 GCF_000313985.2 Echinops telfairi | reverse complement strand
CTGGCCGCTGGTTCTCGTCGCCCAGGAAGGAAGTGGAGGAGGCTGCAGACACCGAGAAGGGTGTTGGGTCAGCAAAGTGCGGATGCTGCGACCATGATTTGTATTTTTTGCTGTGTTTTCAAAGTCCCATCATACCAAGATTATAAATTTCTCTGTATTTTCTGCTGGTACTTACATGACTTCTTATTCTATGTTTAAATTAATAATTTATTTGGAATACTTGGTGTATAGAGCGAAGGGGGAAAAATCTAATGGCATCTTCTATATTATGAGGAATCAATGAAAGTTCTAAAAGTACAATTATTTGTTTGTTTTAACTTTTTATTATGAATTAGGTTGGAGTTTAAGTATATATGTTTTTATAAGGTTAAATGAAGGGACAGGATATTAGAGCTAGAACATATAAAAAGAAAGATACTTTTACAATAGCTCAGGGAAGAATAACAAAGATCTAAAATGTGAATTCCTTCATACATATGCTAGAAAAAACCAAATAACTGGTAAGAATGGTTGACTTAAAGTGACTTAAAGAATGGTTGACTTAAAAACCCATGTGCCTTTTACACTTTTAATGTATCCAATTTTTAAAAGAACAATGGAATGCAGGCCAGAAAAATGCCTTTTGGGTGTCCATTATCTATTGGAGTGTCCAAATATTGATGAAGTGCCCACCGCATGCCAGATCTACATTTCCCAGTGGTTTCCAAGGCACTCAGGCATGCATGAAAACCTTTACCTGTATTTAGATGAGCCAGAGTTGACAGACTCTTTCTCTTAAACATTTCTGTGAGAATGCTGTCTCGGACTGCAGGAGCAGCTCTCACCCCGCACTGCTCTACGCTTTTATTTTTCTAATCACAAGGACATCAAAACCTTTAGTCTGCTGTTCTGTGTAGTTTGGCGTGGATAATTGGATAACTGCTGTATTTGCTAGGAAGGTTATAAGCAATTATTCTAAAATTAAAAGCTTAGAAAAATATCACCAAAAAATTAATGAAAAATACTTATCGATTAGGATGTAAAAAGCAAAATAAAATAAAATGCCGATAAACCACCACTAAATGATAGTGATTATTGCAGGCGCTGAAGCTAACTCAATATTATCAACTTAATAACTGTGTAATAAAAATCATATTAAAAATTAAAATAAAACAAACATGATAATCTGAATAGGTACTCCGACCAACAATTTTTGATAAAATTTATTAGTACTTCCAAATACTTTATCGAGCCCCATAATAAAAACACATACAAAATAGTAATTATGATCCTTGAGGCTCAGGATCATAATCTTGAGGGACACCAAAATCAATTGGCATGACACAGCTCACATAGACAACGATCTGCATCTTAATTTGATATGTAGAGACTAGAGTCTTAAGAGGTCAGGAGTGACCATTTAAGGCACAACTACTGATCTTTCCCTGTCTGGCATAGAGAAGAATGATGAAAATTTAAGACACCAGAAAACATTTAGTTCAATAGACGAATGGACCAGGCGAACTTTAGTCTTCCTGGCCGTCAGAACAGATGTAGATGCGACCGTAAATTGACAGGAAGCTGCCAAGAATTCAAGCAGGATTCAGAAGAGGATGGGGAATGAAGGATGTCATTACTGACAATGACACACATGAGGAATTATAGTTGTAAGGCATTTACCTCATTTATATGAAGAAAACTGTAAATCTTTATAAAATACATAAAAGAAGACTTGAAATAACACAAAAATATAAAATACTTGAATGGGAAGATGAACTGTACATGCATTCAGCTTTCCTAAAATTATCTTCCATGCAATTCTAACTAATATCTAAATAAGAACAGCAAAAACTGCATGTGTATGTGTAAATGGAAGCCAATGATTTTAGTTTGTGGGCAAGAATAAACTGGTAAAAAATACCAAATGAAATCTGAAAAGGAGAATAGAAAGAAGGGAGGAGAGTATTTTCATATATTAAAGCATAACCTAATTTTTAATACTTAAAATGTTACTATACAAAGATGAGGACATGAAAAATATCAGTGATCAAATAGAATTCCCCAAACTAATTCTTTATTTCAATATATGCAGCATCATCAATCAGTGAGGAAGGCAGTAACTAATAAATAAATGCAACTAGAACTACCCAAACATAAAGGAACAAAAGATTTTCGCATCATGCCATTTAGCAGAAAGAAATTCCAAATGGATTATGTATTTTTAAAACTGCACAAAAGTATCCAGAAGAGAGTAGAATTACATCCAGGTATGCATCACTTAATATTTATGATGCATTCTATGAAACAGGGCATTATGTTATTTGGCTGATGTGTGGAACTATTTTAAGATTTATGTGAATCTGCTTCCAATTCTCATCTTGCTGCTGCTGCTGAGTACTAGGAGAGGCTGGAGGAACTGCAATGGCTGCAGCAGAAGCTGAGAGGCTATTTACTGATAAGAACAAAGACTATACAGCTTTCATTTTGGATTATACTTCAACACAGAGAAAGCAAAAATCCTCACAGCAAGACCAAAAGATTGAAGTTGCTAAGGATTATGTATTACTTGAATCCTTTGGGACAATGGAATTTCACTGCATGACTTTCTATCTATTGTCTTTGTTAACTCCTACAAAATGACTAAGTGGAAACATGTAAATAAGGTTTATGGAACTCTTGTGGGGTCTGGCTAATTTTGCCAGTCCATCGGGTATACAGGAAGTCATCTCAGAAGCAGGAATGAAAAGAATCTCACAACCATCAAGAAAGAAAAGTCACGAATGAAGTGCATCTTTTGGCCCTGGAGATTCCTGCTCAGAAAAAGGCACTGCGGCACCAGCAGCAGCAATGGAAGTAGCACTGAGAGAAGGGGCGAGAACAGCGGGCTTTCTGGTCCATGAGACAAGGGAAGCTCAGTGCTTACACATGAGGCTGGATTGAACAGTGAGCGCACTTTGCACATTTATCAGCACTGGGAGTTTTTGTAATGCTTGCTGGGGCAGGGCAGAGAAACAGGGCTGCATGGCTGAGAGGCCAAGGACCAGAAGGAAAGTCTGGAGAAGGGAAAGTCTGGATAAGCTGTGGACAAAAGAACCATGTCCCTAAAATGTCAGATCCCAACTAGTATTCCCTCGTAAATGTCATTATCATGCTATATTTCCTTATGTCATAATCACGAATACTGTGCTGCCTGTTGAGTTGTGTGTGACCACTGTGACAGACTATGGTGCCCACAGAGAAGTAGAGTGCCATGGGAAAGACAGGTGGATGTCTGAAGAGGCAGAAAAGGTTGGAGGTGGAGTCATATCTAATAGAAATTGGTCTTAGGATGATGTAGAATTGGAATTTCATCCCCATTATGAAGTCAAAGGAACTCGTTCATGAAGCAGCAATCAAGAAATCTGTTGCAAAAGATGTCTTTAAAATGTTAAAGAGCGAAGCTAACACTTGTACTAGACCCAAGCCATGGCATTTTCAATCACCTCACAGGCATGTGAAAGCTGGTCAATGTATGAGGAACACAGAAAAATCAATGCACTTGAATTTTGGAGATGGTGAAGAATACTGAATATACCATGGACTGCTAGAAGAATCTACCACTCATCTATTAGTTTGTCATACTCTGGTGGCTTGTGTGTTGCTATGATGCTAAATGCGATGATATCTTCTACTGGTATTTCTTTTTTTTTTTTTAATTTATTTTTTGGTATTTCAAATATCAGCAGAGTCACCCAGGGTGAACAGGTTTCAGTGGAGTTCCAAGGTAAGAACAGATTAGGAAGACAAAATAGGCATGGTTTCAAATCAGTAAAGGTGTATGTAAAGGCTGTATACTTTCATCATACTTATTTATTCTGTATTTTGAGCAACTAATTCAAGAACTTGGATTATCTGAAAAAGAACATGGCATTAGGATTGGAAGAAGGCTCATTAATAACCTGAAATATGCAGAAGTCACAACCTTGCTGCTGAAAGTGATGAAGACTTTAAGTACTGGCTGATAAAAATCAAAGACTGCAGCCTTCAGCTATGGATTGCAGCTCAATGTAAAGAAAACAAAAATACCCACCACTAGACAAGTAGACAATGTCATAATGCACAAAGAAAAGATTACAGTTGTCAAGGATTTCATTTTATTTGGCTCCACAATCAGCACTCACGTAGTAAAAATGATAAAGTCAGATATAGTATTGCATTGGGCAAATCTGTTGCACAAGACTTCTCTAGAGTGTTGAAAAGCAAGGATGTTACTTTGAGGATGAAGTTGAACCTGACCCAAAGCAATGGTGTTTTCACTGGCCTGTTAAAACATGTAAAAGCTGAGCAATGAATAAAGAAAACTGAAGAAGAATTGATGCATTTGAATTATGGTGCTGGCAACGAATCTGGAAATTACCATTGACTGCCTGAAGAATAAACAAACGTGCTCTGGAAGATGTAAACTTAGATTCCTCCTTAGAAGTGAGAATAATACTTCATCTTACACACCTTGGACATGGTATCAGGAGAGACCAAGCTCTGGAAAAGGATACCATACTTGGTAAAGTAGAGGGTCAGCAAAAAAAGGGAAGACATTCAAGGAGATGGATTGACACACACTCTAGACTATGCATAGCTATGCAAGGATGGGAGCTGGTATGAAATACAAAGGAAACACGATATGCAAAGGTTCTAGAACCCAGAAAAAGTAGATGCCATAATAATTTAATATTGTGGAACATTATCAATTTAATCTTAATTCACTCACTTTGACATACATAGTATTATTATTAAACAAGCAAACCTTGTTTTAATGTGCTTTGCTTTACAGCACTTCAAAGATAACGAGTAGTCCCCTGGTGGGGACTGAGCATGATAGTAGGCCAGGAGGAAAGTCAAGGGAAATAGCGGAAAGAGCTGGAAGGCAAGGGCATTTATAGAGGGCTAGATAAAGGCATGTACATATGCAAATGTGTTTATATATGAGGATGTGCATATATTTATAGGGTTAGTATTAAGGTAGCAGAAAGACATTGGGCCTCCACTCAAGTACTCCCTCAATGCAAGAATACTTTCTTCTATTAAATTGGCATTCTATGATGCTCACCTTCCCAACACAACCACTGAAGACAAAGTGGGTGAGTAAGCAAATGTGGTAAAGAAAGCTGATGGTGCCCGGCCATCAAAAGATATAGTGTCTGGGGTCTTAAAAGCTTGAAGGTAAACAAGCGGCCATCTAGCTCAGAAGCAACAAAGCCCACATGAAAGAAAGCACACCAGCCTGTGTGATCACGAGTTGTGGAGGGGATTAGGTATAAGGCACCATCAGAACAAAAAATCTTACCATAGTGAATGAGGGGGGGGAGTGTGGAGTGGAGACCCAAAGCCCATTTGTAGGCCACTGGAGATCCCCTTGCATAGGGGTCTCCGGGAGGAGACGAGCCAGTCAGGGTGCGATGTAGCAACGATGAAAAATACAACTTTCCTCTAGTTCCTAAATGCTCCCCTCTCCCACCATCATGATCTGAATTCTACCTTGCAAGTCTGATTAGACCAGAGGATGTACACTGGTACAGATAGGAACTGGAAACACAGGGACTCCAGGCCGGATGATCCCCTCAGGACTAGTGGTGTGAGTAGAGGGAGGGTGGTTGGAAAGGGGGAACTGGTTACAAGAATCTACATGTGACCTCCTCCCTGGGGGGACGGACAACAGAAAAGTGGGTGAAGGGAGACGTTGGACAGGGCAAAATATGACAAAATAATAATTTATAAATTATCAAGGGTTCATGAGGAAGGGGAGAGCGGGGAGGGAGGGGAAAAATGAGGAGCTGATGCTAGGGGCTTAGGTGGAGAGCAAATGTTTTGAGAATGATGTGGGCAATGAATGTACAAATGTGCTTTACACAACTGATGTATGTATGGATTGTGATAAGAGTTGTATGAGCCTCTAATAAAACGATTTAAAAAAAAAAAAAGAATTTCCCTCCCAAGGCAACTTCTCCAGAGACATGCCAGCCCATACCTATTATTATCTCATTCCACACCAACGTCTCCAGAGCAACAGGAGTCTCTTCTAAGTATTTACATGACAGAGGTTTGAGGAACCCTGGTGGCTAGGGATCTAAGGACTCAGCTGCCAACCACAGAGGGTCTGCATCTCTGACACTCCTCCCAGGCAAATTCCTCATACATATGTCCAAGGGAGACAGTCCTAAGTAATTTTAAAATTCCTTCCTGACAGATTTCTTCTCCTTCCTGATAGATTTCTTTGCCCCACTAAACATCTTTCCTTCCCATCCAGCATAATTAGGTCATCTCTAACAGCCCTCCTGGGGGAGCCCAGGTATGGTGGTTAAGCACTCAGTTGCTAAGTGAAAAGTTGGCAGTTCGAGCCCCACCAGCTGCTCTTTGGTAAAAACATGTGACAGTCTGCTTTTCTAATGATTACAGCCTTAGAAATCTTTTTTTTTTTTTAGCCTTAGAAATCTTATGGGACAGTTCTACTCATCCTGTCAAGTTGCTAAGAGTCAGACTTTACCTGACGGCAATTATTTTATTACTTCTATCAGCCACTATTGGTACCTAGTATAAATACTAGATTTGAAATGGCAGCTACGTTCCATTCTACACTAAGCAGAGTTTCTAAATTCCTATCAAGCCTAAACAGAAGAAAAATTAAACTTCACAAATAAAAAGATACCTTCAGTCCTTCCAACTCATTTTCCAGCTGCTTGGAATAGTGCTCACTCTGTTCACGCAATTTCCTGTCTTTAGATGCTTCAGCAGTCAGAGCTTCTGTATGCACTTCCAGCTTTAAAATAAGAAAAGCAGATTTCATGATTATAATTGGTTTCCAAACAAAATAATGTTTGCCTTATGGATATGTACCTTGTGATAGGAAAATAACTCAAACGTAAAATTACTAAAAAACATTACCAAACTAAAAAATAACTAACTTTTACAAATTAAAGAGTGAATATACATTATTTCACTAGTCTGAAAAAACAGCTTTAATAACTACAAAATTTGCCTGACTACTAACCTCTTTTTTGGCTCTTTCTGTTCTGCGTAGTTCTTGCCTTAAGCTTTCAACTTTTTGTACCACCAGGTCCACCTCTTCTTCCTTATCTCGGACATGGCGAGCAAGTTTCTGTTTTTGGGTGTGCAATTCTGTTAGTCGCTCATTGATCTCCATGAATTCCTGCATGGCCAGTTTCCTCTGACAGTGTGCATCTTTCAGCTCTTTGGACTGGTTTTTTAATCGCTCACTAGCCTGGACTAGTTCCTACAGTTTTGCAAAAAGAATATAAGTTACCAATTTTGCAATCTAGAGACCAAATATGGCCATCAAGTTGGTTATTATGAAATCAGTAAGAGCCATAATTATTCATCTCAAGATAAAATGAAATGAAATGAGCTACTTTACAATGATAGGGCATGGTGACCTGGTAATATTCTCAATTCCTTATGCAAATGAGAAGGAACAGCTGATTTAGCTTCCTCTACTGTAGTTTCTACAGATAAAGACTATAGGGGTACTATATGGTCAAAATGAAGATTTTATAAAATCAAGTGGAATTTTTCAGTTTCTTTGATTTTCTTCTAAATCACACTGGATTACATATGATGAAAACAAGGATTTCCCTTGATGTGGGGCTGGGCCAACAGCAAAGACAGAAAGCTAAACCTGAAAGTCCCAAATTGCACTTAGACTCTTAGAAGGGGCTTACGTGGACTCAAGTCCACAGAACCACGTGCATTCCTGCAGAAGGAACTATAAATCTTCATTCAGGAAAAAGAGTCTTAATGAAATTCCATCTTTTTATAGACATGAAGAATAAGCAAATATAAGCACTCTGTCACACACACACACACACACACACACACACACTCCCTAAATATTTAAAGAACTACCACAAGCAAATTATATAGAAAACAATAAAAGAAATATACTACAAAGGCACTTAGATATTAAAACGATCAGCTATGTATGAATGCCATCAATGAATGCCATCTATGAATTATTTGAAAAAAATAAAAATGAAAAAAATGATCAAAAAAATTTTTCCCAAAGGCTAGGCAATACGTTGTCTGTAAGAAACATAAGGGATCAGGTAGCAGACACCAAAGAACAAAAACCATCATTGTGTGACCACCTTCCCCACATAAACGCTGAAGACGAATGTGTGCATAAGTTAAGTATGGTGAAGAAGGCTGATGTTGTCCGGCTATCGAGACCTATAACGTCTGGGGACTTAAAGGCTTGAAAGTAAACAAGTGGCCATCTAGCCCAGAAGCAACAAAGCCCACATGAAAGCAGCACACCAACATGTGTGATCATGAAGGGCCGAAGGGACCAGGC
>NW_022111324.1:81523181-81531833 GCF_000313985.2 Echinops telfairi | reverse complement strand
AAAGGTTAAAAAAAAATAAGGTAATGGCAACCAATAGAGAGCACGAGTAGGAAAACTAATTTCGGATGAAACAGACTTTAAGGCTAAGATCAGCCTAAGATACAAGGGAAAACACTATAGACTGGTTAAAGGGTCAATTGATCAGAAGACATAGCCATAATAATTATGCACACAATTAAAGCAGCTTAAAATCTACAAATCAAATTCTTACAGAATATAAAGAGTAACAGACAACTCTACAATATTCAGAGGCTATACCACTTTCAAGAAGTACAGACAACTACAAAAAAATTAAATAAAAACACAGAAGTAAACTACCCAATCAACTAAATAGAAAAACCAGGCAAATACATAACTAAAAATGAAAATTATAGATGGATATCCCTCATGAATATAAACAAAAAAGTTCTCAAATCCTAGCCAAAAATATCCATCAATATATCAAAAAATATTACATGATGACTAAGCAAGGATGGCTCAGCATTAGAAAAACAATCAATGTAAACCACCATATAAATAAAATAAAAACCACATGTTCACATTGATCGAATAAGAAAAAGCCTTTGACAATATCCAACTCCTAATCCTGACCTTCAAAAGAGAGCAATGGAAAAACAACAAAACAGAAATTCTTCAATGGGAATTGGGGGCAAGCAGAGTGGAAACCCAAAGTCTATCAGTAGTCAATAGGACATCCCCTGTGAGAAGAGCCACAAGGAAGAAAAGAGTCAGTCAGGGTGCAGTATAGCACCGATGAAACACACAACCTTCCTCTAGTTCTATATTGCTTCCTTCTCCGCCCACTACCAGGACCCCAATTCCACCTTACAAATCTGGCTAGACCAGAACATGTATACGGGTGTAGATAAGAGCTCATAACACAGGGACTCCAGAACAGATAAACCCCTCAGGACCAATAAGGGGAGCAGTGATACTAGGAGGTTAAGGGAAGTTGGGGGGGGGCGGAGTAAGGGGGGACAAATCATAATAATCAACGTATGTATGGCCCCCATCCCAGGGGGACAGCAGAAAAGTGGGTGAAATGAGACAGCAGTCGGTGTTAGACATGGAAAAAAAAAAAGAATTTATAAATTATCAAGGAGACATGGGGGAGGAAGGGAGGGTAGAGGAGGGAAGGGGAAAATGAGCTGATGCCAGGGGCTCAAGTAGAAAGAAAATGTTTTGAAAAAGATGACACCTCCCCCCAACTACCAGGACCCCAATTCTGCCTTGCAGACCTGGTTAGACCAGAGGATGCACAGCGGTACAGATGGGAATTGGAAACGCAGGGAATCTAGGACAGATGAACCCCTCAGGACAGGGGTGACAGTGGCGATACCAGGAGGGAGGGGGGGTGTAGAAAGGGGGAATTGATCACAGGGATCTACATATAACCTCCTCTCTGGGGGATGGGCAGCAGAGGGGTGGGTGAAGGGAGACACCAGGCAGTGTAAGATAAGATATAATAATAATTTATAAATTATTAAGGGTTCATGGGGGGGGGAAGGGAAGGGAAAAAAGGAAAATGAGCTGATTCTGGGAACCCAAGAGGAAAGTGAATTTTGGGAATGATGAGGGCAACAAATGTATAGGTGTGCTTTACACAATTGATCTATGTATTGTGATGAATTATATGAGTCCCAATAAAATGATTAAATTAAAAAAAAAAGATGAATTACACACACAGAAAAAGAAAAAGATGACAACATATGTACAGATGTGTTTGACACAATGGATATATGGATTGTGATAAGAACTGTAAGAACACCCAATAAAATAAATAAAATAAAATGATTTCTAAAATAGCAAAATTAAATTTATCTACCTATATAATTTTAATTTTTCATCATCTGAAAAAAATGTTAAAATGCTACACACTACTCCTTACCTATTGATGCACTTAAATTCTAAATATCAGAACATTATAAAAATGTTGGTTTCATTTGAATGTGGAGATCACATCATATCACAAAATGGAGCGTGACTACATCATTATGTAAATGCCAAATTACGTTATTACATAATTTTAAACTGAGAATTATGGTACAGGTAGTTTGAAATATAACTTTAACCACATGCACATACAAAAAGAGAATTAAGGACATAAATAAAAAAACAATGGCCATCGCTTCTTGGCCTTTTGGCTAAAATCAAGTGTAGTGAAATCCAATGGCCAGCCTTAATTTCAAAGGAGAGAAACAAAAAGCATTCCCCTTAGCATTAGGAACCAGAGCATGGCCTGTGTCACTACTTCTATTCAATATTGTCATGGAAGTCTTAGCCAGAGTTATAAAGGAAGAAAGATATACTAAAGGCATCGAAATTGATAAAGAAGTAAAAGTCTCTCTATAGGCAGATGTAGGATGGGCCAGTATTCTCAAGGGCTTGGCAGTTAAGACCTAGTAATCTCCCAAGATGTGACCTAACACCATGTAATCATATCCATAATAGAATCTGCTTGGAGATCTATTTAAAATGTTGAAAAGCAAGGATGTTACTTTGTGAACTAAGGTGTGCTTGACCCAAGTCAGGGTATTTTTAATTACCTCATATGCATGTGAAAGTTGAACATTGAATAAGAAAAACCAGAGAAGAATTTTTGTATTTGAATTAAGGTGCTGGTGAAGAATACTGAAAGTACCATGGATTGCCAAGAGAACACACAGTTCTGTCTTGGAAGAGGTACAGCAAGAATGCTCCTTAGAAGCATGGATGGTGAGACTTTGTCTCACATACTTCAGACGTGCTTTCAGGAGAGACCAGTCCTTGGAAAAGGACATCATGGTTGGCTAAGTGTAGGAACATTGGAGAAGAGGGAGGTCCTTGACAAAATGGATAGACATAGTGGCAAAAATGATGGGCTCCAACATTAGCACAGTTGTGAGGATGGTACAGTGCCAAATGGTGTTTCATTCAGTTGTACAAAGGGTTGCTGAGTGGGCACTGACTCGATGGGACATCACAACACGGGCAGTAAAGGAGCCTAAGGAGTCAGTGGGTTATATGTAGAGCTGCTAACCACAAGGACAGCAGTTTGACTCCTAAGTCTCTCTGTAGTAGAAAGATGAGGCTTTTGCATCCATAAAGAGCCAGAGTCTTGTAAACCCAAATGGGCAGTTTTACTAGTTATTATCTGGCTTTACTAGTATTATCAGAATTGACATGATGGCAGTGAAAAGAAAAAAAAAAGAACTTTTTTACTTGCAAGATGAGTGTGAAAATAACACCCTTACTGGGATCATAGCCCAGAGGCAATCAATTGAAGTCAAGTTCCCTCAAGGGTGTGACCTACTTCCAGTATCAAAGGATAATAATGGAAGACTGATTGCTTTTTGCTGCGTCTGGATCTTGCATCTGGTTCATTGACCTATGGTTCTTTGGATCTGAGCCAACAGTCTGCCATGTTGACTGCTGATCCTGAGAGTCATCAGTGGCCTCCAATCTGACCTGATGACCTTCAATTAATTCAACTCTGCAGGCGCAAACCTGACCTACTAACCTTGCATTAATTCCCTCTACAACCATCTTGTTGCCTTCCTGCCAATCGTAAGTTTATTAGTCTCTACTAGAGTAGAGACTAGCTACTCAAGTCAGAAATCTCCATCTGACCTACACACTTGGAATTGGTCTAGACCTGGTCTTGCTTGCTTCTATAACTCTGTGAGCGATTTTCTTAATATAAAGGTCTCTCTATATATTCACACATATAAACTTCAGTATTTTTACTTCTCTAGAGAACCCAACTTGGACATTTGGTACTGACAGTGGTTCTAGAGAAATGAAATCACAAAAATGAATTTTCTATCTTCATTCCCAAATCTGACTAGCTTTAGAAACATTGAGAACTCTACCTTTATTAATATCAAAAATTCTGCTTCTATTAGTAAAGACTGTGCTGTTTATCCATGGTGTGAGATGGTAATGTTACTGAATGAATGATCACTACCAAATGATTAAGTATTGGTGACAAGTGAGGCTCTAAATGATTGTGTGTTTGCTATTTTACAGCAATTTTGTCTGGATTAGAAGTACAGGGAAGCTGGTTAGTTGACAAAGTAGTAAGGGACAGAGAAGTAATCAGAGATCAAGAACCACATAAAAGACCTCGAGGTTTCCACTCGTGCTTGAACCAAACCAAACCAAACTTATTGCCACTGAGTGAATGCCAACTCATAGAGACCATAGAGGACTTGGTAAAACTGCCCCTGTGAGTTTCTGAGACTATTATTCTATATGGGGTTATTTCTCCCGCTGTTCCCTGAAAGATAGCCTTATTTCTTATAGCAACAGGTGCTATTGCTAAAAACTAAATCCAGACTCTTATTGTAAGAGTGCCTGAATTACAACGTCAATTTAATTCCCAACCTCAAATAGTATATACTGTTAAAGTGAGGGGCATTAATTGGGAAGAAATGGGATCCTGAAACTTGAGAAGGGAGCATAAAAGCAAATAATCAGGAAGATGGGTACACTAGGTCCCTAATTCTTTGGATATATTTCAGCAAACAACCTGACACCTTCCATCAGGTGAGATTACTTTTGCCTGGAAATCCATTATCAGTAAAACCATTATCCCTCCTACCCACATTTGAGATGATTAAACCAACTGAGAATGCTGATATGGCACCTGGGATGGTGTCTGGAGCACTGCCTGAGGCAGGTGCCTCACAAGTCATTGTTTAATGTTCCCAAGAAACACCCTCACGACAATGATTGCTCCTAGACTCATAACTAACTGTACTTCCATCCCAGTGAGCCCCAGGAGACAAAGTATAAAGGTGACCCAGGAAGAAGTGTGCTACATTCTATAACTGCCAGTAAATTTCCAATTTGTACAAATAGAAACCTGAAGTATATGTGTCAGGATGGCTATTAAGTGTTTGGGTTAATGGAACATAGCACAAAAAGTTGGAACAGTTTGAGTTTATTGATATGGACTCTTTAAACACAGATTCATCATTTAATGTTTTAGCTCCAGAGGTTATGAAAGGATCAGAGTTCATTTGGTTGCTTTGTTCGTTCACTGAAGCATGAATTATACAATGGCTTATAATAAGACAAATTGAAATACCTACCCTGTCTTGGTATACTGTAGGGGAAATTGGCATGACCCATAAACAATGGAGTGCCCAGAGGACATACCTTTTAACATAACAATGAGGAATAATTTTGTGAAGGAAGCTCCAGCATTTTTGTAAATTTTGATTTATGTAAATCAGATCTGACAGTGGGAAATGTCCTCATTAAGATATTTAAATACAATAGGGCCAGTGGGGGAATTCAGCTGATTGTCACTGGGTCAGTAGAATACCTATTTTTTTGGTTCAGTATGGCTAACCAGTTGTTAAAATGGCACTTGTCTCTCCTAGCCGCCTAATGTGGAAATCACAAATTTACATTCCTTACTCTTTTAACGTTCATCTGTGCAACAGTGTGTTCTAAGCCCCTGCAGTAATGTTCATTCCATCCACAGGTATAAAAAAATTAGACAGAATTATGCTTGTAATATTTATTCATTTCATAAAACTCATTATACTTTTGGTGAATACTACAATTTTATTCTCTTGCAATGTTACTTCAGTAAACATATAATGCAAAGAGGAAAAGTGCCGAACAGAGGGTGATATGTTGTCATTTGTTTCAGCTTGTGTTATACCCCAAATTCCATGAAATTGTAGAAGTGAATTATGCAATTTCTCAAAGTGCTCAAATAGCTCAAAATATTGTCAGGACAATTGTTCAGCACAAGTAGGAAGGGGTTTTCCAAAGATGAACATAATATGTTCAGAGAAGAAAAGTCTCCAAGCTATTTCTAATATAACAAACACAATGACTACTGTCTAATTGGCCTACCTCTCAAGGAATGGGATCCTACTCCCACAGTGAATAGATGGTAATCATACAACTGATGATGCTCAGATAAAAGCAAGGAATATTGCAAGTTGAGAATGCCAATCAATAAGCAATATGGAAATATGTCAACAATTTTATTTTTTTGTCAGGTATTATTTAATAATTTTCTATAACATGGTAAAATTCTTTCTTATAATTTAGTTTTATGTAACTCTTCTATTGTCCTTATTTAATTATTAACTGTATGGAATAATAAACTACTTTTTGGTATATCATATTCTTATATTAAAATGGTCATTAGGATAGTTGTTAAATTATTTGAATCCCACCACTGCCTTCACCTAACTCATAATAGATGTTAAAAACAATACTTTTTTAATGACCAGGCAGATTTACAAGAGAATTTTATAGAATTTTAAGAAATAAAAAAAGACTTAATTGCCAAAATTAATTGCATGAATCTAACAATATAGGAAGATTTACATTTGTGAAGAAAATGAAAAATAAACTAAAACTCAAGAACTTAAAAAAATTAGTAGTATGTAATGTTAAGAAAGTCTTGCAAGAAATCAGTTAAAAAATACAAATCACAATTCTTCTTTTAAAAAAACCCAAAGCATAATTAAAAATTAGAATTGCCATCAAAGAAGAAACATGGACATAGAGATAATGAAAAATATTTTCAAATAGATTAAAATAGGTACTACTATATGCCCAGAAAGATTACTTTCCAAGTATGGGGCTAAAATAGTGAGAGCTGCATATAAACAACAAAAAGAATAGCGTTTACAACAACTAAATCTGCTTTAAAAGACTCTAAAATTTAATTTCAAGGAAAATAAAAAAGCTTTTATAAAAACAGTATGATATGCAAGGTGGAATCGCAGGTTGAGGAACTGATAAATATCAATGTGAATATAACCTAATCTTCTCTTCATAAGATTATGTTATAAAAATGTCTAATGCTTAGGATAAATAGAAAAGATCCAATTAAAATATTAATCAATAAGAGGATGTTAAGTTGGGAAGAGTTCATCAGAGTTAATTCCTTAAGTTGTTTGAGAAGGGGAGTTTCATGAAAAAAATTCAGAAGTAACTATGCCAAATGTCTATAAATGATAGAGAGTAAAGTAGGAACACGAACACAAAAACTTCAATATAAAAGGAAGTGGTAAAAGGGAAGCACAGAATGAGCATATGGAAAGCAAAAGGTAGAGTAATAGAGCTATAGATATAAACCCACAGCCACTGAGTTGATTCTGACTCATGGTGATGCTGTGAGTCAGAGTAGAACTGCCCCTTAGGTTTTCTGAGAGTGTGGCTGTTTATAGAGGAGACAGCTTCATCTTTCTCCTGTTGGGAAGCTAGTGGGTTTAAACCACTGACCTTGTGGTTAGCAGCCCAAAGTTTAACCCATGGTACTACTATAAAAACAAATGTAAAATGACTATGCTCACAAGTTAAAGGCAGAGTTCATGATACTAAATTAATAAACAATTAAACCTAAGTAACAAAAAAGGTAGAGAATGCCACTACACAAGGATAAAATGTTCAATGCACTAGGAATAAACAACATTCTAAATATTTTTGTATTTCATACAATAGTCTCAAAAATATATTTTAAAATAATTGCTAGAACTTCGGAGAAAACTTGGTGAACACATCATTAAAATGAGAAATTTCAACTTTTCAATCACTCAGAGAATAATTCACATGCCTAAAGATTTAAGAAGTCGACCAGCTTCACACACCAGCCTGTGTGATCATGAAGTGTCAACAAGATCAGGTACCAAAAGATTCAAACCAAACAATCAGATCATTGTGGAAGAGGTGAGTTGGAGTGGAGACCTAAACCCCATCTGTAGACAATTGGATGTCCACAGAAGGGTTACTAGGAAGGGGTGATTCAACCAGGGTGCTGTATAGCACTGACAAAACACACTAACATTCCTCTAGTTCTTGAACATTTCTCTCCCTCCCTGCCACTACCATGGCCCAATTCTACCTTACATATCAGGCCAGACTGGAGTACACACATTGGTACAGATAAGAGCTCTCGACACATGCAATTCAGGACAGATAAACCCCTCAGGAACAGAAGTGGGAGAAGCGATATCATGAAGGTAGGGGGGATGGTGGGGCAAGGAGCAGAATAGGGGAACTCATCACAAGATTGGATATATTGCCCAGGAGAATGAATAACAGAAAGGAGGGTGAAGAGAGACAACGGGCAGTGTAAGGCACGAAATAACAATAATACACAATTGATCAGGATTCATGAGGGTGGAGGACTGAGGGAGGGAGGGGGTTAAAAAGAGTAGCTGAAGCGCTTAAGTAAAGTCAAAATGTTTTGGAAATGTTGATGGCAACATATGTACAAGTGTGCTCAGTACAATTGAATGATGGATTATTATAAGATTTGTAAGAGTCCCCAATAAAATGTTAATAAAAATAAATAAATAAAAGGTTAACTAACTTCATATATATAAACATGCACTGGATATTGGAAATGCACCTTCTTCTAATGCATACATTGAACATTTAGAAATGGAATAATCTAGGTTACGGATTGGCAAATTTTTGAGACAGAGGAGCCAATCTTATCCCTCACAACAATTTAAGAATTATTTAAGAGTCATAAATATATTTTTACAAACAAACAAAATCACCATTATATGAATAATCTGTTTTAAATTTTTCAAAAATGAAAATATGGTAGCTTTATTTTCATTTTTGAGTTTACTTCAGAGCCTCAGGTACATACTGAAAAAACCACAACTGGCTTGCCAGGCAGTTTGT
>NW_022111324.1:81520398-81522745 GCF_000313985.2 Echinops telfairi | reverse complement strand
AAAAATTAGCAAGAGAACAAGTTTTAAAGACATCATTAACAATGTAAAAATATTAATAAAACAGACTACATTTAATGAAAGGCATGCAAGACATGAATAAAATGTTATTGAAGATTTTAAATACGTGGAGAAAGGGTTTTCTGAGAAAAGTTGACCAAAAGTTGGACCTTGGACTAAAAGTCAGACTTGGAAAATAATTTAAACTTATTTAGATAATGAGAAGAAGCCAGACAGATTGACCTCCTGGAAGCATGTGCTTGTATTTCAAGGGCAGCAGGGACAAAACCCTGGGCCATGGAGACACCCTGGTTGTACAGCTTGAGACTCTAGTCTTGCATTCCCACTGAGGTAATTTATTTACATTCCAAAGAATTCAAGATCCCTTCCATTATATTTCCAAAGAGACGCTCTTAAAACAGGGATTTGGAAGGAAGGCAGCTGCCGCCCTCTTCTACACTAAGATTAATTTGGAAGGGGTCTGTCCTCATCTACAATACAGATTGTGTAAGTGTCAGGTTTTATCTATCTGGTTCCACTGTGTTCTCCCAGAAGTAAACAAAGAGGCACAGAGAGTCACCTGGCTCTTATTTGTTGTGAAACATAGTAATAACAATCTACTCTGATCTAGAAACATGTGTGTGCGCTCGGAATATTATTAATAAATCTGGATCCTAAAAACTTAAATAATTATAATATCAAATCTTCTGAAATTATCTATAGAGTCAATATAATTTTAATCAAAACCCCATCACAGTTTTCAAGGAATAGAGAGTCAAGAAACAGATCCATGAAAACAGGAAAATTGGATCTGTGACAGATGTGAATCTGTATATAACCTGGAAGAAGTGCATCCTATTTGCTGTAAATGAACAAACAATTAACTATATGGCAAAAAAGTGAAAATGGATCTTTTCTCAAACAACACAAATGAATAAATTTCTGGTGAATTAAACATGTAATAAAATATCAAAATTTAAAGCTTGAATATAAAAATGAGGGTTTTTTTAACATCACAAACCTTATACAAGTAGTAAATGCACTAATTACAAAAACAAGGATTGGTAAATTTGTTAGTCAAAAGATATTATTAGAAAGTGAAATGGGAAGCCACTATTGGGATAATGGTATCTGCAACACACTTAACTAACATAATACATCCACAAATTTCAAGAATTCTTACAAACAAATATGGAAAAGACAAATAACCCAACAGAAAAATGTACGAAGGATATTAAGAGGTAGTTCACAAAAGAGGAAATATAAATGAATATATATATATAAAAATACTCAACCACAATAGTAATTAGAGAATTGTGAAATAAGACTAGAATAAAATCAAAAGTTTAGACTAGATTGGCCAAAAATAACAAATCCAATAATACAATGTATTATGCATAAGAATTACTATGCATAAGCTACTGGTGGGAATTTAAAATCGGTATGAGAAAATATTTTTGCATTATCATATAAAATGGAATATTTGCATTGACTATGACCCAGTTCTTTATTCCTAAGTTGAGTACATGTGTGTGTTATTAGGACACATGTACAAGAATGCTCAGAGCAGCACTGTTCTAGTATGCATAAACTCCAAACAACCTAAATATCTATAAATAAAAATCAGATATAGTGGGGTATTCACATAATGGTGTATACCACAGCTATTAAAATGATTTATAGCTACATGAATAAATCTTGGAAATACAAAGTTTAATAAAAGAAGTAAATTTCAAAAGATCACATATATCATATCATTTTTACAAAACTCAAAACAATAAAAATGAATAATATTTTATTTAGTAATAATGTAATAAAGAATGTTTATTTTTAAATATGGAAGTGATTGACACAAAATTTAAGACACTAGTTACCAGAGGCAGGAAAGTGAGAAAAACTGATAGTAAATGACTACACAGGGTAATAATACTACAAGACAGGTGAAGTTTTACTTCCTAAGGGTAGTGTTAGGTTCAGAGGTGCTTGTTTTATTGATTTACACCAAAATTTATATAATGTTATATTTATTCTTTTAGATACATCAAATGAAAATATTTAAAGAGACTATCTGCTGCCTATAAGATAGCAAGCAAATCACTTAAACATCTTTACTGGTATAATTGGCCTCTTTCCAGCATTACCCTCTTTTCAAAAGCCGGACAGTGTAATATAAGATACAATAATAATTTATAAATTATTAAGGGTGCATGGGGGAAAGGGAATGGGAGGGGGGGGAAAAAAAAAAGGAAAATGAGTGGATTCCGGGAACCCAAGAGGCAAGAGAATTTTGGGAATGATGAGGGCAACAAATGTATAGATGTGCTTTACACAATTGATCTATGTATTGTGA
>NW_022111324.1:81516805-81518404 GCF_000313985.2 Echinops telfairi | reverse complement strand
ATATTTGATTTACAAATAAGGAATCCTACTTCGCGGAATTTCATTTATCACGGTAGGGTCTAGAACCGATTAACCGCGATAAACGAGGGTTCACCACTGTATATATTTTTACCTTATTTAGATCTTCCCGTTCTTGCTGTAATGTTTTGATTTGCTTTTCATAAGTCTTGATTTGTCTAAAAGCATCATCTAGTTCTCGTTTCACAGAATTAGCTTCTTCGAGTTTCTGTTCCAAATGACTTGATTCTAAAAACAAAAGACAGTATTTTTTTTACTATATATATTAAAACAAATCCTTGAAACTAAAGCATGGTTCAAGCAACTAAAATGTTTTAAAAGTAATTTGAATTTCTTATTAGGTTCAATGACACCACATATCACTGACTCATGACAAATGAATGCATTATTAATTCACTCGAAAGATGGTGAATGGCTCATGCCATTCTTGAGAAGCTTTATGTGCAAAAATACCTTACATATCTACTAGGAAAAATGGTCATACCTCCCAAATCATCATCTTCAGAACCAGTTAAAAAGAAAAATCCCAAATAAACAAAACAAAAAACCAAGCTTCTTCTTACTGTTAGTAAATACACTGGTGGTGATATTAGTCCAATTTTAGTACGATGATATTGCTTCTGATATTATACCTACAGGTGGTTTCGTGAGCACTTCTATTTATTAATTATTATAGCTAAATAAAGATATGGATTGGAAGTAGTTAAAGGCCAGTGCTGGACAAAGTATGGCCAACATTTACGTATGGTTACAAATTACCCAGCCCTTTTTAAAACAGGACACCTCTAATTTTGTTTTATATAGTATTTTTTTTTTTAAGAATAAACTGATTTCTAAAAATAAATACTTAAAACCTCTGACCTAGACATGTTTTCTTTTGGCCCTCAATTTTTAAGATGGTAGATATTGAGGCTCAGGCAGTTGTACAACTTGCCTCAGGCCATAATGCTGTAAAAAATCACATATATTCACATATCAAGTTATAATTCTTAAATAAGTAATTTACTGATATTCAACATCATACACTTATAGATTTATTAAGAATTTTTCAGCTTAGATATTTTTAAAGTCCAGATACTTTGACACTGGCTAGCATAACTTTTAACAAACTTTTGAAGATATCCATTAAGACAGAACTAATAAATTTTCATTTTGTTTTATCACTGTCACCTAATGAATATTTTATTTAAAGAATGCTAAAGACTACTACTTGTTTTAAGCTTGTCATTCTGAAGTGGCTTGCATGTTGCTGTGATTTTGGAAGCTATGACATTGGTATTTCAAATACCAGAAGGGTCATCAGGGTAGACAGCTTTCAGTAGTGCTTCTAGATTAACATAGACTAAAAGGATCTGGAAATTCATTTCTGGGGGGGGAAAAAAAGGCCAGTGAAAACTTCATGAATAGCACTGCCTGATACAGTAAGAGTAGACAGTATAGATGAGCCAGAAGATAAGATTCTCAGGTTGGAAGGTATGTAAAATATGACTACAGAAAGGCTGCCTTCTCAAAGAAGAATCAACCTTAATGACTGGGATGGAGGAAAAGGTTTGGGGTACTTCATTTGCTGATGTGAAACAA
>NW_022111324.1:81508076-81516237 GCF_000313985.2 Echinops telfairi | reverse complement strand
TACACAGGAATTAAATCTACTACATCTGTGGAAGAGACAAGAGAACAGATCAATAACACCAGTCAGAATAAGGACAGGATTGATAATAAAACAGAATGTAGAACAACTGCTCCTATGCTGAAGAAAGTTGAAGCTGAAGAAAAGTAAAACACGTCCACAGAGTCAAAGTACAGCCTCTACTATATACTAATTGCATTTAGATACTATCTCAAGAATAGATTTGATGCACTTGAACACTAATGATCAAAAGCCAGGTGAATTGTGGGATAAGACCAAGAACATCATACATAAAAAAAGCCAATGATAACTGAAGAGCTAAGAAAGAAAGCAATGACCAAAGTAAATGTCAGAAGAGATCATGAAACTCACTCTTAAAAGTAGAGTACAGCAAAAGGAAGAAATGATGAAGTAAAATAGCTGATAAAGATTTCAAAAGTGGCTTGAGAAGACAAAGTATTATTTACAATAAAATGTGCAGACTTGGAATTAGAAAGTCAAAAAGTGAGACTACACTGGGGTTTTTCCAGCTAAAAGAACTGAAGAAAAAATTCAAGTCTCAAGTTGTATTCTGAGGGCAAAGTATTGAACGACACAGGAAGCATCAAAAGAAGATGGAAGGGGCAGAGTCAGTGTAACGAAAAGAACTGGTTGATGTTCAATGACTTCAGAATATAGCACACGATCAGTAACTGATGGTACTGGAGGAAGGCCTACTACACTGATGAAAACAAGGTTTTATGAATTGACAGAAAACCAAGTGTTTCAACAAATAGATGCAATGCTGGAAGCACTCACCTGCTATACCAAGCAATTTGGAAGACAGCTATCTCGTCAATCGACAGGAAGGGAACCTTATTTGTGCCCGTTCCAAAGAAAGGTAATAAAACAAAACTTAGAAATTATTGAACAATATCATTAATTTCACATGTAATTAAAATTTTGCTGAAGACAATTTAAAAGTGGTTGCAGAAGTACATGAGCATTTGAACCAGAAATTCAAATAGGATTTAGAAGAGGATGTGCAACTATAGATTATCATTACTGACATCAGATGGATGTTGGTATATAAAGCACTGAACTGCATGGATCACAACAAATTATGGATAGCAAGTGAAGAATGTGAATTCCAGAATGTAATTGTGTGGGACCTGTACACAGACCAAGAGACAATTCTTGGAATGGAACATGGGATAACACATGGTTTAAAATCAGGAAAAGTGTCCACTGGGGTTGTATCTTTTTAATGCACTTATTCACCCTGTATGCTGAGCATTTAAATAATCCAAGAAAATGAGCTATTCATATCAGAAGAAGACTCATTATCAACCTGTGATGCACAGATGATATAAGCTTACTTGCTGAAAGAGAAGAAGAGTTGAAACAATTATTGATGAAGATCAAAGATATCAGTCATCAGTATGGATACCTCAACATAGAGAAGTGAAAAATGCACACAACTGGACCAAAAATCACCTTCATAGTAAAAGGAGACACTTCATTGCTTTGCTCCCCTTGCTGCTATGTTGCATGCCCTTAGTGTTTTGCCCTGGTGTGGTGGGGTCAGATTGAATACAATTCCCATATGTCTCCAGTATTGTCCCCCGTAGCGCTATGGGTCAGTGGGGGATATTGTGTCTCGTGATGGGGCCCAGGCCTATGGTCCTCTCTATGCATTGGCTGCTCTGAGCAGGAATACTGCTGTGTGCTCTAATCAGACATGTCCCTTTCTCTGAGCTGTAGCTTCAGTGCTGTCCTCTGAAGTACATTTTTCTGTGGGGCTTGACCAAGGGCAACGTAACTGAGAGGAATTACTGAAACCCAAATGAAGGCCAAACATGATAGTGGGATAAGAGGGGAATAAGGAAAGGGAAATAGAGGAAAGAACTAGGAGGCAAAGGACGTTCATAGATGTCTAAATACAGGCATGTATATATGTAAATATATTTATATATAAAGATAGGGAAATAGATCTATGTACATATACTTACATGTTAAGTATAAAGGCAGGAGATGGACATTGAGTCTCTACTCAAGTACTCCCCCAACACAAGAACATTTTGTTCTAATAACTCGGCATTCTGTGATGCTCACCTTCTTTCTGATGCAATCGCTGAAGACAAAATGGGTGCATAAGCAAAGGTGGTGAAGTGAAGAAAGCTGATGATGCCTGGCTATCAAAAGGAGTAGCATCTGGGGTCTTAAAGACTTGAAGATAAACAAGCGGCCATTTAGTTGAGAAGCAACAAAGCCCACATGGAAGCAGCTCACCAGCCTATGTGATCATAAGGTATCAATGGGATCAAGCATTAGGCATCAAAGACCAGAACAAAAATCCTATCTTTGTGAATGAGGGGGAGTGCAGAGTGGAGACCCAAAGCCCATCTATAGACACTTGGACATCTCCTCACAAAGATATCACAAGGAAGAGAAGAGCCAGGCAGTGTGCATTATAGCACCGATAAAATATACAACTTTCCTCTAGTTCTTTAATGCTTCCTCCCCACCACTATCATGACCCCACTTCTACCTTACAAATCTGGCTGAATCAGAGGAGGTACACTGGTACAGGTAAGAGCTCAAAACATAGGGAATCAAGGGCAGATAAACCCCTCAAGACCAATAATTTGAGTAGCAATACCAGGACAGCAGGGGGAAGGTGGGGGGAGAAAGGGGAAACCAAACACAATGATTGACATATAACACCCCTCCCCTGGGGGAGGGGACAAACAACAGAAAAGTGGGTGAAGGAAGACGGGATGATGTAAGATATAAAAATAATAATAATTTATAATTCACCAAGGGTTCATGAGGGAGGGAAAATGAGGAGCTGATACCAACTGCTGAAGTGGAAAGAAAATATTTTGAAAATGATGGCAATATATGTACAAAAGTGCTTGACACACTGGATGGATGGATAAATTGTTATAAGAGCTGCAAGAGCCCTAATAAAATGATTTTTAAAAATAATAAGTGGAGAAAAGGTTGGAGTTGCCAGGGTTTATATTTCTTTTGGACCCACAACCAACAGCAGCAATCGAGGACTCAAAATAACATACTACATTGGGGAAATCTGTTGCAAAAAAACTTGCTAAAAATTAAAAATGCAAAGGTGTCACTTTGAGGACTGAGGTGAGCCAGACAAGCCATTTTCTTTTCAGTCATCTCATATAGATGTGACAGTTGTTAAATGAAAAGGGAAGAGCAAAAAATAATTGATATAATGGCACAGAATAGAATCGAGAACACTGCTTGGTAAAACAGTGTCAGAGAGAAGAGGAAGATTTTCAAAGAAATGAACTGACACAGAGTTGCAAAAATGGGTTTAACCATAGTAACAATTTTGGAGATGGTTCAGGTCCAGGCAATGTATACATTGCCTTTATATTCCATAATTCATACACATTTTATTTCATTCACTGCAATCTACTCAACGTGCCGTCACTTATCCCAGCTCCTATGTTTCCTGTTTTCATTACTCCTTCTTTCTTAATGCTTCAGAACTTTGCCCTAAGTTAATGCTGTCCTTCCTTTATATTCTAAATGGTGGCTTATTCTAAGGCGCTCATATTTCACTACTGGGGGCTTAACGAGTTACCTGCTGGGCTGAAAATTGCAAGGTCAGCTCCAAACCATGAGCTCCTACGCTGGAGAAAGATGATGCTTTCTACTCCTGTAAGGAGTTAACACTCTCGGAAAGCCACAAGGGCAGTTCCACCCTATCCTAGGGTCATAGTGAGTTAGAATTGGCTTGATGGGAGTGAGTTTTTTGTTTGGCAAAAATTGTACCATGAGAATGAGTTAATTCAGACTTGAGGAATGACTATGGTCCTTAGTCTTGGAGGCTCCACGACTCTATTTGACCAGTAAGCCTGTTCCCTTTTATGGTTTTGAGTTTTGGTTCACATTTTTCTCCCACTCTACCCAGGACTTTCTAATGTGGTCTTTTTCAGGGCAGTTAATAGTGGTAGTTGGGCACCATCTAGTTCTTTTGGTCTCAGGGTTGTAGACTGATGTTTGTGCAGCCCATTACTCTACTGGCAATCTGTTTCCCTGTGTCTCCAGATTTTCATCACACTTTTTATTAAATGGTTGAATTTTTCATGACTCAAAGTAGGATGTAGAAAATTGTCTTTGTCAACCATATTATGCCAACTGATCTTGGTGTCCCCTGAGATTATGGGTCCTGAGCCACCAAGCCCAGTGCCTCATCCTCCCCATTATGTTTGCTCGTATTTAATAAGTGCAGGGGCAGTGAATTATTTAATGTGGCTCTTCCAGCAAAAGTCTCTAGCTCTCACTGAACGACCTTTCCCTGCATGGGTCTGGTAGAAGTTGGGGGAAGAAACTCATAAGATTCACCTATTAGTAATGGCAAATAGGACTTCCCTGGAATGCCATTTCTATGTGTATTTTATAAAATGGGCCCTATGAGAAGCTGGAAGAAGGATCTCATTACCAGGAAGAACCAGGGGTGAAGCTTGTCCTTTGAAACCGCGCTGCCTGTGCAGTGAACCTCCTGGATCCCAATGACAGCTATACCATCAGGGGAGCAGCAGCAGAACCAGGAGCCAGAGCATGAAACAGTGATGGACTTCCCAGTCCAGGGAGCAAGTTAAGAGGAGTGGTTTTGTGCAGGGTACTGGCTTCTGGAGTGCCTCGGTACTTAAATGGGAAAACTGGACTTGTGGACTCACAGAAATGGAGCTGAGTAGTGCCTTTAGGCTGAGGTTTATGGGAGTGGGGTGCCTCTGGGTACTTAATTGAGGGAGCTGGGTTTGCTAACCCACAGAGCTTGAGCTGAATGCCTTCAGGTTGAGGCTTATGTCCCTACGGGTGTTTTTTAGCAAACCTGACACTTTGTAACATGTACTGGAAAAGAACTACCCTGAAAATTCCTCATAGGCATTACAAGTTGCTAATAACCTTAATAAACCTTCTAATCATGAATATTGTCTCAGTTTCTTATAGGAATCACAATGCATATCAGAAACTAGAAGGGTAAATAGTGGACATTGTTTACTGGCTTCTGTCACCTGCTGGTCCACTTCAATCAAATTTATGGTTAAAGTATATTAAACTGGAGCAATACTATGATACACTTAGTAATCTCTTCCAAGTATGCTCACTGCCCGTATGCTGCTTTATAGGGTTCTTTCCTAGCATGCTAATTTTTCTGCAAATTCTTAAATTCTTGATTGTTCTTAACTGCTCTGTTAA
Source organism: Echinops telfairi (assembly GCF_000313985.2). Taxonomy (NCBI): domain Eukaryota; kingdom Metazoa; phylum Chordata; class Mammalia; order Afrosoricida; family Tenrecidae; genus Echinops; species Echinops telfairi. Next base: position 81,511,020 of record NW_022111324.1, on the reverse strand, counting down.
AAACAAAATAGATATATATTTCATAAAATGTCTGTACTTCATAAAATCTATAGTAAATTGCATTACATGAGATAGTGTGAATACTTTTTATGTTTGTTTTATTTAAATGTCTTTTTTTGTTTCATCCTAGGCCCTGGATGAGATGGACTGACACAGTGGCTGCAGCAATGGGCTCAAACAGAACAATTGTGAGGACAGGACAGGGCTGGCCAGTGTTTCATTCTGTTCTACACAGAGTCCCCATGAGCTGGAACAGACTTGATGGCATCAAACAACAAACAGGAAAATGGATGTTCAATTCCTGCATTTCACATTTCAGATACCTTTCAAACATTTAAAATGCTCAGAATATTAATTTACACAACAACCTGTAAAATATGAAAATACACAAAAGGAAACTGGAGAAATGCTAAAAGAGAACCCCCCAATTATTTATAATAGCATTTGGTTTAAAACTGCCTTTGACCCCCCCTGCTTATAGCCAGCTGCCCTTAACCCCCTTCCATCCCCTCCTGGATCTCCTGACAGCCCCTGAATCTCTCTAGATGTCTGAGGACTCTTCCTGGTATCCTGTTTGCCTGACAGGTAAACATGTAACTGCCTGCAGTTTTCCCCTCCCCTTTAAACCAGCCCTCGCCCTTAACTATAAAGGCGCCAGTTCCCTTTGGGGTTGAGAGTGTTTTTCAGGGAGATAGCCCTCTCAATGCAGCTTTAATAAAGAGTTTAATTATTAATAAAGTGGTATGATAGATCTTGCCTGGTATAACAACTGTAAAATGGTTAAGGTAGAGGAGTCTTAACTTCTACTACAATTAATATTAAATTCAAGTAAAACTCTAAAAGAAATTATCAAAGACTGGTAAAATTGTCATATAATGTAATTTCATTAATAATTAGATGAAGTTATTGAAAACTAGTTTTGTAAATAAATAGAAAAAGTAATACTAGGAAAGTGCCTTCACTCATACCAACTAAATAGTCCTTAGATCCTAGCTTCAATGAAAAATTTGAAATTCAATGTCAGTAATGAGGATTTAATGAATGCCTAATATGTACTAAGTAATTTTCTTTTCACTGCATGTTATATAAGAGAGAAAAAAAAGATATGACCTCCCTTGTGAAAGATAACAATCAAGTTAGGAAGAAAGAGTGCTATAAATATTAAGTGTAAACAAGTAGGGCATAATTAAAGCAATACTCAAAGTGTACACTAGTAAATTAGAAAGGAGCTAAGATTGGCTTCAGAATTAATCTACAAGTTTCTTAACATTTCTCTTATCTTCCTATCTAATAAATTGGTAACTATTTTGAGATGCTAAAGTAGAACTTTACTTCTAATTGTGATGCGACTCCTCCATCTCCCCTCAGTCCCATTTACTAACATTCCTTGGTTTATAATAGACAGGATTGCGTTTGTGTGTGTACGAGAGAAAAAGGAAATGTTGAGAGCTAAAATGTGAGTTGCTTTAAGGTTGGAGTGACAGTCTATGGAGACACCAATTCTTACATCTCACATCAGACTGATTCTTTGAGGAGCTTCTGCTTTATCTCTACCTTTTTCCCCCTCCAGTTTATGGGCATATAATTCACATATCATACAATTCAACAGTCATCATGACAATCAGTGTTAGAACATTTGCTTCATTCTTATACTCATTATAAGCTCCCATTTCCCCTCAACTTCTCCTGCCATGCCCTCAAGGAACCATTACTCCAGCTATTATGTCTATATTTCTACCCATCTTAAATTTCATATATAGAAAACATTAAAAAAAGAAAAAGAAAAACCAACAATTATGAATGAAAACATTTAAAAAACCCAATTAAAAAAACACAAAATATTAGAAACTAGTACAAATTGAAATATATCATAAGAAAGATCAAATGATATGGTGCTAATTTTTAACTTAATTTCATCTGAAACAATCTACTTCCCAATACATTCTGCATGTTACCAAGGTTAGTCACACTCCTAGTCTATTGTCAGAGGGAATTCACGAGGGGCTTAATCCACATGTATTTCCCCTTCACTTTTTTTTTTAACTGAAACAGCTGCCATGACTGACTTCATTCACCATGCTCCATGGTGTTATTCACCATGTGAATAACAGGGTTATTCACATCCCTCAACTATGATCAGAGGGGATTCACTGGTGGCTTCATCCATGCGTGAACCTACAAATGGTTTTGATCTGCCACTGTTATCCCTAACCTTCTACAAACCAGATGTTCACGATTGAAGCTCTGATACCATTCCTCGGCTTAATTTGGTTATTTAAAGTCCTTGAATCACACGGGCTGGTGTGCTCCTTTCAAGTGGACTTAGTTTATTCATCACTTATGGCTGCTTGTTTGATAACAGGCCTTTACAAACTCAGACACTAGTTTCTTCACCAGACTTAGCTATAGCAGCACCCGTATCTTAGGATCTCTTAAAGACGACACTGTTTCTACCTCTTTGTTAAAATATTCTAAATAGCCTGAATTTAATGATGAGTAAAACATAGTCTTTATCCTTGACTTTACCATTTTGCCTCCAAACTCACTGCCAGAGTCAATGTCAACTCAGAGCAACCTTATAGGACAGAGTAAAACTGCCGTTGAGTTTCTGAGACTGTAATTCTCTACAGAATTAGAATGCCTCATCTTTCTCCCAAGAAGCAGGCTGGTGGTTTTGAACTGTTGACCTTGTAGATCAAATTCCAATACATAGTCACTACAACAGCAGAAGGTTTCTTTGACTCCAGTATAAATTAATTCTTCACACAGTGTTGTTGGGTAATGCAGACTGCAATTTCACTGCCCAAAGTAGAACAGCCCCTAAGTTTTTGAAGGTGTAATCTTTTGGGGATCTGACAGATATTTTCTCCTGTGGAGCTACTGGGTATGTTTGAAGTATCATCCTTCCAGTTAGCAGTCAAGTGCTTAACCAATGTACTACCAT
>NW_022111324.1:81462692-81507761 GCF_000313985.2 Echinops telfairi | reverse complement strand
TAATATCTTATCATTTTATTCCCCTTTAGACACATTTTAAAGCTGTTTACATTTGAGAGAAAAAAATGATGGGGAAATCCACGTGAATTAAGCCCCTAGAGAATCCCCTCTGACAATGGACCAGGGATGTGAATAACCTTGCTAACATGAGTAATGTATTGGGAGGCGGATTGTTGCAGATGAAATTAGGTTAAAATTTAGCACCCTACTATTTGATATTCCTTATGATTCATTTAAATTTGTTCTAGTTCTTAATATTTTGTTTTATTGAGGTGTTTATTTATTTTACTACATAATTGATGTTAGCGTTTTAAAAAATTTTCTGTATATGGAACAAGATAAGTACATCTATAGAGACAATATCTGGAGTATTGGCTCTTTGAGGGTATGGCAGGGGAGGTTGGGGGAAGTGGGAAGCTAATAATGATGAGTACAAGAATGAAGAAAATGTTCGAGAACTGATTTTAATAATGACTGTACAACTCTTCTTGATGTGAATGAATTATTGCATTGTATAATATGTGAATTATATGTCAATAAAACGGGGAAAAGCAAAATGAATCCAGAATGATATTGATGATGTGGAATAGGACTGGCAACATCACAGAGACTTCGTGGGGGCAAATTAAAGAACGTGGGAAGATAGAATACCCAAATGAGATTTACCTTGTCTACATAATTTCCATCACTTTGTTCTGCTCCTTGGAATGGTGAAAAATTAGTAGATAGCAGTTTACATATATTAAATTTTGAGAGATAATGAAATGAAAAAATGATAAAGCCGTGAAAGGAAATCATGTTCAACGGAAAGAATATGGTAACCAATATCCCAAGTTAGGGTAAGAGAGAGACACAAAGGAAAACGCAGTGGTGAGTTTGTTCTGTTTGTTTTTGCTATATCTTATCTAGACTTGGAATGAAAGAAGTTAACCTGAAAATAGCAAGAGGTGCAGAGAAAATTATAACCAACAAAGCCTATTCTCTTTCAATAAAAGATAGGAAAAGGGGGACACTGTCAAGACAGAAAACTTTTAGAAAATAATGTAAATGAAAATAGGATTGCTATACTTTACCCAAACTGCTAAAGTCATAACAAAATACTTACAGTAATCACATACACATCAAAAACAATAAAGATTAATCAAAATGGAATTCTAAAAATTGTCCGAGCACCCCAAGGGAGCAGAAAAGAATGTAGAGAAATTAAAATACACAAAATCTAGCACAATACTAAAAATAAAAAGGCAGATATAAGTTGCAACATGTCATTATTTATATTAAAGTGGTATAAATAACATCAATTAAGTGAAAGAATTTAAAAACATGACCCAACACAAATAGCCAAGCACATGAAAAGATGCTTAACATCATTCATCTGGGAATGAAAACTTATTCAATTGTAAAATGGTGAATCTGATGTAGAAAGAGTAGGCAGTTCTTCAAAACCTGAAGCATATAATTATCATATGGCCAAGCAATTCCATACGTATCCAAAAGGTATTCAAACAAAACAAGGATTCAAGCAAATACTTACATCATTGTTTCCTAAGCTGGGTAATACCATTCGTGTGTGTGTGTGTGTGTGTGTGTGTGTGTGTGTGTGTGTGTGGTGGAGGAGGGGTAGTGCAGGACGTATCCTGGTGTGTGTGTGTGTGGTGGTGGAGGAGGGGGGGGGGTAGTGCAGGAAGTATCCTGGGGGCTGTGTGTGTGTGTCTGTGTGGTGGAGGGGGGGGAGGAGTGTAGGAAGTATCCTGGGGGCTGCAAAAGCATATAAACTCCCTTTTATCAGTTGATTCCAAGTCATAGTGACCCTAGAGCTACAAGACAGGGTTAAACTGCCCCTGTGGCAGGATGATAAACCTCAATAGGAGTAAAAAACCTTCTCTTTCTCCTGCAGAGCTACTGGTAGTTCCAAATTGCTGACCTTGTTGTTAGCAATTCAATGTGAACTTAATACATCACTGGCGTCCCTTGCAAAATGGGATATGACACAGCAGGATTTTGGTGGGTTTTTTTTATCGTTATTTTTAAACCAGCTATTAACACAATACATACATACATCCATTGTGTCCGGCATATTTATACATTTGTTGCCATCATCATTTTCTTGCTACTTGAGCCCTTGGTATCAGCTACTCATTTTTTCCCCTCGCTCCCTCCCTCTCCTACTCTCTCTCCTGCCTGAACCCTTGATAATTTATAAATTATTTTTTCATGTCTTGCACTGACCAGTGCCTCCCTTCACCCACTTTTGTGTTTTCCATCCCCCTAGGAGGAGGTTATATGTAGATCATTGTAATCAGTTCTCCCTTTCTCCCCACACCTTACCCTCCTGGTATTACTACTCTCATTGTTGGTCCTGAGGAGTTTATCTGTTCTGGATTCCGTGTTTCCAGTTCTTATCTGTACCTGTGTACATGCTCTGGTCTAGCTGGATTTGTAAGGTAGAATTGGGATCATGATAGTGGGGAGGAGGAAGCATTCAAGAACTAGAGGAAGGTTATATGTTTCATCAGTGCTATATTGCACCCTGACTGGCTCTTCTCTTCCTTGTGACCCTTCTGTAAGGGATGTCCAAGTGTCTACAGATGGGCTTTGGGTGTCCACTCTGCACTCTCCCTCATTCACACTGATATGATTTTTTTGTTCTGGGTATTTGATGTCAACACAGTAGTTTTTAATTGCTGTAGGTCACTGAGAAATTTTATTTTTCTGATAAGGGACTGGTAGGCCACATAAATTTGGGAGCCTATGACTTATATGAATGTTCATAGCAATGTTAACTAAAAATAATCAAAAGGTAGCAACAACCCAAATGTCCACCAATAGAAAAATGGAAAAACAAAATATTGAATGTTCATTCAACAGAATATTAAGTATGATACATGGATTAACCTTAAAGTAGAATTCTAAAAATAAGAAGCAACACACAAAAGACTACCCACTATATAATTAATCCATTTAAATGGAATATCTAGAATAGGTAAATTCATTGCAACAGAGAGATTACTAGTTTATCAGGGGAGAGAGGGAATGCTTAAGGGTGGCATAACATTATGGACGTATTAAATGTCATTGAAATGTAAATTTCAAAAGAGGCAAATTTTGTTGTAAGTATTTCATCTGAAATTTTAAAATGCTATTTAGACAATTCACTTACATGGCTTATGTTTAACACATTCAATCACACCTTATATTGTTAAATTTCAAAATAAAAAATTAAAAATGCTTTTCAAACTTAATCTTAATTAAAGCCATTATCGTAGAAAGGTAAAATTGTACATTTAGTAATAAAGTTTGTCTTACTATTACAGTATTTGGGGTGTTCTTTAATTGTGGTGAAAATTTATGCACGTAAACTTATACCAATGCAATGATTTTTACATGTACAATTCCGTGACATTGGTTACATCATCCAAGCTGTGCCAGTGCTCAAGTTGTTCTCACTATCTACTGTTATGTTAATAAGTCTATGAGTAATAGAAATTATTTTAAATATGGAAATAAAGAGGGAAGACATATTAAACTCTTTGAACATTTGCTTTAGGTGACAAAAGTTGATAAAAATTCAAAAAAATTTTGTTTCATACAAAATAGCTTCCAACAGAGGCACGATCTAGGAAGCAAAGCTATGGATAGAGGTATAAACATAGGTGTGCACATACATAAATACATTAATTCATAAAAATAGAGGTATTGGCCTAGGTACACATATTTATAAGCAATACACTGAGGTAGTGGACGGACATCAGGCCTCTGCTCATGTCCTCCCTCACTGCAAGAACACTGTGCCCTAACAACCTGGCATTCTGTGATGCACACCCTCCTGGCACAATTGCTGAAGACAAAAGAGGTGCATAAGCAAATGTGGTGAAGCAAGCGGATGGTGCCCGGCTATCAAATGATATAGGAGTCTGGGGTCTTAAAGGCTTGGAGTTAATCAAGCAGCCATCTAGCAGAGAAGCAACAAAGCCCACGTGGAAGCAGCATACCAGCCTGTGCGACCTGATCATGAGGTGTCAACGGGATTGGGTAACAGGTGTCAGAAGACCCAAAACTTATCTGTAGACAATGGTACATACCCTCACAGAAGGGTCACAAGGAAGGGATGCGTCAACCAGGGCACAGTATAGCACCAATGATACACAATATTTTTCTGGTTCTTTGAAGCTTCTTTACCCCCCACTATCATGACCTCAGTCTTGCCTTTCACTGCCGGCTAGACTGGAGCATATGCACTGGTATAGATAAGAGATCATGACATATGGAATCCAGGAACAGGAATGGGAGTAGCAATACCAGGAGGGTAGGGGGAAAGTGGGGAGTGGAGGAAAGGAAGAGGGAGCCGATCACAAAGATCAACATATTTCTCCCCACCCCAAAGGGGGATGAACAATAGAAACCATGGGGGAAGGGAGGAGACAGTGGTCGGCATAAGATATGAAATAATAATTTATAATTTATCAAGGGGTCATGGGCTGGTGGGGAAGGAAGGAGATAAACGAGGAGCTAATACCAAGGGTTCAACAGAAAGAAAATGTTTAGAAAATAATGACTGCAGCATATGTACAAATGTGCTTGATACAACTGATGTATGGATTATTATAAGAGCTATAAGATCCCTCAATAAAATGATCTTTTAACTAAAATAAGAAAAGAAGTGGTCTTAAAAGCTTGAAGGTAAACAAGCGGCCATCTAGCTCAGAAGCAACAAAGCCCACATGGAACAACACATCAACCTGTGTGATCATGAGGTGTCGAACGGATCAATGAAGACAAATAGGTGCATAAGCAAATGTGGCGAAGAAAGCTGATGGTGCCCGGCTATAAAAAAGTATAGCGTCTGGGGTCTTAAAGGCTTGAAGGTAATCAAGCGGCCATCAAGCTCAGAAGCAACAAAGCCCACATGGAAGAAGCACCCCAGCCTATGCAACCACGAGGTGCCGAAGGGATCAGGTATAAGGCATCATCAGAACAAAAAATCTTACCATAGTGAATGATGGGGGAGTGTGGAGTGGAGATCCAAAGCCCATTAGTAGGCCACTGGAGATCCCCTTGCAGAGGGGTCTCGGGGAGGAGATGAGCCAGTCAGGGTGCAATGTAACAATGACGAGAAATACAACTTTCCTCTAATTCCTAAATGTTTCCTCCCCGCTCCCACTACCATGACTCGAATTCGACCTTGCAAGTCTGGCTAGACCAGAGGATGTACACTGGTACAGATAGGAACTGGAAATATAGGGAATCCAGGGCGGATGAGCCCTACAGGACCAGTGGTGTGAGTGGCGAAATAGAGGGTAAAGGGAGAATGGGTAGGAAAGAGGGAACCGATTACAATGAACTATATGTGACCTCCTCCCTGGGGGACAGACAACCGAAAAGTGGGTGAAGGGAGACGTCGGACAGGGCAAGATATGACAAAATACCAATTTATAAACTATCAAGGGCTCATGAGGGAGGGGAGAGCGAGGAGGGAGGGGAAAAATGAGGACCTAATGTCGGGGGTTTAAGTGGAGAGAAAATGTTTTGAGAAATGATGTACAAATTCGCTTTACACAATTGATGTGTGTATGAATTGTGACAACAGTTGTATGAGCCCCTAATAAAATGTTTTAAGAAAAAAATAAGTAGTTTCTAAATGTAAACACTATATTATAATGTGAGTACTATTCAAAGGGTGTAAAATGTAAGGTTATCAAACTATATTCACTGTAACCAAGTTGATTCTGACTCATAATAAACCTACAGGACACAAATATATCCCTCTGGGTTTTTCAAGACTGTAAATCTTCATGGGAGTAAAGAGCCTCATCATTCTTCCTTGAGGGGACTGGCGCTTTCAAACTGTTGACCCTGCTGTTAGCAGCCTAACACATAAGCCATTATGCCACCAGGGTTCCTTCATATCCAGTAGGATGGGTACAATGAAAAATTTAGGCATTAACAAAATAATTGAGGATGTGACTAAATTAGAACCTCCATACACTGTTGATGGTGTAAAATGATGCCAACATGGTAAACAGTAGTTCCTCTACTGGTTAAATATATAGTTACCATATGACCAGTATTCCACTCCCAGTTATATATTCATTAAAAAATGGAAACTGGTTAAATATATAGTTACCATATGAAGAGTATTATATAGTTACCATATGAAGAGTATTCCACTCCTAGTTATATATTCACAAAAAAATGGAAACTGGTTAAATATATAGTTACCATAAGAAGATCATTCCACTCCTGGTTATATATTCATTAAAAAATGGAAACTGGTTAAATATACAGTTACCATACGAAGAGTATTCCACTCCCAGTTATATATTCACAAAAAAATGGAAACTGGTTAAATATATAGTTACCATAAGAAGATCATTCCACTCCTAGTTATATATTCATTAAAAAACGGAAACTGGTTAAATATATAGTTACCGTACGAAAAGTATTCCACTCCAAGTTATATATTCATTAAAAAATGGAAACACATCCATACAAAAACTTGGACAAAAATACAGTAATGTATTACACATCTATGACACATGCTGTGGAAGAGTACATTCTGTGATTTGGATGTTGTAAGCACATGATACAGAAATCTGGTCCTGCGTTTCCTTTAAGCATCTCAAACAAGCTTTATGTCTCGGCAGTGATCTTCGGAGCTCTGAGAGGGATTTGCTTTGTGTTCATCTTCAATTCAAACCATTAGCAATTTCTCCAGAGCAGCTATCAGTCCCTCTCACATTTTGTTACCCTAGTAGCTTTCAGTGGAGTCAATCCCTTAGCAGCTTAAATATTTTTGTTTTTGAGGATCAGCATGATGGTCAAGGCCAAAGCAATAGCATTTACTGATTTTCTACCTTGTTTAATAACCTTCTGTTCCACTGCCAAATCAATACTCCTTTCCCTCTTGCTGCAGCTATCATTAGCACTGATTTTGCTGTGTTTGCGAGTCATGATGTACTTCAATATTTTCTTAAAGAAAATTAAACAATGATAAAGGTACATATGTGATACACAAAAGTGGATAGTGCTGCTTATGAGTCAAATAATACATTGTTATATGGTAAACTTATTAGATAAAAGTCTCACAGCCTTTGAGTCAATTCTGATTCGTAAGGACCTTAGAGGACAGAGTAGAACTGCCCCTGTGGGTTTCTGAGACTGTAATTCTTTTTTTTTAAAAATCATTTCATTGGGGGCTCATGCATCCATCTATTGTGTAGACTGTAACTCTTTTTTTTTGGTAACTTCACAGGAGAAGAAAAGACTCTTCTTTCTTCCATGGAGTGGCTGGTGGTTTTGAACAAACTTTGTGGTTAGCAGCTCACTGTGTAACCCTCTACACCACCAAGGCGTCATTAGAGAAGAGTACTGTATGGATTAAAACTAAGTCAGTTAAACAGCCATTTATTATGATTAGTTAAAACACGTATTACAGCTTATATTGGTATTGCATCACTATATACCTGGCAGTGAAATTGTATACCAGAGACATGAGATTGCACATCTGTTGTGTTTTCTATGTCCCATTCTTCTCCAATGAATATTTCTGAACTCTCTGACAGTGTACTAGAACCAAGGACAGCTGCAGCAGTCATGGTGCTGCTTGAATGAACGCAATGCTGCACATGTCTACTTATAGAAGCACTATTGACAACAGCACAAAGAAGAAACAACCCAAATGTTCATCGACCCATGAGTGAGTAAATAAAATGTAGTATACCCCTCTCATGGAATGTTTTTCAACCATAAAAAGGAAATGGTGTATAGATATATCTTACAAAATGGATTAAATTGGAAGACATTAGCTAAATGAAAGAAGCCTGGTACAAAAGACCACATTATCTATGTATTTTTGTATTACATGTTCAGAACAGGCACATCTACAGACAGAAAGTCAATTGTTAGTTCCTTAGAAATGGAGAAGCAGAGGAGTGATAGCTAAAGGGCGTGGGCTTCTTTTTGAAGCAATGAAATTGCTAAAATTGACTTTGGTGATGGTTGCATCTATATCTATGAATACACTAAAAAACACTATAAATTGAACATTTTAAATGGGTAAACTGGATTGCATGTGAAATATACCTCAATAAAGTTCTTCCTTAAACAAAGAAGATTTAAAACTTGGGAAGTAAAGGAAAAAATTACCATGTGTTATATAGAAAGATAAAATGAAAAGCACCTTATATTCATTTAATGAAATTTAGTAATCAGTAGGGGTGGTCTAGGAAATTATTTGAAGACCTAGTCATATCTGTCATGTAACAATGTTTTTCCTTAAGAAAATCTACTGTTTACCACATAACTTAATTTCTTTAATATATAAAAGATACACCAACTGGTAAAAAACCTAATTATGACAACAATGATGGGAATTTTTAAAATAAAATGAAATATTACTCAATATTTAAAATTTTTCATTTTTTAATTGTTAAAAAAAATTCCAGAAACCATGTTATAAATCAGCCTACTAACTATATAAAAAAAATTTAAACTGGTGGTTTAGGCATTGGACTAATTAATATGCACAAGGTTGGTGGTTCAAATCTACCAGGCAAATAAAAAAATATATTGCTTTTAGAATTCTAGTTTATATATGCATGGGTCTATTCCAAACAAAACCCATTTAAGCATGTGTCTGTGATCACAAGCTAGATGTTTTCTCAGTAATACATTTTTCTTAATCTTATTAGGGTACCTTGAAATAATTTTTAGAAAAGGGTCAATCAAAACAATGGCTTCCTAGGGAATATGCCAGGCTCATTCAATTCCTGGCAGAGAGGTCTAGCTCAAGCGATGGAGATTGTTTTTTGGTATTCCAAAAGGAGAATGTTGATATTTTCTTGAAGGACAGAGATGATCTAAAGGGCTTACTGTGAAGAGATTTAAAGAAAACTGTAAACTGCATTGGTAAGAAAAAGGCCAGGAAAGCAACATTGAGGAATTTTTTTCTATCACAACAATGCACCTTCTCATATATAGCCTTTCCAGTTTAAATTTTGTTTGTCTGTATGGACTCCCCCCTTCTTCACTTTGTTTTATTGACACAGGATATGCATATTACACAATTCAATGGTTTAATTATATTAAAAGAGAGTTGTGCAGTCACCACCACAATCAATTTTGAAACATTTCTTTGTTCCTGTAGTCATTTATTACTAGCTCCCCATTTTCCTCCAACCTCCCATCATAACCCTAAAAAAACTATTAATCTAGTTAGTATCTCAACAGATTTACGTAAAGTGGATTTCACATAACAAAAGAACATACCACCCAAAATGAACAAAATAAAACAAAAAAATTTCAATAGAATACAAAGCAGAAAATATTACAAATCAGAACAAATTTAAAATGGGTTAAAAGAGAGAACAAAAAGTAAAGTTAAAAAGTACATTTTAACCTAACTACATCCCCTAAGCTAACATTAATTCCCTTTCCATTGCACTGTATGATAGCAAGGGTATTCACATACCTGGTCAATGGTCAGAGGGAATTCACCAGAGGCTTAATCCATGTGGTGAACCTGTAAATGGATTTTGGACTTTCATTGTCATGCACAGCCTGCTGAAAAATGGGTGCTCAGAATTTAAGCTCTACAGCTGTTTCCTCCTCTAGTCTTGGGAGTTTATTATTCATAATCCTTGGATCATAAAGGCTTGTATCCTTCTTCTGTGTGCACTCAGTTGACATCTCACTTAGATAGATGCTTGTTTTAAGACAAGAATTTAAGATCCCAGACGCTAAGATGCGTTTTGTTTCTGATAAGCAGATGAAATCTTTCAAAAATTTTAATTAGCCTCATTGGCTCTACCTTAAAGATAATACCTTAGAATGGAAATGTTTATTTTATTTTGAAATGCATATGATAAATGCTAAACACATTATATTTTAATGATGCTTCAGAACTTAAGTTTTCAGTGGCAGGGATTACTTTATCTTTCTAGCTCTGAACATAATTGTACACAGAAGGAATGTTAAAGTTAACAGCCACTGAACAATTTCAAAGCAATCCTTCAAACTTATTTAGCCTATACAACAATCTCATGACATAGGTATAGTTATCTCCAGTTTATAAATGAATCCTCAGCGCAGGATAGTAACTGGCATAGGATGACTAAAATTTAGGTCCTGTCATTTTAAGACTAAAGTTCTTTCCAACAGGACCCCGGGTGGTGTAGTGGTTATGTATTAGACTGCTAACACTGGGTCAGGAGATTGAAACCATCAGCCAGCCACTCCAGGGAAGGAAGGTGATACTTTCTACTCTCATTAAGAGTTAAGTCTCAGAAACACACAGGGGCAGTTCTACCCTGTCCTATAGGGTCGCCATGAGTCAGAAATTACTTGATAGCTGTGAGGTTAGGGTTGTTGTTTGTTTCTATCTTTCAACACGATACAACACTCTGTAAAATACTTCACTTTCAAGCTATCTGTGCTTTTTAGATGGACATATCTGTGCCTTAAAGGAATTCATCATTTCTGCTCACAGATGGATCTAGGCTCAAAGCAGAGAATATACCAGAATGATGTTTACTTTTGTAGTATTGAGTATGCAAAGCTCTTCAACTGTGTGGATCCTAACAAACTATGGATAGCCTTGAGAAGAATGGGAATTCCAGAACACTTCATTGTGCTCCTGCAGAATTTGTACATGGAATAAGAGGCAGTTGTACGAGTGGAACAAGGGACTACTTCATGGTTTAAATTCAGGAAAGGTATGTGACAGGGTTGCATCCTCTCACCATACTTATCCAATTTTTATGATAAGCAAATAATCAGCGAAGCTGGATTATATGAATAATAACGAAGCATCAGGATTGAACGAAGGCTTATTAACCGCCTGTGGTATACAAACGACACAACTTTGCTTGCTGAAAATGAGAAGGAATTAAATCACCAGCTGATGAGGATCAAGGACTGCAGCCTTCGGTATGGATTATAACTCAATGTAAAGAAAACCAAAATTCTCCAAATGGACCAAAAGGCAACATCAAAGATTTTGTCTTGCTTGGACTCACAATCAATGCTCATGGAAACAGCAGTCAAGAGATCAAGCATGTTGTACTGAGTAGATCTGCTGCACAAGATCTCTTTAGAGTACTGAAAAGCCAGGATGATACTTTGAGGAATAAGGTGTGGCTGACACAAGCCACGGTATTTTCAATTGCCTCACATGCTTGTAAAAGGTGGACACCGAATAAGGAAGACCGAAGAAGAATGGATACATTTGAACTCTGGTGCTGGAGAAGAATATTGAAAGTACAGTGGACTGTTAAAAGAACACACTGATCTGTCTCTGGAGAACTACGGCCAGAGTGCTCCTTAGAGGCAAGGATGGTGAGACTTCGTCTTACATACTTTGGTCTTATTGTCAGGAGAGACGAGTCCCTGGAGAAGGACATCATGCTTGCTAAAGCAGTGAGGCAGTGAAAAACAGGAAGGCCCTGGATGAGATGGATTGATACAGTGGCGGCAACAATGAATTCAAGCATAGAAACAATTTTGAGACTGGCACAGGTCTGGGCAGTGTTTGGGTCACTGTTGTGCATAGGGTCACTATGGGTCAAAACCAACTAGATGGCACCAAAGAACAATGGAATTCTAAAATATTTTTCAATTACTTCCTGGATATTTATAGATAAGCCACTGTCAGCTCCTACTATATCCTGTGATGTCAGCTTACAGGGATTTTGATCCACTCAGGAGAAAATAAATTTTATAATTTTGTCACTTAAAATACAAAGCACTATATAATTAGTATATAGCAATAGATTCTTTAAAAAAATAAAAACTAATCTAGGAATTAATCAAGCAATCCAAGATCAGATAAGCTATCTTAAGATTTCTTGAACCTATATGACTACAAAAGGTCCCAGAGAGAGGGGAATAAGAGATCATTTATACAATATATAGGTTCTAAAAATATCAGTGGGAAGGGCAGTGGAAGGAATATATTATACTCATCATAAAAAAAATGAGGGAGCACTGCTGTTATTATAACTTCTTCTTTACAGAAAGTTGCAAGTGCCAGGAAGGCCAGTATTATAGACTAGAACTGAAACTATTCACTTAGAAAAACCTAGGAAAGCAGACTAAATCACAAAGACTTAGGCATAGGTAAACGTTAAGGTGAGTTTAAAAGAATATTACTTTTATTCTAGGGAGCCCTGGTGGGGTATGGATTACTTGTTGGTCTGCTAACCACAAGGTCAAAACAACCAAATGACTCCATGGAAGAAAGATGAAGACTTCTACTGCAGTAAAGATTAACAGTCTCAGAAAACCACAGGGTCAGTTTTACCCTGTCCTATAGAGTCATTATGATTTAAGACTGACTTGATGGTAGTGAGAGGGACCTTTATCCTACAGCAAGAGAAGCTTAAAATGAGACCTCATCTTGTTCCCCTCCAATAAAAGAATAAAAGTCAGATATCAGATACTTGAGATACCACATCCTAAAAGAAACAATATTCTAGAAAAAGTGTGCTCACTTCTGGGAGTCAGACAAATGCTAAAAGCCCTGTTTGGTAGAACATGTGTTCTCCAGATTATCTGCATCGCTAACTGCTTTACTCTTCTAGTTTTTGCTCACAGTTGTGTCTGTCCACCTAAAATTTAAAAAATCCTTCTATCGTGTATTTCTGACACATTCTCCTTATTCTGCCATTTTTAAGCACTTATCTGCTATACATTTACAGTTATGCATTTATTATTTGTTTTCTGTCTTCTATCCCTTATTCAGAGAGTATACTCTACAAGAGCAAAGATTTTTGACTGTGTAAGAGAGCCTAAAATAACACCTGTTACATATTTGTTGAGGGATAAATGAACATGTAGGCATTCATGCCAATTTTCATTAATTTAACTATAATTAACTTCAATAATGAATTATATGACAAAGGAAAAAACACTTTTCCAAGCCTGAAGCCTATATACTTGCAATTCCAGTGTTTATAGTGTCCTTCTTCCTTGACCCTAATACCTTTCCCTTATTCTAATATTATTTGCCAATTCCAATCCAATATCCCAAATTCAATTAAGTTTTCTAAAGAGTTATTCTAGCTCCACCAAATCAGATGTAGGTGTGCCTCCTAAAACAATTTTCATATTATCTTTGTTTATATTCTTGTTTATTATCATTTTTCACATGTATTACAATGATTACTTGTTTCTCAATGATATGAACTCTAACAGAGCAAAATTATTCTTACTTTATTTCCCGTGCTGGCATATGGCTTATACGACACAATACACGACAAGTATTCAAGGAATATTTTGTGAATGAATAAAAAAATTTTAATCTATGAAACTGAATTAATGATGAATCACAGAAATTTACCTGCTACTTTTTTCCTTAGTGTTTCAATTTCTTCTTTTAAATTTT
Organism: Echinops telfairi; assembly: GCF_000313985.2. Taxonomy (NCBI): domain Eukaryota; kingdom Metazoa; phylum Chordata; class Mammalia; order Afrosoricida; family Tenrecidae; genus Echinops; species Echinops telfairi. The sequence continues at coordinate 81,494,380 of NW_022111324.1, read as the reverse complement.
TTATTTCTAAATCTTTGCTTGCTGTTAGTGGTCCATCAACAGTTGAATATTGTAGAGCTTGGACAGTCTGCGTTGACTCTTTAAAAGATGAAGAAAAGAAAGTAAGACATATGACCATACGCTAAATCTTAAAAACAATAGCAATACACTCCGTCCTACAGAAATCCTTATATATTTTTTTATCAACAAGTAACAAAACATGTACCTACTGGTAAAATTCATGTGTATATATTAAATGAACTATTACTCCATTTTAAATGCCTTTAAAATTATAAAATATATAGGAAAATACAGCTTTCAATATGTGGTATTTTGAATTACTAAGATGATTAACTTCATGCATTAATTTGGCTAGAATAGGATATCCAGGTATTTGGACAAATACGAATTTTGATGCTGTACTGAAATAGCATGTGCTTGAATCAGTTGACCTTAATTAAGGCAGATTACCTTTCATATTTTGGGTAAGATAAATCCAATCCGTTAAAGCTGTATGAGCAAAAAGGTGAATTTTCCTTTGGGTGTCCTGCCTCCAGTCTAGTAGACTTTTTGCCAGAGCTCCTTTACACTTCATATCCTCCCCACCATCTGACTTACAGACTTTGGGTTCCAAGACTGCAGGGATCTCCACTCTAGACTTTGGCCTGACCCAGGATTGTTACTCCGTGTATGTTTAAATGGCTCTTGTGACCAGTGTATCACTATAGAAAGGTTCTCTACTATGACACTTGTCATAGACTCATAGAGTGCCTTCAAAAAGAGGGCTGAACCAAAGCAGACTTCTGAGGACATCTGCTGCTGGGCTGGTTAAAATTCAGGGTGGAGAGGTCAACTAGTAAGGTTAATGGTGACTAATTTTGGTATTCAAAAGGGGTAATTTTAATAGATTTTCTTGAGGGATACGGCATGATCATGGGGGCTTATTAGGATAAAGTAAGAAAATTAAAAATTACACTGGTGAGAAAAAGGTGATGAAAGTTGTACCAAGTATATTTTTAGGAGCGTTACTACTAATAATTTTGGGTGGAGGAAAGTGTACCAAGAGCCAGATGGATAAATAAACTTTTAAACTTAGATATAATACAAAGGTTCTTGGGTGGCAGAAACACTTTCCCCTTAGCTGCCAACTAAAAAGCTGGTAGTTCAAATTTACCCAGTGGTGCCACAGGAGAAAGGCTTTTGTAGATCTGCTTACACAGATTACAACCAAGCAAACTTCAGGGAGCTCAGTTCTACTCTGTAACACATGGGCTTGTCAGGAGTCAGGATCCATTTGACAGCCAACAACAAAGACATATTTTTACATATCATAGGTTGATCCATGCTGTACATATGAGAGGGGGTAACCCAAAATAAAACAGACCCCCAGCTATGTATTTAATTTTTTTTTAAACACAATCTTAACATCTTCAAACATCCAAAGTACTCTCCATTACACTTAATACATTTGTCAAATCTGTGATTCCATTCTTGGACACACTTTTCTAACTCCAATGTTTAGATGGCTGACAGAATGTACCTCATTTTTTTTCTTCACCTCTTCTGTGTCATCAAATTGCTATGCTTTCATGTCCCTCTTCATTTGTGGAAACAAAGAGTTTACACAGACCAAGGTCAGGTGAGTAAGGTGCATGGGCAAGAGAGCCACGCTGTATTTTGCCAAAAACTGGTACACTGAAAAGGTTGTGGTGGCAAAAGCAGTCCCCTGTCTGCTACAGAGCAGGCCTTTTTTGTCAGATACTGTTCTACAATCTTTTCAGAACCTCTAAATAGAAAGCTTGATTAACAGTCTGACCTAGTAGAACTAACTCCCAATGTACTATCCCCCTCACATCAAAAAAAAATGAGCATCATTTTGGGGGAGTACTCCCCCTCATATTTCCATAGTTTATTTTATATAAAACATTTAATTTAATTTAATTTAATTTAAAATAAACTATTGAAAGATATACAGCATGGATGAATTCTGTTTATTTTTACTGTAAAAATGAACCAATGAAATAGATATGGCATGGCTGAATCTCAAAAACAACATTTTGAATGAAAGAAAGCACCAAATACACTTATATGATTTCATTTTATATGAAACTCAAGAATAGGTAACATTAATTGTGATAGTCATAAGATTAGTGTTGCTAGGTTACAAACTGGAAAGGGACATTAGAAAAACCTATCACAGGCTGCAAATGTTCTACATTATGATCTGAAGGTCACCTGGGTGTACTTATACATACACATTTATTGGGTTCATGCTTACAAGTAGAGCATTTTATAGTAATACAAGTAGCCCTTGTGTTATATGAATCCTCATAAAATCCTCATCCCTGTGCTATTTCTGTAAGCAAGCTATGCTGTGCATTTAATGTGCGGACAAGTTATTTACATGGGTGCATTATTTGTAAGGGGAAATGTTCCTTATACATTTTACTGTATGTACATTATATCACAATTTAAAAGTCAAAATGAATAAAATAAAAATTGAGATCTAAAGGGTAAGTAAAACCATTCCTCCCTATCAACATAATTAGGTTATGAAGTCATTATGTAGAAATCAGCATTACGGACAAATAGAGCACATCTTTCTCAGATGACAAAATGCAAAATGTCTATATCAACACTTAACTGCAAAATCACTGAGAATCATGGCCTAGCCAAGTTAACAGATAATCTTAACCATCACAGTAAGCGTCATCATCACCTTATACTTTAGTGTTGGTTATCCCCAGACTACGCTGCTAATGTGGAATAATTCAGATAATACATTTAACCACTTACTGAGAGTCAAAAAAATAGTCTGTTACATTGATTTTTGTGGCGTGTTTTTTTACCCACTACAAAACCACAACAAAAACTAAACCCACCTCTGTCAAGTAGCTTCTGACTCATGGTGTCCTGACATAGGGTTTCCAAGGCTGTAAATCTTCAGGGAGCAGACCACCTCATCTTTCTCCACCAGATCAGTTGGTTGGTCTCAAACAGTGACCTTGAAGCTAGCAGTCCGAGGCTTACCCAGCACTGCTACCAGGGATCCTTTTTTTACTCACTAGCCCTGATAGCATAGTGACTACACATTGGGTTGTAATCTACAAGGTCAGCAGTCGAGATCACCAGCTGTTCTGCAGGAGAAAGACGGGGCTTTCTAATCACCTCAAGATTGCAGTCTTGGAAACTCACGGGCAGTTCTACCCTGTCCTGTAGGATCACGATGAGTTGGTATCAACTCGATGACAGTGAGTTTGGTTTTGGGTTTTTAAGATCTCTTAAAATAGTATTAGTAGTGTGCTTACATGATTGGAAAACTTTAACTTTTTCTTAAGAGCTCGAAATTATTGATTTGTATACACACTCCTTTATACATAAATTAATAAAATGAGTTGAATATTACATTTTTATTTTAAAGAAAATAAGGCAGGAAAGTAGTATGATGAATGCCAGGGATGGAAATGAGATTTGTTTTTTTCATTGTTTTTAGGAAAGGTCTCAATGATAAGATGACTATCAAAGGAAAAACATCTAAAGGCAGGGAAATAGCTAATAATGATTTGATGTTGTACCTGGCTAGTGTAAGGAACAGCAAGAAACCCAAGGTAGCTAGAGAAATAAAAGTACGTGATATCAAAAAAGCAGTATAAGGCCTGATCAGTTATGGTCTGAAGCCACTGAGATAAGTTTAGCTATTAATGTGAGATGGAAAACCATGAGGATAAAGATAAATCAGCAAAATTCAATTATATAAGTTATGTTCCTTCTGAGCTTGATGGCCGCTTGATTACCTTCAAGGCTTTAAGACCCCAGACGCTATACCTTTTGATAGCGGTGTCAAAGGGATCAGGTATAAGGCATCATCAGAACAAAAAATCTTACCATAGTGAATGATGGGGGGAGTGCGGAGTAGAGATCCAAAGCCCATTAGTAGGCCACTGGAGATCCCCTTGCAGAGGGGTCTCGGGGAGGAGATGAGCCAGTCAGGGTGCGATGTAACAACGATGAGAAATACAACTTTCCTCTAGTTCCTAAATGTTTCCTCCCCGCTCCCACTACCATGACTCGAATTCGACCTTGCAAGTCTGGCTAGACCAGAGGATATACACTGGTACTGATAGGAACTGAAAATACAGGGAATCCAGGACGGATGAGCCCTACAGGACCAGTAGTGTAAGTGGCGAAACAGGGAGGGTAAAGGGAGAATGGGCAGGAAAGAGGGAACCGATTACAAGGAACTATATGTGACCTCCTCCCTGGGGGACAGACAACTGAAAAGTGGGTGAAGGGAGACGTCGGACAGGGCAAGATATGACAAAATACTAATTTATAAACTATCAAGGGCTCATGAGGGACGGGGGAGAGGGGAGGGAGGGGGAAAATGAGGACCTAATGTCGGGGGTTTAAGTGGAGAGAAAATGTTTTGAGAATGATGTACAAATGCGCTTTACACAATTGATGTGTGTATGGATTGCGTTAACAGTTGTATAAGCCCCTAATAAAATGTTAAAAAAAATAAGTCATGTTCAATAGGCTTACTTGGTAGTTATGTTGAAAACATAATGTAGAAAGGCAGGGGAAACCAGTTCAGAAGGTAATGCAGAAACACAGATGTGAATTAATGGAGTTTTGTCCCACAGTGATTGGAAACATTTTCAATTTTAATGGTGCTGACAGTATTTGCTGATAGATTAGATGAGAGGACGTATATGGTTTCTTTAAAATTCTGCAGTTTTAGGTCTGAGCAAATGAAATCATAAAGTAATCTGGGTGCTCATTGAGAGGTCAAAGAGTTAAAGAAAAGTCAGAAATTTTTAGGACAGACTTTTAAGGAAAAAGAAAACCAGGAAAGCAAGCTGTTCAAGAAGCCAAACGAAGAAACTTTTCAGGAGGATATAAGCAAATAGGTTCAATGCTGCTGATAGGTTAAAAGATTGAGAAATTTGCACTGGATTTTGCACATACACTGTGCACTGTTGGGCAGCATCCAGAGCCCATGTAAAATTAGTAAACATGATTATAAAATGACATTTGTCAGTATATTACTTGTTTTAGGTTAGCTACCTTAAATCACAGTTACAGATGCACAATTGTGCATAAACAAAGCAAGTTACTGCCAAGGGAGTTTGGCAACAGAAAGAAGAAGAGCAATGCCGTTGAGAGTAGATGATTAAGGAATAATGTTGGAAGAATGGGAGTTAGCTTGCAAATTAGGAGCTGGAAATTTTATCTTGTTGAAGGAGGGCTTTTTTGAACCTGAGATTAGTGTTTTAATTCCTGTAATCTCAAGATAGATCTTGCTTCTATGGTGAGGAATAGGTGAGTTAATGGTACAGAAAAAGATCGCTGAAAGTGAGCCATGAGAAACTGAAAAGAGTATCAAAGGGTTCATCTATGTGTATTTTTAAGTCACCAAATATTGAAGTCTTATAGTTCATTTTTCTCTCTTCAGAAATATAATTCATTCTCACACATTTATATGCATACATAATACCCAATAGAAACAAATGCTACTTTTTGTCATGGTTTACTGTTAACCGTATATTTAGCATTTGCTTTTTCTTGACTTACTAAAAGAATTAATTTTCAAGACAAAACAAACACTTGTAATAAACAGTTCATAACACTATAACTGAGTCCAATACAAAAACGGAAAGAAAGCATCTTTAAAATACATTACCTTGGAGCTTTCTACTAAGCTCCAATTTTTCCTGTTCGAGGCGTTTAATTCTTCTTTCATACGCTTCAGTTGCTAAGTTGTTATCTAGAGTCCGTTGGACACTTACATCAAGATCTAGTGAGGTGGGACCAGCTGTAACTCTTAAACTGCTCCGATCAGAAAGAGCACTGAAGAAGAGAAACATTATTGAGTCATGTTGACATGAAAACATTTGAAGAAAAAAAAGATAAGGATAAAATGTCTGAAATGAAATTGTTCGTTCCTTTAAGACATAAATCTATCTCATTACAGGGAGCTACATGATTGCAAAAGTCATTTGCAAAGCCATGTAAACTAATTAACAGAGAATTTCTTAAAATGAATAACAATTTGGAACACTTTGACCATGTTATCAGAGTCATAAGCACTATCTACAGTCTTTCTAGCCAGAATTTGAAATTCCAAAGTGAAGTATGTTCTTCAATTCAATGCAGTTTTTGTATCATACTACCAGGTGGCAGTAGGAGCACCTGAGATTGCTGATCATGAATTTGAAGCAAGAATGATTTGAACACTTCCCTTATTCCATCTGTATAGGCATAGGCAGAGAACTAGGTTTGAACAATAAATGCTGACCTTGTTGTTAGTGGTATTGCTAAGTGCCATTGATTCAGTTCTGACCCACAGGGATCCTAATGCACAACAGAAGGAAACATTGCCTGATTTCATGTCATCCTCTCAACGATTGTTCCCATCCTTGAAGCTCAATGTTGGAGCCAACAATGACTTTGCTGACTTAGCAAAGCAAAAGCACTGTTTGGGTAATAATTAGGATGCTAACCCAAATGTCAGCAGTTTGAACCCACCAGCCGCTCCGCAGGAGAAAGATGAGGAAACAAAAGTTTAAGTCTTGAAAAACCTGTGGAGCAGGGTTTTGTTTGTGGTTATGTGTTGGGCTTCTTTCTACCTGCCAAGTCTGCAGGTTGAAACCACCAGCAGCCCCACAGGAGAAAGACATGGCTTTCTACTCTGATAAGGAGTTACAATCATGGGAGCTACAAAAATAGGAGCAGTTCTATACTGCTTTTTATAGGTTTCCTATGAGGCAGAATTGATTTGATGCCAGTGAGTTTGGTTCTCATAGGGTCCGAATCAAGTTAATGGCAGTGGTTTGGGATTGGCACAACAAACATAACAATGAAAAATGGTGACGGGAATTCAGGTGATACACATTAGTGTTCAGTGCTGCAAATCTGTTCTTGAGATTTTCTCTAAGTTTAGATGGGCTACACTCTAAAATTATGTGACTACACTATTAAATTTGGCTCTCATGGATTTGTTTTAATTTTCTTCATCTTTGACTTGCACTGGAATATTAGCTATGGAGGGTCTCTTCCAAAGTCGGCCCTAGTCTTGTTTTGGCTTATGATAGTGATTGTCTCCATGATCTCTTCTGATAGACGGACTCAATTTGATTGTTCTCATTTCCTTTTGGTAAATGCTGTGTATATGCTGCTAAAAATTTTTTTTAAATGAAGAAATCAATAGCATTTGTCAAATTCTACAAGATACCTCCATATTTTCCAACTAGTAATCCTCCCTCTTTGTTTATAACTTTCACATTTAAGTCGCCAGTGATTTTCAATGCATCTAGACTCATGTTTGATCAATTTAAGGCTTAAAAAAGTTGAGAGAATTCTTCAATTTCTTCATCACTAGCATTTGTGGCTTTTATATCACTTTAAATAATAGTATTAAGTGTACTTCCTTGTAACTATACAGATATTATTACAGCACAGACAGCATTATACTTCAAGATAGATCTTGAAATATTATTTTAGATTACTAATGTGATGCCATTCTTTGAACTTGTCATTCTTGGCGTAGTACACCATAGACTGTGTGATTCAAAGAGGCTAATACTGTCTACTTTAGCTCACTAATGTCTAGCATCACATCTATCTCATTTGGACAGCCACCATTTTCATAGACTCACACTACACAATTCCACATTCTAATTTTTAATGGATTTTTCCAGGCATTTCTTCTCATTTTGAGTCATGAGCAAATTAAGGCGCCCAAAGCTTTATTCCATTCATATCATTAAAGTCCACTCTGATTTGAGGAAGCAGTTCTTCCCCAGTTAGATTTTCAGTGCTTTCTAACCGGAGGGGCTCATTGTCCAGCACTATATCCCACACTGTTCTGTTGCTATTCGTAAAGTTTTCAGTGAATAATACCACAGAAATGAACTGCCTATTCCTGCTTCCTACTGTGTTCTGTTCTGAAAGTTCTGCTGAAACTTGTTCACCATGGGTGACTGTAATGATATTTGAAATACCTGTGGCATAGCTTCTTACATCATGGAAACATGCAAGCCACCACAGTATGACAAACTGATAGACAAGTGAGGACTTTTTCTAGTAGGATCATCAAATAATTTTTAAAACCCTCTTACACATTTGTGCTTCATTTTAATTTTTTTTAAATTGTAAAAAAATTTCATATTTGAAACTTACCAGCTACTAGTATATGTAAAACCAACAAATGGCAGATGGTGGCCAGAGAATGCAGCATGTGTTGGTGGGGGCATTGTTTCCTAAGGAAAAAAAAGGAAAGCATCTGGTAAGTAACAGGTAGTGATCACAAGTAGGCTGAGCTATAAATATTTTCTGTTAATAGACACATGTATATATGATTGTCCAAATGTTGAATCTTATCTGTCTTGAATATGGCACTATACTATGAAAAAGTATATAGCATTAAGATAAAAACGCACAGTATAAAACCTTTGGGTTTCCTAGACTGTGGATCTTTACAGGAGTACACAGTATTATCTTTGTCCAGTGAAGTGGCTATTGGGTTTGAATTGCCAACTATAGCAGCCAATACCTACCCTACAATATACAAAGTCTGATATTGAATAAAAATCAAAGTTCAAATTAAGAGAATTATAAAATAGAACAAGAAATTTAAGAACTGATACGTTTTATTCTTAATTACCTAAATTTTAACGTAACTCATTTATTTATCATAGAGGTTAACAAATTATGCGGCCCTGTTTCTGTATTGTCTACAAGGAAAAGTGGTATTTAAATGTTTAAAAAGTTGTAAAACAGAGAAGCAGCAGCAGAGACAACATGTGGCCCCAAAGCCTGAAAAGAAAAGGTGTGCTGACGACTTATTTAGAGAAAAGTAGTAATTCATTCCCAGTAAAATTATATAAGAAATAATTACAGCGTATGAAATTACAAAATCTCCCAGAAGGAACTATTAAAATTTTTATTCCCTTTGTTTTCTAATATATGTGAGAAATCTATACCTTAAAAAAAAATCATAGTAATACTGTTTATACTGACTGTGTACTAAGTATTATATAATTATAGTAATAATATATTGACTACCCTGGGATTCTCGGGAATCACTCTTGACATAAGCAAAATAATGCCAAGATAATCTTAATGTGTTCACCATTAGTACTCATCATTATTTATTATCCTATTAAAATATACAGTTTCACACAGGATAAAGTAGGCATTTCAAAAGAAAATAGTCAATATACACTAATGTTCACTAAGAAATCCTGGCTTGTTTCTAATTAATTAAAATCGTAATATTTATCAAGTAGAGGAGAAGGAAAAACATTTTACGTTTTATAATAGATTAAACAATCCACAAACAAATAAACCATTACATTAAAAGACTAGTGAAAATTAAAGAAAATTTTATAAAATTTGTTTTAAAAGTTTATTTTAAAAATTAAGTCAATGTATTTAATAAACTTATCAAACTTAAAAAGTTTTATTATCATCTAATTCTAAAAATTTAGTTGGCTGACTTTATTGAATTTTTAAAGTTATGTACATATAAACCCCAAACCAAACTCATTTGATTCCTACTCAGAGCAACCCGATATATTAGAGTGGACAGCCTCATGTTTGTCCTGTGAAGTAGCTAATGTGTTTGAAACACTGACATTAGCAGCACAATGCCTAACCCACAACATACAATGTCTGGTACTGAAAACATACAAATATGTTTAAATGCATAAAGATAGACTCTCGTCCACCCTTGTTCTCTAATCACTCACTTCATTCCAGAAGTAAATCGTTAGTATTGGTTTTTAAATTTTCTATTCAAGGAGATTTTAAAAACAGCTTTATTAAAGCATAATTGAGAAATGAAAATATACATAAGTATATAATCTAATATTTTTATTAAATTTATATGACTGTGCAACAATTATCACAAGCTCTTCTAGCCATAAACATAAATTTAATATTCCCACTAAATGACCTTTCACTCATTGTATCATATGATTCAGACTGTGAGTGATTGCCATCTTGCAGAGTATCAGGTGAACCATTTAGAAGTAAGGGGCGGAAGGTCACTACTAGAAAGAAGGTGAGCCAGCAGTGGAAAGTGTCTTTCAGACCTTACACCTGGTTTGGCCTTCTCTGCTGGATCTCTATTTGATTTCAACAGCTTCTGAAGCCTTAGGAATAAAAAGGATCCTTTGTATGGAAATGTGAATTTTGAATTTGGACGTAATGAGTACTCACAACTAATGAGGCATTTCCCTTCATGTAGTGAGTTCAGGGGGCCATTGGAACAAACAGAAGAACCCCAGGACATAAGGGACTATATGAAGGGGAGAAGGTGTCAGCTAATGATAGAGAAGACCGAGTCATAGCTAGTTTGTAAAAGTGGGACATTTGTGACATACAACCTCTCCCTTCTTGGAACTAATCTTGTGTTAATTTTCCTATAAGAAATTTTTCCAACATAAGCCAATTTAAAAAGACTTCTTTACCCATGTACCAATATGTAGAGAAGTCTTTCTTGAACGTCCATCTCCAGACAACCACTAATCTGTATCTTTCTCTATAAATTTGCCTTTTCTGAAAAATAAATGAAACTTATTCAAATATTTTATTCATTTAAAAATTTGGTTATTTGTCTTACCATTCAGTTTTAGCTGTTCTTTATATAGTCTAATCTTTCATGACTTCTTTCATGTGTTACATTTTTGAGGTTCACACAAGTTTAATCCATTTTTCAGTTGTCGATTCCTTTTTAATGTTGAACAGTAAGTATTCCAGTGTGTGTGTATCATATTTTGATTGGCATGTAAACTGTTTCTAGATCTAAAGATATGTGGGCATATATTTTCTATTCTCTTGTATATAGCTAGTAGTAAAATTGCTGTGTCAGAGAGCAAGTTTATACTTAACTTTTTTTTTTCTTAACAGACAAGGAACCTTTTGCCAGAACCTTAAGGACAGCCTTATTTCTTTACTTTAAAAACTTTAAGGTTTCTTGAAACACAATTCATATCATATGGTTTAAACAATATTTGTGCAATCATCATTACAATAAACTTTGGAACATTTTCTTCTTTCTTGAACTTGTCATTATTGGCTACCCAAACCTCCCCCCACCTTCCTTGTTATAACTCCAAGAAACTATTAATCCAGTTACTGTCTCTAAAGATGTACCTATCCTGGATTTCATATAAAGAAAACATACAAAAACAATGAGAAAAAGCAAACAAACGAATAACCATAATAAAACAGAAAAACTCTTGTTGAAAGATAACAGAAAATGATAAAAACCAGAGCCAATTTCATACTGTAAAAAGGGAAAAGAAGTGGCAAGGTGTTAAATTTTAAGCTAACTACATCTACATTAGTTCACTTTACAATGTACTCTCTCTGACAGCAAGGCTATTCAGATCCCTGGTCAAAGGTCAGAGGTAATTTACTAGAGGCTTCATCTGTGTGGTCACTCTACAAATAGATTTTGGACTTTTCACTATCACCCCTAGCCTTCTGCAAACTAGGTGCTCATAATTTAAGCTCTTAGACTGTTTTCCCCTCCAGTCGTGGATTTTATTATTTACAATCCTTCGATCATACAGGCTGGTGTGCTTCTTCCGTTTTAATTTAGCTGTCACCTCACTGATCTTTTCATGAGGGCAAGTATCTAGTAGGGCCACACCATAAGAATGAATTGCTCTCAGATTAGGCCTATGATTAATTGTACACTCATAATCCATTCATAGATCTGTGGCTTATATATGTCCCTGGTGCACTTCATAGACATCATTATCCTTTCCAAACTGACCATTCTATACTATTATCAACAATTTATGAAGATGAGTTTTGGCATATACACATCTCACCAATTGATATTAATTTAATTAAGTCTTTGAATTTTAATTTTGCTCCTAGTTATAAATTATTATGTTTATGCCAGTTGACCCTCTAATTTTTAAATTTATGATAGACTAAGAACCAGAATCCATAAAATCATTTGAAAGGTTCATAAAATTATTTAGGAATTATATTAAAGAGAAACAGAGAGAAGGAACATTTTCACAATGCCATACTTACAGAATTCTTTAAACAATCATCGTCCACATCAAAATTTGATGTATCTGTTGGGCTACTAACTTCTGGAATATAAGGTGCTTCACAGTTTTGAATATTATCCCAGTCAATGTCACTGAAAAATGGGTGTTTCTTAAAGTCTTCTATTCCATTTTGACCAAGTCTGTGTTCTCTGCTACAAATGAGTCTTCGAATAAGGTCCTTAGCATTTTCTGACACATCAGTCACTTGGGCTGGAAACTGAAACCTCTCCTAAATGGAGAATAATGACAAGTATAAAACTTAGTTTAACGGGTTTATTCTTCTTCTTAGAAGTACATTTTTTTCATAAATATCTAATCAGTGTCTCCTGGTACAAAGCACTGGTACTAAAGGGGAGATAGAGCTGAATGAGAACAGACACTTTTCCTTAAAAACCTTAAATTCCATATATGAAACTTGCATGTGCATGCCTAATTCATACCACACATTGTATTATAATAAACAAGTTAAATATTAAAATAGTTTAAACAGTTATTAAGATTGAAAAGGAATAGATTCAAACTGGTGAAATTTCAGTCAATATTTCAAGAGAGTATAGATGACCAATAATATTATGTCATAACACTAATATACACACACACAATTGGCAAGCTCCCACAAATATATCATGAAATAACAAGTTAAACAGGTTAATTATCATCCTTCTTATTCCTATCTATAAGTCCCAAGTTTTTACAACTGTTCACAATCTTACGAAACTGAAAAATTAAAACTTTTCCTCCTTTTAATCTGTTTGGTAACAAACGGAATAGAAATCAGTTGTTTACAGTAATATGAGTATAATAATATGAAAAGTGATATATTCTTAGACATAAAGTAGATATTATTGTCTCAGTAATATGAACAACTTATTTCTATTTCACTTGTTACCAAACAGATTAAAATTTTATTTAATAAATCATTCCTGTGGTGCATTTAGATTATTTCCAGTGTTTTGTAATCATTTAGAAATATTGAAATATGTATCACTGTATACACTTTGACCAAATATTTTAATGCAGATTCCTAGAACTGAAATTGTGTAATCAAACATCCCAACCATTTTAATTCAGCTATATATACATACTGAAAAAATTCTTAACAGTCACCAAACTATATTCCTATCCGCAGTGTGTAAGACTTCATTCTGATCTTACTGCATTATTTTTCTTTTCTTTATGTCAAGTTGACAGGGAAAAACAACACACCTCATTCTTAATTTATATTTCAATTATTATTAAGGGTGATAATTTTTATCTATATTTAGCCATTATTATACATATACTTTAATATATAATGCTGTATAAGTTTCTTATAATATTATTCAATCATCTTAGTGGGGAGACCATTACATTTCTTTTTTATTTTAAAAACCTGATAAAATACATGAGAAGTTACAACTAATAATCGTATGCATAATTTGATTTTTGATTAATGCCAGTCATGTTGCGATATGCATAGCTATGTGAATTTCTACTGTTTTTAGAAGAAATCTTATTTTAAGATTATCATATTTTTATTTTATGCATTATTTATATCAATTTGAAAGACAAAAGATATACTAACTTTGTGATTCATAATTTTTCCATAGGTCTCCACCAGAGATTCTGCATAAAATGGTGTTTCTCCATAAAGCATTTCATACATACAAACCCCCAAAGACCACCAATCACACTCAGGGCCATATTTGCCTTTCCCATCTTCCATTGCTTGAAGAATTTCAGGAGAGATATAATCTGGGGTTCCAACAGCTACTGACGACTGGACCTGAAGAGGTTTACATTTTTGGACAGCTATTAAAATATTTTCAAATAAAAACAATTTATTAATGTAAAAAGTTAATTTATTCTTAGACATAAAGTAGATATTATTATCTCATTTCATTTTTGTATTTATCTCAATTTAGTTCCCTTGCGCACATAAGTTAAATTGTACATAATATTCACATGAATAGATTTCCAGATTTTATAATGATAAAGAACTTTTATCATTCTGTTACTTAGTCTCATACATTTAGGGAAACAAACTGATTTAAGTTCTAGAGCTATTAACAAAAACCAGAATATTTGGTTTAGTAAATTCTTATTATTGATATTTATCTGTCTGACTAATACATACAAAGACAACTATGGAAAATTTACCATTAATTAAGGGGGAGAAACCTGACATACAGGCAAGTATATATGAAGTGTTGAAAAAAAAAATTCACCTTAAAATACAAACAAAAACAACGTAAGAAAATAACTGTCAACACTATACCACAAACATTCTCAGTAAAACAGGGCAGAAGTCAGCATAAAAATGATAAGAGACAAGGAAAGATATTAGGAGGAGTGAAGAGTTCAAGGCAAAATATGTAAATGCTGTTATATACCCAATCCTACAATAACAATAGTCTATGACTAGATGCACAAGATAGATACACAGGCTCAATGGATGTGGCACGGAGAGCAGGACTATTCACATGGATATACGTTTGACAGAGGATATCTGTACTTGGGTATTTACGTTTGCTACAAATATATCTAAAACGATTTTATAACAAATAGAGAGCAAAGTTATGTAAAATTCTTAGACATAACCAAACACCTTTATGGAATAAGTAACTGAGTGTGGCAGCAAAGGACCACAGTCTTGGGAAGACCCAAGGCCAACTAGCATACACAGTCCACAAGACATCCATCTTTAGTGAGTACAAACTGATGTATTAAAGTTCATGTGTGATCATTCAGGGTGCATATGTCCAAGGAAAAGAAGAGTGAAGAAAACAGAAGACACATGGAAACAAACGAATAGTCTAATGGGCTAAAAATCCATGTGAATATCAACCTTTATGATGGTGAGGCAAAGAGAATTAGACAGTATCAAACTACCATTACCAATTATTCTAAAAGGGATCACATTAAAATCTCCTTGATGGGAGAAAAATATGGAACAATACTCAAAATCTAAAGGACCAGATGTACTAGTTGGATAGAGAATGGTCGAATTCCCAAGATTGGAACCCTTAGTCACCCTGCAGGTCTGGAAATGAATTCACTTCCATGGCCCTATGCTCAGCTAAGTAATAGGTCTATAAGGGGAACAAAAACACTCGGGAGGTACACAAAGCTTAGAATAATCAAATATTTCAGATCAAAAGGGCAACATTTATCCAAGAACAAAGTTCAAAGGGTTAGAAGGAAGAATAGAAACAGGAAACAGTGAGGAAGTGGGATGAGTGATATGTAGTGTGGAAATTGCTCTCAATGCCATGAAACAAAATGCATTGGACTGTTGAGTACAAAACTGATCTCTTCCATCACCTTTTTTTTCAATTATGAGAAGGGGCAAAGTACATCATTCAAATGATAAAATCCTAAAAGAACAGTTGAGAATTCAAATATGGCAGGTTATATAGAAATGAGAAATTAAGTAGCTAAAAAAGATCCTAGATGTCTATTTTTTAAAAAGCATTTTAATGCAGGCCTGTACAACTATTATCAGAATCCATACATATAGATGTCTATCTTAAACGGTATTCTACAGTAATAGAAAATGAGCCCTAAAGTAACATATTAAAAATGAGCCTTCTAAAAGTACTCTATCAAACTTGTTAATATTCTGGATTTTCTAGACTAAATTACCATGATTAATAATCAGGATAGACCCTCTATTTGACAACACTGTTAACTATTTAAAAAACTCTTTGTGGTGCTGTGAATTACTTCATATGGTTCTCTTATAAATAGCTTTAAAAATTCCCACCAAATGACTGGGTGGAATCATGGGAATATGTGCATAAAATTCTTAATATGGAGACTGGCCAATTTAGCAGTCAAACTAGGTATAAAATGAACCATCTCAAAAGCAGGTGGAGGGATCTCACAAGAACAAGGAGCCAGGAGTGGAGTGCATCCTTTGTGCTAAGATCCTATAAGCTGAACCTCCTCAATCTGAGGGACAGTGCTGTGACATCAGAAGAGCAGCAGGAGTGGGGGACAGGAGTAACAGCAACAGAAGCAAGAGCTAGAGCATGAGCCAAATCTGTGAGTGAGCTGTTTTGTTTTTTTTAATCATTTTAGTGGGGGCTCATACAATTCTTATCACAATCCATACATACATCCATTGTGTCGAGCACATTTGTACATTTGTTGCCATCATCATTCTCAAAACATTTGCTTTCTACTTGAGCCCTTGATATCAGCTCATTTTCCCCTTCACCCCTCCTTCATGAACCCTTGAAAATTTATAAATTATTATTATTTTGTCATATCTTACACTGTCCGATGTCTCCCTTCACCCACTTTTCTGTTCTCCATCCCCCAGGGAGGAGGTTCTATGTAGATTCTTCTTAACTCATACAGTGAGAAAAGTTGAGTGTCTTTGGGCATAAGGCTTACATGTGAACTGGGTTGCCTAATCAGGGACACTTAATCAGTGTAGCTACGTTTGCCCACCCATGCAGCTAGAGCAGAGTGCTTTGCAGCTGAGACTTATGACAGAGTAGAGTCCTTGTGAACATTTATCCGCAGCTTTCAATGAGCTTTGGACCACTTGCTTGAGCAGGACAGAAACTAGGGGCTGAGAAGCCGAGTAGAAAAGAGGGATGTGCCTGCTCCACACCCAAAAAAACTGTATCTGAGCATTTCTGATTCTGAATTTTAGGTAACCTCTTAACTTCTATGATAAGCCCATAATTATGAGTTTTTGCCTGTGACTTCTGTGTGGCCACTGCAATGAATTTTCAGACCCAGCAGAGAAGCATTGTGCCATGGGTTGGATGCTTGGTATCAGAATTAGTAAAGACGGAAAGAGGTTGGAGGTCTACCTGACCTCCACCTAAAAAGAACTGGCCTTGGGCTTATCTTGAGTTTGATTCTCCTACACACACGTAAGAGGGGGAGTGAAAAAGAAGGCCGTCAATGAGACATATTGACACAGTGGCTACAACAATGGACTCAAGCAAGCATAGGTACAACTGAGAGGATGGCACAGAACTCAGCAGTGTTTCATGCTATTGTGAGTAAGGTAGCTATGGGGCGGAACTGACTCCACGGCACCCCACAATAACGACAGCCCTCAAGCAAAGTTAGATGAGGTCAGACAAAACCCCCACACCATTCTCACAATCTTCCATTACAAAATCTTTTTTCTAAGTGCCAGGAAAAAAGGCCACAATCATCCTTAAAAACATATTAAACAGTTATAAGAGAAATGATTGGAGGCCAATAATCCAAAAATGGTTGAGAACCAGGCTAATAAACATGAGAGTCATGGGGAGTATTGTAGAATTTTTATTTCATTTTCGAAATGCTTAGATTTTAACATATCAAATCAACTTACAAGAAATGAGGGTTAACCCAAGAGACTGCCACCTCATATAATCTTGACCAAAAAGGATGTCTTTTAAATAATAGGATGAATCATAAAAAAACTGTCATCCTACAGAGAAGATAAAAAGAAACTGTGTTTACCTTGACTTGTGGCTATTTGAAAAGTTTTTTTCTCCCCTAGGAATTCATAACTGTAGGTATTATAGTCCCACAATTTAGGATTATGATTCACACTGCTTTTTAATTGCAAGAATTCTCAACCTAAAAATGTGATATAAATACTGGTGTTAGTTCCAAACATGATCACTGAAGGCAAAATGGGTGCATAAGCAAATGTGGTGAAGAAAGCTGATGGTGCCCAGTTATCAAAAGATACAGCATCTGGGGTCTTAAAGGCTTGAAGATAAACAAGTGGCCCTCTAGCTGAGAAGCAACAAAGTCCACATGGAAGAAGCATGCCAGCTTGTGATCATGAAGTGTCAATGGGGGCAGGTATCAGGCATCAAAGACCCAGAACCAAAACCAAAAAAAAGACCAAGAACAAAAAAAGTCATATCTATGTGAATTAGGGGGCGGGTGGAATGGAGCCCATTTGTAGGTAACTGGACATGCCCTTACAGAGGGTCACAAGGAAGAGAAGAGCCAGACAGGGTGCAATATAGCACCGATGAAACATACAACTTTCCTTTAGTTCTTTAATGCTTTCTCCCCCCGCCTCCCCACTATCATGACTCCAATTCTACCTTACAAATATGGCTAAACCAGAGCATGTACATGGATACAGATAAGAACTGGAAACACAGGGGATCCAGGACAGATAAAACCCTCAGGAACAATAATAAGAATAGTAATACCAGGAGGGTAAGGGTAAGGTGGGGGTAGAAAAAGGGAACCGATCACAATGATCTACCTATAACCCCTTCCAAGAGGGACAGACAACAGAAAAATGGGTGAAGGGAGACATTAAGACCTGAAAAAAATAATAATAATTTATAAATGATCAAGGGTTCAGGAGGGAAGGTGGGGGAGTGAGGGAAAAAAAGTAGTAGCTGACACCATGGGCTCATGTAGAAAGAAAATGTTCTGAAAATGATGGCAACATATGTATAAATGTGCTTGACACAATGGATGGATGGATGGATGGATGGATGGATGGATGGATGGATGGATGGATTGTGATAAGAGCTGTACTAGCCTCACTGGCGGAAATCCCGAGTGTGGCTCCAGGTAAATGTTAACTGTCAGAGAAGCTTAACATACCTGGAATGTCTACTAGAGAGAGTAAAATGAGTAAATTCTTTAAGAATTACAGGCCTACAATATAAAACAACAAATTTCATGCAAAACAATGTACCGTATTGGGTACAAAATTACTGACATAATTAGAATGCCAGGGAGGCTAGCCTCCAATAAAACGATGAAATAAAAAATACTGGTGCTAGGTTAGATGCCTCTAGGAAGCCTGGACAAACAAATTCAAAACTAGCCTGGAGGACAGATGCTCAAATCTGGCCACACAGGGTTCATACATAATGTTCCAGTGAAGATAAGTTCAAAATCCAATTATACATATTAAATGAAAGAACACCCATTATGAACAAGGATAAAAAAGTGTGATAAAATGTACAATTAGACCCTTAGTAATTACCAGATACATTCTACACAATAAGTATTTTAAAAATGATTATTACTATTAGTGGCCCCAGATTCAAGGCAGCCATGTATCATAGAACAAAACACTACCATGATCAATTGCAAACAAGACAACTGTGATCCACAGTACTTTCACTGGTTTATTCTTGAAATAATTTGTCAAGCTTTTCTACTCGGTCTATCTTGGCCTGCAAGTGCAGCAGAAGTTTGTCCAGCATCATAGCAAAACCAAAGCCTATATTAAGAGATTGCACATGAAGAGCCATAGTCGTAGTCAAACTTAGGTTTCCCATATGGAAGGTGAGAATTCAATGGGTGACCCCTTAAATCTTTAAAGACATTAAAAAAAAAAAAAGAAAAACTATGAAAGAAAACGCAAATATTTTAAAAATCAAGATGTCTTAGAAATAAACTAGCCTGAAAAACTTTTAAAAGCTATAAATAGGCAAAGAAAGATTAGATTCAGTGAAGAAAATAATAAACCCAAAGAAAAGCTGGAGGTATTAAATTAGCAACCAGTAAGGAAAGATAAAGCTGGAAAATACAGAACAAAAGTCAAGCGATATGGATGCTAGAATGAGCACACTCTACATATGTGTGATGAGAGCTGACTAAAGAGTAATTACAGAAAAGCTATATTCAAAAACAAAAAGCTTTGAACATTTAAAAAAGTATGTAAAACGTGAATTCTTGTGTGCAGGAAGGGTATTAAATCCCTAATAATAATAAATAAAATAATAAATAAAACAGATACACGCAAATAGATACACAAAGAGGTACCTAAAAAAACCCCAACACTCATTTGTTTTTTTGATGTGAGGGGGATAATGCATTTGGAGTTCATTCCACCAGGTGACACTGTTAAACAAGCTTTCTATTTAGAGGTTCTGAAAAGATTGTGTAACAGTGTGTAATAAAAAAGGCCTTATTTGTGGCAGGCAGGGGACTGGTTTTGCCATCATGACAATGCACCTGCTCATGCAGCCATCTCAGTGTGCTAGTTTTTGGCAAAAAAACATCATGCCTCTCTTGCTCCATACACGTTACTCACCTGACCTTGGTGCGTGTGACTTCTTTTTGTTTCTGTGAATGAAGAGGGACATGAAAGGACACAATATGACAGCATGAAGAAGAGGCGAAGAAAAACAGCGAGGAAGGTGCTGTCAAGCCATCCAAACAGATGAGTTTGAAAAATGCGTCCAAGAAAGGAATCGCAAGCAGTAAGTGTAAAGGAGAGTACTTTGAAGGTGATCAGGTTGTTTTGTAAAAATATTTAAATATATAGCATTGAAAAGAAATTGTTTTGAGTGGGATACCCCCTGATGTATACTGTAAAGACACTAAAGACAAAGTGATCTTCGAAACAGTAAAAATAAAGATTACACACCAAGGAATGACAACTTAAGTATTATTAACAATAACAGAAGCTAGAAGAAAATAGAATTGAATATTGAAATTGAGGAGATAATATAATTTCCATTATAGCACTCTCTACGTTCCTTAACGTTCATATAGAAGGTAGCATTAAATAAAGAACAAGACTGAGAGAGCCACCACTTACAAACCACTTCAGATGAACTTCTAAGAAAATAAGAAATTTAATTCAGGTGAAAGGCGATACTAGAAACTAACGGAAATAGACATAGTAAAAAATAAACTTTTGACATTTATTTGTGTAAAATAATGATGATGATGACAACGACTATGATGGGTATAACTATTTGGGATAGAAAAAGAAGTTGAAACTAAAATACTAAAAATAGTAACATGTTAGCTCAGGGAAGTGTTAACAACTTTCTTTGACTGGAATAGGGTGAAGAAATTGACTAACTTTAGGTATTAGATAAACCATGAATGTTAAAATTTCAAAGATAACCATTAGACAATCTGAAATAGAATGTATAAATTCCCAAAAAAATTTTTTAAAGAGAAACTAAACTGGATCAAGCCATAATAGAAAGGAAAGAAGAAGGAGGGGAAAGCATTCATGTAAACCAACAAAATCTAGAGTAAATAGCCTAATGTATGACAGAAATAAATCTGAATACATTGATAATCATAAAATTTATAGACAAAAATCATTTATGAAAAAGATAGAATTATCACACTGCATAATAAACAAAACTAGCATTCAGTGATATTCTACTTAAAAGGGATGCACCAAAAAATAAGGACACATTAGTTTTTTAGAAAGTGAAGGTGAAAAAAGATATGTGAGGCATATATTAAACCACAGGAAATTAAAATAACTATCAGTCAAAATACTCTAAGGCCAAAATAATTAAGTTTTTAAAAATTCATTAAAATAATTTTAAAAATACCTTGGAATTATAACTCTAGATAACTTGTATGTAACAACATGGCCATAAAAGATCTGTGTAAAACACTGGAAGTGATCAGAATAAATGAACAAATCCATCATATAAGTATTGTAAAATATGCTTATAAATAACAATTATGATATCAAAGAAATAAATATAATAAGAAAATTTTAAAATTGAGCAGCAAAATCAACAAATTTAACCTTCTGGACTTATATAAAAATGAGTTTCAAAATGTTGGTGCAAATACTTCATTATCTTTTCATTCTATTTCTCCATGAACTTTTTGAAACCCCCGACATACAAAAGCCTACACTAAAAAATTAATTTTTAAAATAAACATGGAACACTAAAAAGTCAGAAAGCACATGTCAACTAATTAAAAAACAAAATGATATAGCCATTCTCCAGTAAAGTAAAGGTATAAATTAACAACCAAATAATTAAATAAGTAACATATTATGGAAATTAAAATGTAAACCTATAATTAATGGCCTGCTGAATAAGTCTAACTGAATTTATAAAATGTTTAGAATTGACAATAGGAAGATCGTACATAACCAAAGGCACTAGGGAAAAGAAAAGCACAAATAAACAATGTTGTGAATTAAAAAGGACAACAGTACACGTGCAAGATAGATTTTAAAACTAGGAAGAGTAGTATGAACAATGTTATACCCATAAACTTGAAAACTAAAAGAAAATAGACAATTTCATAGAAAAAAATATAACTTACCTAAACTGACTCAGGAAGAAATAGAAAACCAAAGAGACCTATAATCATTAAAAAATTTGAATCAATAGTATAAAGTCTACCCACAAAACAAGCAAACAGAAGAAACAAAACAAAACAAAAAATCCCACCAATGCTGGAGAATTTAAAAGTCCTACTAATTATAAGAAACCAATAAACTCAATAAACCTATTCTGTAGGTAAAATGGTCAAAGAAATGGAACATGTCACCCTATTCAATTCATTTTATGAGGTTAAAATAGCCTAGATAAAAAAATTAAACACAATTAGTGAAGGAAAATTATACTGCAATTTCAGAATGAACAGCTCAGAAATGGACGTTAGGTAAGAATCCTGAATAATGTATTAACAAAGGGTATCTAGCAATTTGTTGCATATATTAATAAATAATAGGATTAAGTTATATTTATCTGGAGAATGGATAATTTAACATTGAAAATCTATGTCTTTATTATTAACCGATTAAAAAACCAACAACAAAAAGTCTTAACATCAACTCACTAGTGCAGAAAAATATTATAATGGCCACAACAAACTCTGAATAAATTTGAAATAGAAGGAAAATTTCCATAATCTAATAAAATATTCAGCAATCATACTCAATCAGAAACAGCAAAAACATTAAGAAAAAGAAGAAAAGGTGCTTAGTTCCCTTTTGGCGTCTCTATTTAACATTGTAACAAAAGCTACAAATCTAAAACCAAAAAAATAAACTCATTGGCATTTCATAAATTCTAGCTCATAACGATCCTATAAAGCAGAGTGAAACTGACCCTATGGGTTTCTGACACTGTAATTCATATAGGAGTAGAAAGCCTCCTCTTTCTCCTGTGAAGCAGCTGATGGTTTTTGAACTACTGTCCTATAAGATATAACCATACGCCATCAGGGCTCCATAAAAACTACACAGTAAGAAAAAGTACCATATAAAGAATGAGAAGGTAAAAATAAACAAACACAAAAACCAAAGATGGTCATTAATTGTAGACTATGAGGGTAAGTAAAAAAAAAGTACTTAAAATATCTTAGAATACATTATTAATAAAATAGCAAATTGTAAAGCTACTGTTACCCCACATAGCTTTCAATAGAGGTCTATATATTTCTAGTTAGTAGTTCCGTATCCCTTCCCCCAAATAACTCTGTGCTTTTCAATTTACCATATATACTCAAGTGTAACCCAAGTTTCCCAGCACACTTTGAGTGCAGTTTTTGTGGTAAAATTAGGTGCCTCGGCTGATATTCGGGTCGGCTTATACTAGAGTATAAACAGTACACCATGTCAAATGACAAATGTGGCATCCTTGAGGAACTCAAAATCTGTATCTTTTAAATGTTTTTTGAGTTGAGGAAACAAAATGAAGCTGAAAGGGGCAAAACCAGGGCTATACAGTGAATGGAGGAAGGTTTCCCACTGAAATTCTACCCTGGAAGAAGTCAGTGGACGTATTGTCATGATGGGGTAAAATTCTTCAAGCAACTTTCTTGTCTCTTTCTTTCAAGGCTTTCAACTTTCCTAAAACTTCTTCCTAAGAAGCCCTCTTGAAAAAAAATTGATCATGATACACTTGAAATTTCAAGACACCATCTTCATAACCTTCCCCCCACCAAATTATAGGTAATTATTATTTACTTCTTTTTTAACATTGTTATGAAGTCGATGAATGTTTACCGATCAGTTTGTCATTCAACAATTCATATACGCATTTTGTTTCAAGACATTTCAAGTACCACGGTGTAACATTTACCCCACTTCCACCCTGTGTTTCTTATTTTCATTCCTTCTTTCCTAACCCTTCTGAACATTTCCTTGGTTAAAAGCTGGCCCTTTGATATGAAATGGCTAGTTATTCTAAGCTGTGGGTAACTAATAATACTATTCTCCTTATAAATCTGTTTATTGTTTGACTGAGCATCTTTGGCCACGGATTTAAGTACATGTCCAAACCCACAGTATGACAAAGGGCTATATACTTGTGGGGTTTCCACCACTCTTTATCCAACCAGGGAGCCTCTTAAATAATTTTGTGTTTATGTTCATGAGGAATGTTGGTGTATAATTTTCATTTTTTATATCTTTGCCTAGTTTTCGAATGATGATTACACTCATTTCGTAAAATTAATTAGGAAGTATTCTACCCTTTTCTTTTTGTTTTAATTTAATCATTTTATTTGGGGCTCGTACAACTCTTATCACAAGCCATCCATCCATCCATTGTGTCAAGCACATTTGTACATTTGTTGCCATCATCATTCTTAAAACATTTGCTTTCTACTTAAGCCCTTGGTGTCAGCTCATTTTTCCCCTCCTTTCCTGCTCCCTCATGAACCCTTGATAATTTATAAATTATTATTATTTTGTCATATCTTACACTCTCCGGTCTCCCTATATGATATTCTAGAAAAGTTTAAGTAGAATTGGTCTCAGCTCTTCTCTGAAGGTTAACAATATGTACCAGCGAAGCTGATTGGGATAAGACTATTTCTATAGACCTGATCAATTTCTTTCTTTGCTATGGGTCTGTTCAAATGTTCTATTTCAGTCCATGTTAGCTTAGGTAGGTAAAATGCTTCTAGAAATCTTCCTATTCTTCAATATCAAATTTGTTAGAGCAAAATTCTTCATAGAAATATATTACTATTCTTTTTATTTTTGCTGGCTCTATTAAGACATCAACCATTTCATTTTTGTTGTTGTTAGATTTGCCAGTGGTTGGTCAAATCTTTTGTTAATCCTTTCAAAGAACCAAAATCTAGTCTTCTTGATTATATTGTTTTATTTTTCATCATTTCTGCTCTAATCTTTATTATATCTTTTCTCCTGGTGGTTATTGGTTTGCTTTGCTGTTTTTATTTTCTAATTCTAGGGAATGCTGGGTTAATAAGTAAATTTTGACTCTTCTTTTTTAACGTGTGTTTACTGGTATAAATTATCCTCTGATTACTAATTGTGTTGTTCTGTAGGTTTTGGAATGTTGTGTTTTCATTCTCATTTAATCTGAGTTTCTATAATTATAAATTTTTTTTCTATTATCCAACACTTAACAAAGTATGATGTTATGTAATCTTCATGTATTTGCTTTTGCACTCGGTCTTTGTATTAATTATTTCTGAGATTAAAGCATTGTGACCTGTGAAGATGCTTTTTAGTAATTTATTAAGGCTTGCTTTATGCCCTAACATATGGTCTGTTCTGGAGAATGTACCACATGCGCCTGATAGAACATACATTGTGCTGTGGTTTGGTGGAATGTTCTGTGCATATATGTGATGTTCTGTGCATATATGAGTTCAAGTTGGCTGATTGTATTTAGTTTTTCTGTGTATTTCTTTCTTGTTGTCTTGTTCTTCATCTAAAGTAGTATACTGAAGTCTACTGTTAATGTAGAATTGTGTAGTTCTCTCTTAAATTTTAATAGAATTGCATTGATATATTTTAAGACTCTTTTATGAGTGCACAGATATGTATTATGGCCATGTTCTTTTCCCAATGACCCCTTTATTATATAATGTCTTTGTTCTTTATACTTTGTTCCTGCTTTAAAATCTACTTTAACTTAAATTAATATTGCAACCCTGCTTTTATTGCCCTTAGCTTGATATATTTATTTCCATCCTTTGATTTTTAATAAATTTGTGTCCTACCCCTAAAGTGTGTCTTTTGTACACTGCATACTGATGGGACATGCTTTCTATCTATTCTGCTATCCTCTGTTTCTTGATTGATACATTTAATACATTTCTATTCAGTGCAATTTTCGATTGGTATAAATTTACTGTTGTCAATTTGCTGTATTCTGTTCATAAGTGGCGCAACAGATGTTTCTTCCACATAATATTCTATGCAGATTTTATTTTGTTTGTACGTTTTCTGGTCATTTTCTTCATTGCTGTTGTTTAAGTTTATTAATCTTTGTTATTTCCCGACATTTTATTTTGAGAAGATTTATTTATTTTTGCTGAGGTTTCCCTGTAAATTATTAATTTCTTCCCTGCTTTATGGGGAATCTGTGCAATCTTGAACTGGGCTTGACTTCCTCTCCCATTTAAAAGTTTCCTAACTATCCTATTTCTTTTGATTTGCTTTTATAAATTCCTATTTTCAGTTGCCTTTGTTTTATGTTAGATACTTCTAGATCTGGTTTGACTTTTGGGTGGAGGTATCATGGATGTTAATCTCAGGCTATTGTCTGCTGGTTCTCTATCCAAATAAATCCCATTAGTAATTCTTATAATGTTGGTTGGTTTTTTTTAAATTCCTTTAATTTCTGTTTATCTGCAAATAGCCTAGTTTCATTGTCATATTTCGGGGACAATTTTGCTGGACACATCATTCTTAGTTGATTTTTTTATCTGTGAACGTTTTATATATGATATGTTATTGCCTTCTTGTGTTCATGGTTTCTGAGAAATCAGAGGCTAGTCTTAGTGGTTCTCTTCTGTAGGTAGGTTTTCACTTTTCCCCTGGTTGCTTTCAGAACTTTTTCACCCCATTCACAAAGTATACGATACGCAGTGGTGATTTTCTTTTGGGGGTCTATCCTGTTGAGAGTTTGTTGAGCTGTATGAATGTACCATATATACTCAAGAATAAGCCAACCCGAATATCAGCCAAGGAACCTAATTTTACCACAAAAACTGCATTAAAAATGTGCTGAAATACTTGGCTTAGACACGAGTGTATACGGTTTATCTTCGCATATTTCATGATATTAGGGAAGTTCTCTTCCAACAACTGCTCAACAATTTTCCACTGAAGCTTTTTGTGAGTCTCTTCTGTTTCTGGAATTTCTACTACCCATAAGTTTTTCTTTTGGTCTTACCTTGCAAATGTTTTAGTCTTTCTTTACACTTTTTCATTCTTTTTTTTCCCTTGTTTAACTGAATTTATATTAAGAGATTTGTCTTTGAGCTTCATAATGTAGCCTGACATTGAATTAACACGAATCCTCTTGCCTTTCAATGTAATATTTTTTTCCGAAAGGTTATAGTCTTTCAGCTTTTTATTTGCTCTTTTTGTATGGTTTCTGATTTTTCATTTGTCAGTTTGCTCTTTTAGTTTTTCCTGAATTCCTTTAAAATTTGTGTGTGGGTTTTTTCCTCCCCTTTATTTTATTTGTAGCTTTCTTGATCGTTTTCTCAATCAACTGAAGAAATCTGAATATTATTCTTCGGAATTCTTTATCTGGTAGTTACAATGCCATTCCTTCCACAGAAAAGGTTACTGGCTTTTTATTTTGGTTACTTGTCTGAGCCACTCTGCCTTGTTTCCATGAACAAACTAAAATTGACTAAAAGACATTAAGTGGTACATTTGTATTTAACTGATCATTATATGCTGGTTTCTTGGGCATTCACCATCTATATTCTGGTGAACATGATAAGAGATTTTGTGTACACAGTTGCCTGTTAGCTATGCTTGTAGTACAGATAAGCTTGGATTTGGTTGTTTTGGGTGCTATTGTGTCAGGTGGTTCTAAAGTGAGTAGTTGTCATTGTCGAGTGGGTAAGGATGTGGATGGTATGGGTGCTGCTGGGCTGTGTGGACATGGTTTCTGTTTCACACTAGATTAGAGAAGAAAGAAAATGAGAAAAAACAAAACACAAAAGAGCAAAAAATTAAATCATGAAGAAGAAAAAGCAAGCAACGGGGGAGAAGGCAAAGCAGGAGAAGAAAAGAGAATGGTAAAAATTGAGAGGAGAATAAAAATAGGGGTAGAGAAAACGAAAAGTGAAAAACAAAAGAATATTACAATAAACAAAATGTGGTAGGGGAAAGAGAAAGGAAGATAGTGAATGGAAAACACTAAAAGAAAAATAGAGAGTAGAAGAAAAAGAAAAGTGGAAAGCATTAAGACAGGATAAAAGACAAGGGACGAAAAAGGAGAAAACCAGGTGGGGAGCAGGATCCACAGAGAAGAAAAAATGTAGTGGACAGGGAACCTGCTTTGGGCTGGTGCCCTCTGCCAATCAAGGTGTTCAAGGGATAGGGGCAGGGAGGTGAAGCAAATGGGAAGCAAGGTCCTAGATGCAGTTTCCTAAAATTTATATTATGTTTGGGGTCAGGACAACAGATTTTTTAAGGAGTGTTTGACAACTCAGAAGGGTGCTGCATTAGTGTATGTTCCATGAAGGAAACTTTTGGGTTCACAGGGAAGTTGGGGACTGGTATCTAGGTGTAAAAGGAATTTTGCCTGCCCAGGATCAGATGTCCTGAATATTGCTAGAAAAAGTTCAAGACGGCCACAGAGTGTAAGGTCAGCTGACAATTCACTGGTTCCATTTTCCTCCTCTCAATGTTTTTGTTCAGCTTCTTCTAGTTGGTATTCAGTATATTTATCTATCCTTTCCACTGAAACTCGGGGTTCCGGGATTATCATCCATATTTTTGTCAGTCTTTTGTGTATTTTTAATAGAGGCTTTGAGTAGATTACCCACCTAGTCTGCCATCTTACCAGAAGTCCCTCCAAAACCTTTTGAACTGAGTCTGTCTTCAATTAAAATAGCTCAATAGAACCAGCCCCTCAGAAGCCACTGTCCTGATTGGAACTTGATCACTGGATCATATTGGCACTCATCCCCAGTTATGATGCAGTACATAAATTGTCTTCATTAAGCTTTTACCTTGCTTAAAGGATTTTAAAAATCAGTCTTTTGAGGTAGCTGATCTTTGAATGCACAACACTTTTTACACCCTTGAGCAGAAAGCCTGCCAGAGCAAGATATTCATTTAAAAGAAAGACACTAACGCTATATGAGATTCCAACTTCAGTAGATATTGCATCAAGAGCAATTGTATTCCAACAGTTTCTGGATTTCAGCCACAGTTTCCCTAGTCCTCAAGATTTCCCTCTCTTGACTCATTTTTGGGGGTCTTCCTGGCCTTAAAATGTTTGATTCATCTAAAACTGCTTTTTTTGGTGTGTGGGGGGGTGCACTCCCATAAATTGTAAGGCTTCAATGATTTGGGAAGGTGTCCACTTGAGTTTTGTTAAAAATTTGACCTCAAAATAGTCCGCCCCCCACAACCCATGGCACAATGAGTATCCTTTCTAATGAAGGTATTCTAGCAAAACTAAAGCAATAAAGTTATGGAGAGAGCTTATGTGCTGTCATCCATTGATTAAAGAGACATATTTAAACATACCTTGTTTGAAATAAACAGGTGCATGTATGAACTGGAGCCCTAGTAACAATACCTTTGGACTTAACTTTATGTATGATAATTTATACAGAAAACCTAGAAAAATTTACATTCAATTTCATTGAATACAAAGATTTAGCAAGTTTGACTGATTCAAGATGAATACATAGAAATCAAGAACAGTAATGCTACTGAACATCAAATTTAAACAAATTATCATGTATGATAGAAATAAAATTCATGAAGTATCTATAGACAAAATAGGTAATCAGGTAGTAGAAAAAAATTTAACTTTATTAATAAACATAAAGGAAACCTTAAATCAACTGAGAAACAATATTATCCATTGGAGAATGGGAAGATTCCATGTTGGCGGGAATACATGCCTCCCAATTAATCAATAAATGTGTGCCAGCTGCTGGAGAAAAAGATCTGGAGGAGGGAAGAATGTCTGCCTTTGTAACAGCGTATACACTCGAGTATAAGCTGACCCGAGTATCAGCTGAGGAACCTAATTTTACTGCACAAAAAATGTACTGAAAAATTCGGCTATACATGAGTATATACGGTATGTATAGTTAGTGACTTAGATAAGAAATAAAAGATAATTCAAACAAATAAAAAAGTTCCTATATTACAATTGTTTAAAAGGATGACTAACATGCTGGTATGGTCAATACAAGTAATTTGAGATCATCAATGAATGTGCTAGACAGAAAAAGTTAAAAGATTGTCTTATTTTTAAACAAAATAAGAATGAATTATAGGGCAGGCACACCAGCCCTTAGAAAATAAGTTGCATAGGGTGAACATGAGACTCCAAAGAAGGAATCCCAGCTCTGAGACCAAGACTTGAGTAGGTAAATAAAAGCTCTTCCTCTGCAGTTTTTTCCAGTGTAGCACACTGTGCAATTGTGTGTAACAACTTCCAGATGTTATATTCAACGTGTCATTTTCCTCTCCTCATGTCACACTTGGCACAACCTATTTCATACATCACACGTGAAATACCCTGCAGCAGTACAGCACCTCTGCCCACCTCCGACTGTTTCTGTGGCTTTGTACTTCCAGAAGTCACAAACCTTGCATTACAGCCAAATGACTTTATGTAAATTCTAAAAGATATATAAGATAGTATTTTTATTCATTACCCTCCTACTTATCATATCAATTCATTAAGTTATCCCTATATACACCAATCAAGTAACCAAATGGTATTGTTTACTTTGATATAAAGAACCTTCATGAGCATCTAGGACTACTGGCAATAAATTCTCGCCATTTTCATTTATTTAAAAGTACCTTTAATTCACCATCAATTATAAAAGTATTTTTGCTTGATATAGAATTCTCAATTTGAAATTTTTTCTTCAAATGAAAAGTCAATGACAATTCTTATCATTTTTTATCTACATATATGTTTGTTTATTTAGATGGAAGCCTCCCATATAGACTTTAGGCCCTCACTCTGTATAACATTCTCAAATGCCAAGTCTTGAAGATTCCAGCTGCCCTCAAACCAAAAATATAACAAAACAAAAAATAAAAACAACGAATCCACTGCCTTCCACTGTCAACTATAGTGATCCCACTGCATCGGGTAGAATTGATCTGAATTGAAACCCTGTTTCAGTATGCAGTCCGTCATTTAACTCATTGCACCATGGGGTTCTTCCAGTTACCTCAGTCAACCCTAATTCTGATCTGTTCCTTCTGAAAAAATAGATCGCTGGTTTTCTGTACAGCTGGTATATTCTACCTATAACTTCAATTTTCTGTACCACAATGAAGAACTGTCCTAATCTTGGAAATGGTGAGACGTACCTGATGAAATTAGTTCTTTCAAAAATCATAGTTTTCTGCTTCCAATCCCTAAAGCAGTTGTCTAAATACTATGTCTGCTTTGATAGTTATGTATAATGGGAAAACTCATTTAGTAGCAATTACTCCCTCCATCAAGTCCAGAGGCTAGTTATATTAATTCCTTTTAAAGAAGCTAGGTCCTTAAGATGCACTTTTCAGAAGTGAAAGTACTAGTCATGTAAAGTGACATTTTCACTGCTTAAAAAATGTATTATAATAAGTTGATCTCAAAGAAAAGTTTCTGCTAACCTCTGCAATACAGCCACCAGGCAATTGAAATATAGAACAAAAACAAACTCAACAGAAAGATACTAGAGAATAAAATGTATTCATACATTTCTAAGTGAGTGAAAAGGGAGCCTAAGGTTAGGAGAAGCTGAGTCAATAGTTACATGAAACGGAACCAAACTACAGAAACTATTTTTAAGAGTGGTGGGGATATAATCCGTTCACCAGTAACCATCAGAACAACTAGACAGGTAAGAAGAAAAAATAATGAGGAAGGAATTTCATTTTCTGAGGGGGTAACCCAAAAATAACCAGAATTTTTTTTCCAAAGCTATGTATTTAATTTTTTTTTTTTT
>NW_022111324.1:81441144-81462592 GCF_000313985.2 Echinops telfairi | reverse complement strand
TTTGTCAAATCTGCAATTCCATTCTTGGAAACATTCTTTTTCAAACTCATCTGTTTGGGTGGCTGATAGCACCTCCCTTTTTTTTTTTCTTTACCTCTTCTACAGACAGCATCAAATTGTTGTCCTTTCATGTCCCTCGTCATTCCCAGAAAAAAAAAAAGTCACATGGAGCTAGGTCAGGAGAATAAGGTGTGTGAGGCAAGAGAGGCAAAATCTGGTGCACTGAGATGGCTGCATGAGCAGGTGCACTGTTGTGGTGGCAAAACCAGTCCCTCGTCTGCAACAAATCAGTCCTTTCTTTTGACTGTTATGCAATCTTTTCAGAACCTCTAAATAGGAAGCTTCATTAACAGTCTGACCTGGTGGAACTAACTACAAATGCATTAGGAGCGGACATTTTCATTCGTCTGGAAAGTTGAGAGATGTCTACAACAAGGTTTGTCATCAATAAACACTCACCGTTTTTGAAACAAGAAAACCACTCGTACACTTGACTTTTTCCCATAGTGCTGTCCTTGTAAGCTGTGTTCAACATCACAACAGTGCTACAGTATTTTTCCAAAGCAGGAAACACAATTTCATAGCCACACACTATTCTCTTAAATCAGCCATCACAAAATATGAGATTTTAGGAAGTTGTGTTTACAAAAAAATTTGCTGTGACCAGGCAACACCACTGGGTGCACTATCTCAGACAAAGTTTCTTGATGCTCGCTTAGCGGCAAAAATGTGTAATATGTAAGCTACGCTCTGCTCAGTGCAATTCGGGTTTTTTGGGGGTGCCCCTCATACATTTGATTTCCTTTACCCCTCTAGAAATCTAGAAGTATGTCAAATACAATAATAAATAGACACTAAAGAACAAGTATAGGATGTCCTTAAACAATCTTAAGATAACTAAGTAAGCAGCTGGAAATGGCAGGGCTCCATAAGCAAGCCCTATTTTGAATAACAAGCCAAATCCAATGCCATAAACAATCTTAAGATAACTAAGTAAGCAGCTGGAAATGGCAGGGCTCCATAAGCAAGCCCTATTTTGAATAACAAGCCAAATCCAATGCCATCTAGTTAAGTCCAACTCGCAAACACCCTATTAGGTCACTGCTACTGTACATTTTTACAGGGGCACACATCCTCATCTTTCTATCACAAGTGGCTGGTGAGTTTGAACTGCGCAGTAAGCAGCCTGATACTTAGTCCACTATGCTACCAGGGCTCCATCATTATGAATAAGTATGTCTAAATTCCTTTGTATGCAGAAGACGGACAGTATAAGTAGATGGTTTTTGAACAGATTAAAGAACAAGTAAAGGAAATGAATATGGATTCGTTTAAGATTTTCCTTTAATTACCGTTCCGTCTTCCATCAGCTTCAGACAAGAACCAAAGTCTGCTAATCGAATATGTCCATTCATATCCATCAGAATATTATCAGGTTTAATGTCCCTGTAAAAAATAAACATATTCCATTGTTAGTTAAGAGAAACATGCATACTAAGTTACTTGATAATATTTTTATATAAAAATCTTGATTTGTCTTAAAACTACTCTATTCCACTATCAATTTGACTTGGGTTCACATTCAAATGTTCTTAAACACATACAACCTACCTGTATTACCATAAACATAAAATGTACTGCGGTAACTTTCATTTAGGTGAAAGCAATCTTACATAGTAATGTCTTTAGATTTACAGTTCCAACGTAACTATAATAGCTGTAAGTATCTCATAGACAAACACAAAAATCCTCTAGTCCCTTAAATATGGTGGTTACGAATCAGAATCTACCTCATATTAGTGAGTAAGTCCCTAAAATTTGAGGGAAAAAATTTAATTCCTACATTCAAATACCACTTCAGATCAGCAAATTCTCAGACACTGTTGCCTTTTTAAAAAAATCATTTTATTAGGGGCTCCTACAACTCTTATCACAATCCATACATACATAACTGTGTAAAGCACATTTGTACAGTCATTGCCTTCATCATTATCAAAACATTTACTCTCAATTAAGCCCCTGACATCAGCTCCTCAATCTCCCCCCCCATGAACCCTTGATAATTTATAAATTAGCATTTTGTTTTATCTTACACTTTCCGACGTCTCCCTTTACCCACTTTTCTGTTCTCCATCCCCCAAGAAGGAGGTTATATGTAGATCTTTGTAATCTGTTCCCTCTTTCCACTCAACCCTCCCTCTACCCTCTGGGTATGGCCACTCTCACCACTGGTCCTGAAGGGATCATCCGCCCTGGATTCCCTGTGTTTCCAGTTCCTATTTGTACCAGTGTACATGCTCTGGTCTAGCCAGATTTGTAAGGTAGAATTGGGATCATGATAGTAGGTGGGAGGAAGCATTTAAGAATGAGAGGAAAGGACACTGTAGTTCTTAAGAACATAAAGGAACTGCTTCAAAAAGTAGATTTTAGAAAATATTCTGAAATGTCTTAATATGCTCTATTTACCATATATACCTGTGTATCAGCCGAGTTTTTTCAGCACATTTTTAATGCAGTTTTTGTGGTGAAATTAGGTGCCTCGACTGATATTCGAATTGTCCTATACTCAAATATATATGGTACCTTTATTCAATAAGGAAGACCGAAGAAGCATCAATGTATTCAAATTGTGGTGCTGGTGAAGAATATTGAAAGTTTCATGGACTGCCAAAATGATAAACATATCTGTCTTGGAAGAAGTATGGCCAGAGTGCCCCTTAGAGATGGTGAGGCATTTTCTTACATACTTTGGACATGCTGTCTGGAAAAACCAGTCACTGGAGAAGGAAATCATGCCAGGTGGGGGAGTGGGGCAGCAAAAAAGAGGAAGGTCCTCAACAAGATGGATGGACACAGTGGCTGCAACAATGGGCTCAATCACAGGAACAATTGTGAGGATGGTGCAGGACAGGGCAGTGTTTTGTTCTGTAGTACACAGAGTCACTATGGGTCAGAACCGACTGGATGGCACCTAACAAAACAACAGTTTTATTTCTTTGGGTTCTAAAATCCATTGTAATGGCTACACAGAAACTCACACAAAAAAATTCATGATTAAAGGATTAAGGAAGTTAGCAAGTTGTCATGGCAGTGAGAAATGCTCAGGTTAACTGTTTTACCAAGTTACAAAGTTTCAGTTTGCAAATAAATGCCCAAAGGGGCATACCACTCTGTTATAAGCCTCGACCTGATGACATTCAGTGAAATCTCCATGGATCAGCAAACCCAACATGCTGAATTAAGCGCTCACCCAGAGGCACCCCATTCTAGTAAACCTTACCCAAAGGCACTCAGCTCCATGACAGTAGGTCAGCAAGTCCAATTTCCCCAATTTACTTGCTCTGTGGGTTGGGAAGCCCATCCCTCTCTTCCATGCTTTAGCTCCAGGTTCTGTTACTGCTCCTCTAATGGGAAGCTGTCACTGAAATCCCTGAAGTTCACTGCACAGGGAATTGAGGTCCAGAGGACACACTCCATTCCTTGCTCTTGCTTCTCTGAGGGTTCATTTTATACACAAAAGGATGCCACAGGGAAAACCTATTGGTAATTTACTCATAGGTGAATCCTATCAGTATCTTTCCCTGCCTTCTTTATCAGATCCATGTGGGAAAACTGTCTACTAAATATACAAAGCTTTCACAATATGTAGATGTCAAGTCTCTAAGAAAATGTTTTGTAAGATAATCAAATATAAATAACAACAAAGTGAATCACACCAATTTTCTCATTTGCTTAATGGAAAGAATTGTAAACCAGGAGTCCCTAGGTAGTACAAACACCCTCAGCTACTACCCCAAAGGTTAGATAGAGGTTCAAGTCTACACACATTAATCTCATAAGAAAGGACTGCATGTCTACTGGAAAAATCAGCTACTGGGAATCCTATGTATCACTGTTCTTTCTGATATATCTAAAACCAATTCAAGAGAAATTGGTTTTTATTCTATTGTAAACTTTGACAAAAATCACACATACAATGATTTGTCAAGAAGATTTTCATGGTTCCAGCCGTAAAGATATTCTTTTCTTTTTTTTTTACTAATTCAAACATGGTTTATTTTCAATTGCTCAAACAAAACAAATCAACTATATAAGTCAGTGATTGGCAATGTTACAACCAGCAGGCTCAACCCAGCTCACCACCTTTTTGTAAATAAAGTTTGATTGGATGATGGCCATGCTGGTTTGTGTGCATATTGCCTATGACCACGTTTGCACTAGAACAGCAGAGTCGAGTCGTTGTGACAGAAGCCACTTGGCCTGCAAAGCTTAAAATAGAAAGGATCTTACCCTAATCACATTGTAAAGACTGTAATTCTGAATAACCTAGAGACTACACGATCAATTTATTCTACTTACAAAGGAATGAAAAATAACTTTCTCTGAATACTATATATATTTAAAATCCCGTTTTCATGTAGGTTTTTACAATGCTGAAGAAATATTTTAATACATGTCACCTGGTGCTTATATATGAGCATTATTCCATGTTACGTATTTAGAAGTAGAATTGTTGCAATGAAATTTATGTGTCTCCAAATTGTTCTCCATTTTAGACTCCCAATGACAGCAACGAAGAGTTCCTATGCTCCTTATCTTTACCACGTTAGTAAGGAACATTTTAAAATTTTGCTTAGCATATAAGTGTTTGTATGTATGTATAAATGTGTGTGTGTATATATATATATACATGTGTGTGTATAAAGGATATAAGAGGTAGCTTCAAGAATTCATGGAAAAATTCTACTATCTTTTGAACTCCAGTTTGCACCGGAGGTTTAAAGACCCTCCAGATTATATATGTTTTGATGCTTGATCTATAGGTACTTGATTATTAGTATAGTTGAAAATCGTATGTATAGTGTCACTGGTCATCTTAGAATCTGTTTCTGTAAAATGCCTATTCATGTCCCAGGCCATTTTTCATGCCGTGTGTTGATTTTCAGTAAGGCCCATATGTTTAGCTTTCTAAATGTTAGTTGCTTACATATGTTATAACTTTTTCCAAAAAAAATAAAAATAACTTCTTCCAGCATGTGAATTTATTTCCACTTTGGTTATGATATATCCTTTGTTTGGTTAAAAAAAAAAGTATTTAACATTAGTGAGTCCTTGAAATTTACAACTAATGCTTACTGGTCTTTAGAATCGCCCTTATCTTCTTTTCCCAGAGTTATAAAGATATTGTCCTGTATTTCCTTTTATTTTTTCACTGCATGTCTACTTGGAATTTACATTTGTTTGTACATTGTAAAAGCCACTTGTGTTGTTTTATCTATGGAAACACAAAGCTATCATCATTGATTAACTAATTCAGTCTCTTGGTTAAATCACAATATATATTAAATAGATGTACCTTATTTAATATATATTATGAACTCATTAACATTTAACCCATGGTCTACAACACAACACTCATAAAAGAGCAAAGTATATCTAGCACACCTGTATGTCTGTTTCCTACTGCAATAGGAGTAAATATACAGAAATAAAAATAGCCTTAAAAATATTTTTTCTTACAGCTGCAAGGCTGAGAGTATAAACGTATGTCTAAATCTAGGAGTTTTAGCTATTTTGTTTCCTTTTTTGGTCAGTAACTCTGGGGCTTCCTAGGTTTCTTGGCTTCTAAACAATCCCAGCATGGCACCTGTCTTCCCCATGAGCTTACTTCTCTTATTTTGCTGTGTCTATACTGTTCATTACATGACTCAGAAGTTGTCAGGCTTAGGATCCAGCAGTATAACATCAACTGAGTGATTATATCAAACTATATGATGAAAAACGATTACATTATATTACACCCACAGTATATTGTTGATAATTGCCTTTCAGTCAGCCCTTACTCATGGTGAAGGAAACACTGTCTAGTCCTGAACCACCATCACAACCTTAAATATGGTTGAGCTAATTGTTGCAACCACTGTGTCAACTCATCTCATGGAGTTTTCCTTGTTTTGTTGCTTTTTCCCCCCTTACTCTCTATTTTAGAGGAGTCCTGGTGGCATAGTGGGTTACATGCTGGGCTGCTAACCGCAGTTCAAAACCACCAGCCACTACACAGGAGAAAGATGAGCAATATCTCTAATTTACCAAACACGATGTTCTTCTCTAGTGACTTTTTTACTGATGGCATGTCAAAGTAAACAAGATGAAGTTTCATCGTGTTTACTTCTAAGGTGCATTATGACTATACTTCCTTCAAAATGAACTTCCTTCACCTTCAATCTTCTGGCATTCCAGAGTAGTATATTTAATATTCTTCAACAACACAATTCTCCTTGAATCTTTCATTTTCATTGCCCAGTTTTCATATACAATTGAAGCAACTGAAAAGAGCACGGCTTGGGTCTCATGCATTCTAGTAAATCAAAGTGGCATTTTTTCTTTTTAACATGTTAAAGAGGTTATTTACAGCAGATTTTCACGTTTGATTTCTTGACTGTCTCCCTGGATATTGATTGTTATTCTAAGTCGAATGAAATCCTTAACAATCACCCATTTTTCAGTTTGTCATTCTGTGATGGATTGTGTATTACAGTGAGCTAACCTCTTCTTTCCTGTCTTCTTAACGACTTTTTATTTTTTCATGTATGTTGTTGGTGATGTCATCACACAACCTGTCAGGTCTAAGTTCTGTCAATGCATCAAATCTGTTCATGACATTTTCTTGAAATTCAGGTGGGATTGTATTTTAGTTCTAATGGACTAATTTTCATTTTCTCCACCTTCAATGAGAACTCACAAATGAACAACTGAAGATCTGTTCCATAGTTAGCACCTGGTCTTGTTTTGTCTGATGACATTCCATTTCTCCATTGTCAGTTCCCAAAGATGAAGTCAATTTAATCCCTGACTGGTGAAGTCCATGTGTACAGTCACCATGTATATTGTTGAAAAGAAGGTAATAACCACTGTTATTATAAGAATTCATGAAAAGGTTTTCACACTAAAATAAAAGAAAGGATTGGAGGAAAGGAACTGAAGATGAGGACAAGGTGTTATTTGGGTGAAGGAGAAAACAAACAATAAATAAGGAGATGGGGTCATGGGGGGAAGATGGTGGACTGATGGCAAGACAATGTAAAGATCAATGAGCTTTGAATATGAAACTAATGATGTGCTCTGGGAAAAGGGGCCCAAAGAAATCAGCAGTTTACAAATGGTTACGTCATTTTAAGAAAGGGTAATACAATGTTGAGGATGAAGCCTTCAGCAACAGACAGTTCATGTTAATGTATGAGAAGACTATTAACCTTTTGTATCCTAATTCAAGAGGGCAGTTAACAGCAGACACAACTCTATAGTCGATAACACTATAGACATCTCACTCGATTCCATTTACAAAATTCTAACTGAATAACTAAAGTTAAGCACTTTCTGCTCAAATGAATGCCCAAACATTTGCAACTAGAACAAGAGGCAAGCATTTAATCTTTAAATAAATCCACTTTAAACAAGTAGATTCAAGATCCTGAACCACTTTTCTAAAGAACTGTAATAGAAGATGAAACAGAGCTTTACCACTATGATCCTGAAGAAGAAGCACATTCTAAGCAATGGCTACTAAGAGGTGAAAGCGGTCCGGTTAAAATAAAAGCATGAGTCCAGAACAAAGGTCATTTATTTCTGGGCGTGTTCAAAGCATTTGCTTGTTGACTTTCTGGAGACACAAAGAATAATAACATCTGCTCATTATGACAATATTTCAAGAATGTCAGCCAACAGTTTGAAATTTCGTTCTATATTTTCCTTCCACTCTATCCAGGATCTTTTAATTGCTTCTTTCAGAGCAATTGTTTTTTTCTCTCAAGGTTGGAGAGACTGATGCTTACATTGTTCTTTAGTCCATTAGAATAATTGTTTCATATGTTTTCAATTTTTTTTACTCTTCAAACAGGGAGAGTCCAATATTTCCCACCTTACATAGATGCTCATAAGATTTCAAGACCTGGTGATCCTCACCAAAGCGAGAGATAGAAGATGGTCTTTGTGGACAATGTTTTTCCAATTGATTTTAGTGTCTGCAGAGACTTATCCTGAGCCCCCAGGTCCAGAAATTCATTCCCTCAGAATGTTTGGTTATGGTTAAAATGTTTTCATAACTTTACGTCCATATACTTTTTTCTGTTGTCTTAAAGTGGGGTCCAACTCATAGAACCCTATGTGCAACAGAACAATATATAAAGCAGTCCTGTACCATTCTCACAATTAATTATGCTGGAGCCTACTGTTCCAGTCACTGTGTCATTCCATCTTGTCCAGGGTCATCCACTTTTCAATGATCCTCCACTTTACCAAGTATGATGTCCGTTTACAAGGACTGGTCTCTCCTGACAAGATGTCAGAAGTAAATGAGGTGAAGTCTTGTCATCCTTGCTTCCAAGGAGTATTTCAGTTATACTTCTTCCAAATCACACTTGTTTGTTCTTCTGGCAGTCCACAGAACTTCCAATATTCTCTGCCAGTACTATAATTACAATGCATTGATTCTTTGGTTTTCTTTATTCAGTGTCCAACTTTGACATGCATATAGTGCAATTGAGAATATCATAGCTTGGATCAGGCACACTGTAGTGCTCCAAGTGAAACAGGGTCTTCAACACTTTAAAGATGTCTTGAAGCAGATCTGCCCAATGCAAACACTGTTTGAATTCTTGACTGAGGTTTCCATGAGCATACATTGAGCATCCAAACAATATGAAATACTTAACAATCTTAATCTTTTCTCTGTGCATCATGATGCTATCTGCTGGTCCTATTGTGAGCATCTTTGTTTTCTTTATATTGAGTTGCAATTTAAACTGAAGGACACAAATACTTCATTAGAAAATACTTCAAGTCCTCCTCACTTTCAGGAAGCAAGGTTGTGTCACTGCTAATAAACCGTCATTAGCTAATACTTCATGTCCTCTTCCTTTTGGGAAGCAAGGTTGTAGCATCTGCTAATAACCCTTCCAATCTTAATGCTCCTCTGTTAAGACTTCCAAACCCAATTTCACATTCTTTTACATATAGTTAGCTTCTGATTATGTGCTCAGCATGCAGATTGAATAGGTATAGTGAAAGGATACAACCCTGACACACACTTTTTCTGATTTTTAAATTAAGTAGTAGTCCCTACTTCTCTTCCAACAATTGTCTCTTGGTCTATGTGTAGGTTTCCCATGAGCACAATCAAGTGTTCAAGAATTACCATTCTTCTCAAGGCTGTCCATAGTCTGTTACAATCCACACAATCAAATGTCTTTGCATAATCAACAAAACACAAGTAAATACCTTCCTGGTAGTCTCTGCTTTGAACTGAAATCCATCTGATGTTTTAAGTCCTTTTGAATCTCTGGCAGTTACCTGCTGCTATAATGCTGCTATACTATTGGATGATATTCAGCAAAATTTTACTGCAAGAGATAGAAATCATTTGATAATTTTCACATTCTGTTGGGTCATCTTATTTTGGAATGGGTAAAAATATGGATTTCTTCAGGT
Source organism: Echinops telfairi (assembly GCF_000313985.2). Lineage (NCBI taxonomy): Eukaryota > Metazoa > Chordata > Mammalia > Afrosoricida > Tenrecidae > Echinops > Echinops telfairi. The sequence goes on along the minus strand of NW_022111324.1, from coordinate 81,453,106 downwards.
CAGTTGACTAAAGAGCTGTCTACCAAATTTCTTGGTATAGGTGAGTGAATTATTCCAGCGCTCCGACATTTTGTTAAACTATTTCAATTGGTATTCTATCAATTCCTGGAGCCTTGCTTTTGGCTAACACATCCAGAGCAGCTTAGACCTCACCTTTTAGAAACATAAGCTCTTGATCATATGCTGCCTCTTGATATGGTTGGATGTCGACAAGTTCTTCAGGCCAGTGACTCGTGGATTCTTTCCATTTCCTTTTAATGCTCCCTGCATCATTTAATAGTTTGCACATACAATCTTTCAATGTTACAACTCCAAGTTTCACTTTGTTTCTTTAGATTTATCAGCTTGGAATATAATGAGTGTATTCTAGTTTTTGGTTCTCTAACTCCAGGTCTTTACACATTTTATTACAAAACTATGTTTTTTCAGGCTGTTCTTTGAAAATTTCTGTTCAGCTCTGCTGACCGATCATTTCTTCAACTTATTTTTTAGCTACTCGGCAATCAAAATCAAATTTCAGAGTCTCTTCTGATATCTACTTTGATCTTTTCATTCTTTATTGTCCATTTAATAACCTTTTGTTTTCTTCATGGATGGTATCGACATGTCATCCCACATTCCTTGGGATTTCTGTCATTAGTGTTCAATGAGTAAAATTTATTCTTGAGATGTTCACCAAATTCAGGTGGGATATCCTCAAGGCTGTATTTTTGCTCTCATTTACTTTCTAAAATTTCCATCAACTTCAATCTGAACTTACAGATGAGAAATTGATGATTTGTTCCACAGTGGCCCCTGGCCCCATTTAGTTGCTTGTGGTTTGTAAAATATAATACACAAACAAAAATACTCTATGTAGTTGCAAAACCCATCTCATCAAGTCCATAGCAGTATCTCATTAAATTGTCATGTATATAGGTTGTTACCCCACACCGCTCCACCTCTCCCCACCCCACAACCCTGGCCTTGTTAGTAACCATTAAAGTCTTATCCTTTGGTGTGAAATCATTTTTCATTTTATTTTTTTTATAATAATGGTATAAAATATTAATCTTTATAAGATTGATGACTTTTGTGGGAATTGCACCTGATCTGACCCCACCACACCAAGGCAAAGCACTAAAGGCGTGCAACAAAACAGCAAGGGGAACAGGGCAAGGAAGTTCTGAGGGAGTATAAAAAATAGACTTTGGGGCCAGGGCATGGCATCCCATCAAACTCAACTGGAAAAAACTCCTAAAGGTCAACAAACAGACCTTGAACTATTTACAGGTTTTTCTTTTTTTTGTCATTGGTTTTTTGTTGTTGTTGTTGTTTTGTTTTCTTTTGTTGCTTTGTTTTGCTCTGTCTTGTTTTTGTATATATTATTATCTCTGCATGTCTATCTAGATAGGATAGGCGGGATGAACAATCTGGAGGAGAAAACAACAGAACGATGGTTGGGGGGATGGGGGAGAAGGGGACAAGAACTGGGTGTTAACAAACCCAAGAAAAAGGAAACAACAAGTGATCCAAAATTGGTGGCGAGGAGGGTGTAAAAGTCCTGGTAGTGTTTGATAAGGGCAATGTAACCGAGAAGAATTACTGAAACCCAAATGAAGGCTGAGCATGATAGTGGGACAAGAGAAAAGTGAAAGGAAACAGAGGAAAGAACTAGGAGGCAAAGATCATTTACAGAGATCTAAATACAGGCATGTACAGATGTGAATATATTTATATATGATGATGGGGAAATAGATCTATGTGCATATATTTATTGGTTTAGTATTAAGGTAACAGATGGACATTGGGTCTCCACTCAAGTACTCTCTCAATGCAAGAACGCTTTGTTCTATTAACCTGGCATTCCATTATGCTCACCTTCCCGACATGATCGCTGAAGACAAAGCGGGTGCATAAGCAAATGTGGTGAAGAAAGCTAATGGTGCCTGGCTATCAAAAGATATAGCGCCTGGGGTCTTAAAGGCTTAAAGATAAACAAGCGGCCATCTAGCTCAGAAACAACAAAGCCCACATGGAAGAAGCACACCAGCCTGTCTGATCATGAGGTATCGATGGGATCGGGTACCAGGCATCAAAGAATTAAAAAATCGTATCATTGTGAATGAGGGAGAGTACGGAGTGGAGACCCACAGCCCATCTGTAGGCAACTGGACATCCCCTTACAAAAGGGTCGTGAGGAGGAGACAAGCCAGTCAGGGTGCAGTATAGCAACGACGAAACATACAACCTTCCTCTAGGTACTTAATGCTTCCTCCCCCCGACTATCACGATCCCAATTATCCCTTACAAATCCAGCTAGACCAGAAGATGTACACTGGTACAGACAGGAACTGGAAACACAGGGAATCCAGGACAGATGAACCCGTCAGGACCAGTGGTGAGAGTGGTGATACTGGGATGTGAAGGGAAGGTGGGGTAGAATGGGTAAAATGATGGAACATATAACCCCAGCCATGTCATAAGGTGTTTAACATTGTTTTTAAAGGATGCATAATATTCCATTGTATGTATGCACTAAAGTTTGGTTATCCATCCCTTTATCGTCAAAGCTTTTTATTGTTTCCATCTCTTGGCTATTATAGAAATTGTTGCAATTAACATAGATGTATATATGTCTATTCATGTTTTCTTCTGTATTTCTTTAAGGTATATACCAAGTAGAGAGATTGTAGGATTATAAAATATTTTTACCAAAATAAGTAATTTTGACTGACAAGAAATGTATGTAAGACAATAATAAATTTGGTACAAATGGATCTCTGCTTCTAGAGCTTATCTGTAACTCACACACAAATACAAAGAAGGACGATCTTACTTACCTGTGTACGTAATGTAGTTGATGAACTGAATCTATTGCTATCACCATTTCAGCCAAGTAAAATCGAGCCATTTCTTCAGGCAATCTATCTTCAAATTTGCTGAGCAGAGTTAGCAAATCTCCTCCAACATAATAATCCATAACCAGGTACTGGGAGTGAAAAAATGTACTCAATAAACACTAAGAATAAAAAGCTTGTATATTTAACACATGACTATAGCACTAAGCCAGCATTCATGTGTTTAATTAATACGAAGCTGTCGATGATCCCCAGCAGTCATTTCCAGAATATTAAATTACACAAAATTAAAATAAAGTTAAAAATTGAGACAGGTGACAACATAGGACTACATTCTTTACTTATATGGTTAAAGTAAAAATAGACTCCAAAGCTTTACCTGATAAAGTCTGGATATTTCAGCTATCAAAAAAAATTTTTTTGAGGAAGGAAAAAAATATAAAATATAGGACAGTCTTTTATGTTGAATCAATCCATCTTCATTGTCATTAAATTTTCTTTATCTTATGCTAAGAACTTTATGGTACCTAGCACTAAACAACATTTAGAAACAACACATATACAGCATATAGTAATTGTCATCATAAATGTTTCTCTTTCTGATTTCTGATACTGTATTAATATCAGAATGCACTTTTCACAAGTATTATATATGTACACAGAAGCCAACTAATTTCAGATATGGACCCTTCAGTGTATGTGTATTCATGCAAAAAAAAAAGATACACTAAAACATTAATAGGGATTATCTCTGACATGTTAGATTATAGATGAGGTCTGTTTTTTTCCCATTATTTTCTATAATATTATACAAAAACTGATTGCAGATACATGTGCATGTGATCATACATTATTTTAAAATTATGCTGTTGAAATTGGAGTTTAATATTCATATATACAGTGTTAGAACATAACTAATTCATTTAAGAAACACTGAATGGATGTCAATTAGGATAATTTTATATAAAATGCAGGAAAAAACCCAGAGGCTAAGGAGATAAACACAGGTCCCTAATCAAAAGGCTTTTCTATTTTGAAAATCTATTCTTGCACCAAAATCATAAGAGATATGAATACCCCATCTAGGTAAACTGCAAAAAAAGGAAAACCAACCTTATTTATTTGCCATCAATGCTTACTGTCTAAAATGATGGCTACTTCATTTATCCATCATCTACCTTCTCCTTTCATTCCATTCTGCTACATGTTTCAATAGCAAAATGTTAATAGGGTTTATCTCTGAGGAGTTAGATTTTGAAAGATGCTGTATTTTTATTATTTTCACAAACCATATGCAAAATGTATTACGTGTACATGTGTATATTATATTATTAAAGGTGGGAGAAAATAGGTATAGTGAAAAATCGGGCTCTAGTAATAATAGTCTACATAATGGATTGTGCTAAGAGTCAGATGAGCCCCCAATGAAACGATTAAAAAATAATAATAATAACAGACCAGGGCTCAAGTAGAAAGCAAATGTTTTGGGAATGATGATGGCAACAAATGTACAAATATGTTTGACACAATGGATATATATATATGGATTGTGATAAGAATTGTACGAGCCCCCAATAAAATGATTTAAAGAAAAAAAATAGTCTACATACTGCTAATAAACTCCAATTCCCAGAAAGTCTTTACATTTGTCTTACCAATCCCTTTCACTATGTCCTACCAAATGTCTTTCATAGAAAACGAACTACAAAATAAAATGGAAATATAAGAATTCCTAGTTTTCCTTTCCCAATGCCCTGGAACAATGTTCTGGTTATGCCTACTCATAATCTTCCCCTATCTTACTCTCAGAGACAAGCTATTTAAATTACTAACAATTAGGAAAAGAAGAAGGTACAAAAGAAGACTCTAAAGGGTAAAATGAGTTGAAAATTATCAATATTTGCAATATTTCAATGACAGCAAAACAAGATGTGTCAGGAGAGGCAAAAATTTGAGATACATTCTGAAGCACAAGGTTCCTCTCCCTCTATCACAATATTCAAATAAGTGCCATCAAGATATGAAATCAACCTATTCATACTTCCTCTTTGATTACTCAGAAGACTAAGTAATAAAATTACTCAAAAAATTTAAAGTAAACAATTTAACCAAAGTCTTGTTAATTTTACTTCCTACTAAAATGTGTCTGCCACACTTCAGTCTGCCGTACTGTGTTGGTTTGTATATTGCTGTAGTGCTAGAAAGCTATGCTAATGATATTTCAAATATGAGCAAGGTTGCCATGTTTAACAGATTTCAGCAAAGCTTCCAGACTAAGTACAACAGATTAGGAAGAAGGAGGTGTTGTCTATTTCTCTATGGAACCCTGTAAGATACAGTGCCAGAAGATTAGACTGTTAAGGCAGAAGGTACACAAATGGTACGGAGGCTATGTCTGGTCTCCGCCATTCTAACTTTCTTTACCCTATTCTGATTCCAACCATTGTTTCACAGTGCTTTACTTCTCATCTAGGTTCAACAGTCTGTTACAATGGCCATACAGAACTCATAGACCAAAATACTCGTGACTATGGGGCTTATTTGGGAAGCTAACAGATCACAGTCATGATCAGAAATCTAAGGATACAGTTCTTAGTTCACAACACTTAATCTCAGCCATACTAGTTGAACATCTAGCAAAGCTTTTGTGACCTTTTGCTGAAAAAGTACGACATGAAATAAGAAGAAACGGCTGGAAACATACATTAATAATTGATATGTAGGACGTACATGGCAGTACCAAAAAATGGATTCCCTCCCTTCAAAAGCTATATATTTAAAGGTTTTTACAAAACAACCTTATCACCATCACAGTACTCTCCACTACACTTAATACATTTGTCAAATCTGTGATTCCATTTTTGGAAACATTTTTCAAACTCATCTGTTTGGATGGCTGACAGCACCTCCCTCATTTTTTTCTTCACCTCTTTTATGTTGTCAAATTGCTGTCCTTTCATGTCCTTCTTCATTCGCAGAAACAAAAAGAAGTTGCACAGAACGAAGTAAGGTGAGTAAGGTGCATGGGACAAGAGAGGCATACTTATTTTACCAGAAACTGGCACACTGAGCTGGCTGCATAAGCAGGTGTGCATTGTTGTTGTGGCAAAACCAGTCCCCACAAATCACACCCTTTTTGTTGAACATTGCTACACAATCTTTTCAGAACCTTTAAATAGAACACTTGATTAACAGCCTAACCTGGTAGAATGAACTCCAAATGAGTCGACATTTTTGTCTGTTTGAGAAGTTGACAGACGTCCAGGACGAGTTTTGTCATCAACATTTCACCCTTTTTTGAAATAAGAAAAACACTCATACACATGAGTTTTTCCCATGGTGTTGTGCTTGTAAGCTGTGTTCAACATCACAACAATTTCTACAGCATTTTTCCTGAGCAGGAAACACAACAGGTCCGACAGTTCCAGGGGGACATGGGAGAGGGGACGGCGGGGGAAAGGCAGTGAGTGTTAGGTAACAAACCCAGGACCACGGGAACAACAAGTGATCCAAATTCAATGGCAAGGAGGGTGTAGGAGGCCTGGTAGGACTTAATCAAGGGCAATGCAACCGAGAGGAATTACTGAAACCCAAATGAAGGCTGAGCATGATAGTGGAACGAGAGGAAAATAAAAGGAAATAGATGAATGAACTAGGAGGCAAAGGACATTTATAAAGGTCTAAATACAGGCATGTACATATGTGAATATATTTATATATGATGATGGGAAAATAGATCTATGTGCATATATTAATAGGTTTAGTATTAAGGTAGCAGATGGACATTGGGCCTCAACTCAAGTACTCTCTCAATGCAAGAACATTTTGTTCTATTAAACTGGCATTCCATGATATTTACCTTCCTGAAATGATCACTGAAGACAAAGCGGGTGCTTAAGTAAATGTGGCGAAGAAAGCTGATGATGCCTGGCTATCAAAAGATTAGCATCTGGGGTCTTAAAGGCTTGAAGGTAAACAAGCGGCCATCTAGCTGAGAAGCAACACAGCACAGATAGGAGAAGCATACCAGCCTGTGTGATCATGGGGTGTTGATGGTATCAGGGATCAGGCATCAAAGAACAAAAAAATCAATCACTGTGAATGAGGGGGAGTGTGGAGTGGAGTGGAGTGGAGACCCAAAGCCCATATGTAGGCAACTGGACATCCCCTAAAAGAAGGGTGGTGGGGAGTAGACAAGCCAGTCAGGGTACAGTATAGTACTGATGAAACGTACAACTTTCCCCTAGCTCTTTAATGCTTCCTGCTCCCACCCCCACTATCATGATCCCAATTTTATCTTACAAATCTGGCTAAATCAGAGGTTGTACACGGGTACAGATAAGAGCTGGAAACACAGGGAATCCAGAATAGATAAACCCCTTGGGACCAATAATGAGAGCAGCGATACCAGGAGAGTAAGGGGAAGGTGGGGGAGAAAGGGGAACCAATGACAAGGATCTACATATAACCTCCTCTCTGGGGGATGGACAGCAGAAAAGTGGGTGAAGGGAGACATCGGACAGTGTAAGACATGAAAAAATAGTAATAATTTATAAATTATCAAGAATTCATGAGATAAGGGCAGCAGAGAGGGAGGGGAAAAACAAGCATCTGATACCAAGGGCTCAAGTAGAAATAAAATGTTTTGAGAATGATGATGGCAACAAATGTACAAATGAGCTTGACAGAATGGATGTACGTATGGATTGTGGTAAGAGTTATACGAGCCCCAATAAAATGATTTTAAAAAGAAGAAAGGAAAAAAAAAATTCTCTTTAAAATGTTAAAGACCAAAGATGGCATTGTGAGGTATGTATAGTAAAGAGAAACTGCTTAGATGTGGCTCTCAACAAATGATTGTGTGGAGCCTAGCAAATAGAGTATATAAAATAATAATAGGGGGACTCTTTCCTTTTGCATTTCTCTAGGTATAAGATAGTCATCTCAGAAGTGGTTTTTCAAAAAGTTACATATAGAATTACCATATGATACAGAAATCCTATTCCTATGTACATACTCAAAAATATGTTTGACAAGAAAGAAGAAAAGGTTTTAAAACTGATTTTGGTAGCAATTATACAATACTGCTTGATGTGATTAAATTACAGAATGAAAAAAAATTAAAAAATAAATTACAGAATGGTCCAATTTTTGGATTAACTTCTAATAAAATGGCTTGAAAGAAAAGGAAAAAAACGTATCAAATTTAAACTTAAGAATAGATTTGAAATAAAATGTTTAGTCCCCCCACAAAAAAGATATTTAAACAAAGTGTTCACTCACTATAGCATACTTCATAATGAACACCGGGGACTGTTGTAATGAAAACCACCACCGCACAAGCTTTCGTCAAGAAATGAATTGAGAAAAATGTTAGTGAAGTAGATTTTTTTTCATGTGTTTAAAATGTGGAAACTATTCTTAGCTTGTAAAACACTCTAGTGGGATGAATTTACTTTGGGGCTAAGTCCTGATCTATAAGACAAGGACTCCAAGATACATGTGCTATTGCAAACAACTCTCTTACAGAATCAATCCAGTCATTAAAGGGATCACATGACAATTCAATCCAACATACTACATATTAAACTGATCATTTCATCCCCCACTCTGAATTTTTTTCTTTCCTTGATATTCCCAATTCGGTTCAAGTACTGATCACCAAATACCAGAAGTTAGACATCTGGAAACAGAATCATTCTGACTTTTCTCTCTTCCAGCGACATCTATACAAACATAACCAAGTCTTAGATTTTTACTTCCAAAGAGGTACTTGAAATCACCCCTTCTTTTCACTTGACATTATCACCATTACTCAAGTCCTCATCATCTGTCACAAATAAATCATAAAAGTTTTCTAACTGGTCTCCTTGCCTATAATTTTACCCCCCAAATCTAGCCACACTGCAGCCAAGATGCTCTATGTAAAATGTAAAACTATTAACCTCATTCTCCTTAAAAGCTTCCTTGAAATTACAATAAATTACACAAAATTCTGATTGTGGATGCCTCAATTTTTATCTCCTGCCCTTTGTAATTACCCTCTAATCTAAGGTGGCAAGATTTAAAGTGGGACACCACTGACCGGGAGGGGGGCAGGGGGGTGTTCTTGATTAAAACTTGGTCTATATGGACCATATAGACCGTTCCCTAGCTTGTTGTGCATTCTTTCCAAAAATCAGGACTTTTTTAAAATGCCAAAAATCGGGACTGTCCTGCCAAAAGCGGGACATCTGATCACTTTACTCTAATCATACTAGCATTCTTCATAGCCCTCAAACAACATTACTTCTTTTTGGCCCCAAATCCACCCTCAAACCCAAAGCAGTTCTCAAATTTTGCTCTCTAAAGACCCTCTCAGTGATTTCAAGAAGGTCAAAAGAAAAAAGCTAGAAAATTAATCAGGACAGTCCCATTTCTCTATGTTTTATTATCTATACTTTCAGTTATATTCTGTCATTTTAAAAATAAACAAAAGAATCTGATAACCAAAAAATAAGCTTGGAAAGGACATACACTGTCATCTACCCTTCCAGCAAAGCATACATATCATGTGACATGCTTGCCTTTCCTCCTTTATCCCCAAACCTCATTTTCTATCTTCCATCAATACATGTATAGATAACTACTTCAGACTTCTACATTTTTGCTCACCAAGCCCTACCTACCTAACTCTTCTCCCTTCATTTCTGAGCTAATTTATATTTGCTTTAGAAAAATCTGTAAAAGGATAAAATTTGGGTTAGTTTTGACTTGCTTATTTAAAAAACATACAGAATTCAAATGGAAAGATACTAAACTACAGTAATATCAAATGAACAAATTTTACTCTGTGAAAGTCATTTTCAATATAACATCTAAGTTTATATAACTTAAAATAATGTTAAATTATGTCAAGGAAAAATTAATAAGTACATAAAAATATATAAATGTTTCTTACTAAGTTATTGTCATCCTGAAAGGCATAGTGCAAAGTTGTAATCCATTTATTGTCTCCATTTACTAATACATCCCTTTCTTCTCGGAAACATGCTGTCTGAAAAAGAAAAAAAATTTAGAGGGATAACGGATTTTATAATGCTACGATATATTGTTCAAACTGGTTGATTATATTATACTATTTCTGCCTGGAAAAGGATTACCTACCATATTACAAGAATTTTTAGCAGTTCTAACAAGTTTAAAAGCATCCTCAAAAATGGCAAAGTTAGAACATATTTTTAAAATGTTTTGTTCTATTTTTGGTGAGTGTTTATAAAGCAAATTAACAATTTCTAAAAAATTACTGTTCAACATTAGTTGCATTTCCATATTGTGTCAATATCCCAGTTATTTTCATTCTGTTTGGACAATATATTTACAATTTTGATGTTAAAAATATCATTAGAATTCAAACAATGTCAGAAAAATACCCAAAGTAACCTAACCCACATATTAACCCATAAGCCAGATAAAATGTTGTTTATCATATTTACTTTGAATTCTTTATATTTTTATAGAAATAAGATGAGTTTCAGTCTTCATTCTTCTTTCTCATTCTCTTAACTTACTCCTCAGACATAACAAATAATAATCATATGCTTTAATCACACACATTATGGATACATACACTTGTATCCACAAACAAATTGTGTTGCTTTATGTTTTAAAAAGTTACACAAATGGTGTAATTTTATTTATACTTTTCTAACTTAATCACAGTTTAAATTATGACTTCAAAATTTATCTACATATAATGACTTTTCCTTTCCACTCTAAGGTATTCCACTGTTGGAATATAACAGTATTTTTTAAATTAAATATTCAAATAATGGAAATGTTGGTCATTTCCAATTTCATATTATTACAATGTCAATTTTTGCAAATGTACAGAATTTCTCAAGGTTATGTAAACAGAAAGAGAAAAAAGCATTTTGAACTTTTTCAGAGATAAGTCAAGCACCACTACTTTGAACTCAGTTTATCAATAAATAAGCCCCTTTTCCAAAACCCTCATAAGCCTACAGCCATCAAGTCAATTCCAACTCATAGGAACTCTAAAGAATTTCTACAATTGCAAATTTTTACAGACACAGAAAATCACATCTTTCTTCTGCCAAGTTTTTTTCTTTTTCTTCCAAGTTTATGGATAGTTAGAAACATTAGCCAATACCTAATTTGAGTATCTAGCAGACAGTGGAAGTAAAATTATACTCGTTTTTTAAAACTGTATTCTTTATTAAGAGAAGATTGGTAACTTTTCATATGTATGTTAGACATCTGAGCTTTCTCTTTGAATTTTCAACTCATTTCTTCATTTTTTTCTAATGGATTACTTTTTGCAATTGGTTTGTAAATGAAAATCTACTCAGAGAAGTGCAGTCAGAAGGTTCATTAGAACACAGGATGGCGTAGAACACAGGATGGCGTGACTTTGTCTCACATACTTTGGATGTGTTATCAGAAGAGACTAGTCCCAGGAAAAGGAAATCATGCTTGGTAAAATATAAGAGTATTATAAAAGAGGAAGACAATTTCAAGAAAGGGGTTCCAGCATGAGAGCTATTGTGAGGACTGTGCAGAGCTGAGCAGTATTTCATTCTCTTGTACATAGGATCCCTATGAGTGAGAGCTGACTCAATAGCAACCAACAATGATAACTTCATATGGGAGGGAAGAGACCCAGGTTAAGCAAAGGATTCCTTAAGAGAAGAGCAAAGTAGGAAGCCATGCGACCTCAAAACCTATCACCCACAGTCACTATAGTCAAAAAGCCTGGTATTGACACAGTGATATATACACAGACCAATGGAACACACCAAAACACAAAAATAAATTCATCCACCTACAGGCAACTAATCTTCAAAAGGGGCCAAAAATATTAATAGGGAAGATACATTTTTCAACAAATGACACTGGAAAAAATGGATCTCCATCTGCTGGAGTAGGGAACCAGTGGAGAGGGCTGGGGGGCTGGGCCCAGTCCCAAATACTAAGTGTATACCTGCCCCTCCCCCGAGAAGTTATTTCAAAGGATGGCACTGAATCCGCAGCTTCGGGAGAAGTATATATCTGACCAGAGCACACAGGAGCAGATGACGGGGTAGGAGGAGAGACAGGAGCACATCCTGGCCCACCAGGCC
>NW_022111324.1:81436313-81440005 GCF_000313985.2 Echinops telfairi | reverse complement strand
CTGTGTAGGGATATCTGTCTCCAATGGTGATAGTCTTTAAGTTGCTAATTATTGGATAACCTCAAAAGAGATTTGAACCAAAATCCAATGACTTCTAAGTCCAAAACCTTGGAATAGCAGTCATCTGCTTCTTCTCACACAGGGCATTCCAGCTGTAAGTCCAAAGGAATAGTTCAGTTTCATTAATCTGCAACAGGTGTGTTTAACGTACAGTCCTATTCACTTTGTGGGGTTTCCAAATTGGATCCTTCTGATATGGCCTATGAAAAATGCTATACACCTGGAAAAAAAAAAATCTAACATCCAGGTAACCTGCAACATGAAGCCTGGGTCAGTAAGGGTTGAAAAGATACTCAGTTAAAAATACATGATTAACAAAATAATACAGGGCAGATTCTCTCATTGGATACTTATATAAGTAATGTTAATTGTTTTTCCCAAGGGCAGGTTACCCCTCCTTCGTTTATCCACCAACAAATGTCCAATCACCTTCTCAGAGACAGATATATACCCCCCATTCAGGTCATGTATTTCCATCGAAATTCACTGAACACTATTGTAGGGATGACTATTAATTTGGGCTGCCTGTTGAATAGTGCTATCTGGCAGCAACTATTTTACCTCCTGTGAGAGTTAGGTGTATTGTGCCATTCTGGTCAACAGGAACGTGTGGAGTTAATCAGGTTGCAGTTTGATTGGAGGGTGTGGTAGTTATATAATCTGGTGTCAACTTGAGAATATAATAGTGAAGGGGTGGAGATTAGCCTGTCAGTCAAGTCGCAGCTTGATGACCTCATCTGGAGGCGTGAAGGAGATAAGTAGCTCATTGGAGGGCAGATAGTCTCTCGCTACTTCATCTTCCTGCTGACAAGCCACATGGAGCTATGCTGATGGAGCCAGCGTCCTGGAGTTGGAGGAGTCACGTGGAGACCCACACCAATGCTGAGAGGCTTCACTGCCACTGGATCTACAAGACTTTCCACCCACTGGCCTGTGATCTTTTTGCATTCCGCATTATTGCATGTGTTCCATGAGGCTGAAGAGGAATTGGCCATTTGGGCTAATATCGGACTCATGGACTTGATCTGGATTGCGCTGGGATGTTTTCTTAATATACAATTGAGCTTTTATATAAATCTCTTTTATATACACATATGCCTATCTCTGGATTTGTTTCTCTAGTCAACGCAGACTACCCCCCCCCCCCCAGAATCAATAACTGGAAATCCAGAAAATTAATACTAAGATTTATGTAGGAGATAATACACTGAAAGAACAGGGCAAGAAAACTGATGCAGAAGGCTGAATTACAGAGCTTAAAGACAAAACTCTCAATATCAATCTACCAGAGAAATAACCTAAAAAAAGAGCCCCCCCCCCAGAAAAAAAATCTAAAGAAAGCCTAAGAATTATGTGGGACACTATCAAGAGGAATAATATAAGTATGATAGTAGGAATTCGAGAACAAGAAGGCACTAAAAAAAGTATAGAGAAAAATTCCAAAGAGTTTTTGAAAGAAAATTGTCCTAATATAAAAGATAAGCATTCAAGAAGCTGAAAGAATTGAAAACAGGGTAGGCTCCAAAGAAAATCACCATAATATATCATAATCATTCTTTCCACAATCAAAGACAAGATCAAAACCCTGAGAGCAGCTCAGAATAAATGAAAAGTTACTGGCAAAGCTCTTATTTCTCAGCAGAAACCAGGCACTGGAGTTAACACACACAAATGCACAATATGAATTCTTTTCCAGGTAACACCTGGAACATTCCCCAGAAAAGATCATATATTAGGTAACAAGACATGCCATAATACAATTTAAAACATCAAGGTATTATAAAACATTGTCTCAGATCATAATGCTATAAATAGAAATGATTAATAGTAAGAGCAAGGGTAAAAAAAAAATCAAATACAAGGATACTGAATATACTACTTAAAAACACCTGGGTAGCTGAAGAAAAATTCCTGAAACAAATGAAAGTGAAAATGCAATACACTAAAACCTTTAGTCCCAACAAAAGTAATTACTCATAGTGCAATTTATAACAATAAATACACACATCAAAAAAGAAGAACCAAAATCACCACATTCACCTAACTTCTCCAATAATTAGAAAGATAACTGATAATTTTGCATAGAGATATTACAAACCAAGAATAACGATCAAAGCAGCAAAAATGAATCAGAAAATAGAATAGAAAAAAGTAAGAAGTTGGGTCTGAAAAGATGAACAAAATTGATATATCACTAGCAAACTTAACAAAGAGAAGAAAAAGACATAAAATGTGAGACAAGAAACAGATCCAACTGAAATAAAAAAGATAATAACACTATGTTATGCAGGAATATATTCCAACACATTTGAAAGCCTAGAAGTACATCATGCTTGGCAAAGTAGATGGGCAGCAAAAAAGGCAGTCCTTTATAACTGCAACAATGGGGTCAAATATAATGATTGTGAGGATGATGCAGGACCAGGTGATATTTCGTTCTGTTGTACATACAGTCACTATGAGTTGGAACTAACTCAACAGCATCAAACAACAATAGAAAAAATGGACAAATTTCTAGAAACATATTCCCTATTTAAAATAACAAATTAAACATACAGAACAAAGGAAGAAATTGATCAAATTATTTAAAGAATCTCAACTAAAAAGAGTTCAGGACCAGATGACTTTACTTGTGAGTTCTGCCAAATATTCTGAGAAGTTCTGACACCAATACCATTCAAGCTATTTAAGAAATCAGAAAAGAATAACAAATCCCCACATCCATTTTATGAAGCAAGAATAACCCTTATTCTAAAACCAGGCAAAGATATGACCAGAATAGAAACTACAGATCAATATCCCTCATGTATACATACACAAAATATCTCAATAAAATGTTATCCAACAATATATTTTAAAATAATATGTTGTAACTAAGTGGGATTCATATCAGAAGCACAAGGATGGTTCAATATTTGAGAAACACTCAACTTAATCCATCATATAAATAAAACGATTACATCAATTGGAGCAAAAAATCATTGACAAAACCTGATTCCTAATAAAAGCAGTTAACAGAGTAGAAATAGAAATGAAAGTCTTCAAAGTGATAAAGGACATATAGGTAAAGCCAAAGCCAACATCTTATTAAATAAAGAAGAGTTCAAAGTATTCTCCTTCTGAACAAGGAAAATAATGCCCATTATCACAACTTCTACTCTATATTACACTGAAAGATTTAGCCAGAGACATCAGGCAACAAAGGGAAATTAAAAGGCATCTAAATTGGCAATGAAGAAGTAAAACTGTGGATGATATGATTATATACATAAAACAATCCCGGAAGACTCAACAAGAAAATTATTGGAACCAATTGAAATATTAAGCATTGTGGCAGGGTACAAAAACATTCAAAAAGCAGTTGAATTCCCATATACTAACAAAAAGAGTTTTTAAAAGGAAATCAATAAAATAATACCATTTATAATAGAGAACCAAAAGATGAAATACTTAGGAATAAATATAAGTAGAGAAACAGAGATTCTATGAAAAGAAAACTATAAATCATTACTACAAGAAACTAAAAGAGACCTACATAAATGGAAGAATATACAATGTTGTGGATAGGGAGATTAACACGGTGAAAATGTCAATAGTTGGTGAAGAAAGCTGATGGTGCCCGGCTATCAAAA
>NW_022111324.1:81417346-81435258 GCF_000313985.2 Echinops telfairi | reverse complement strand
CAGAAAAATGGATCACCAATTTTATCTGGAAAGGAAGGATTCCTAGGATAAGCAAAGCACTACTAAATAAGAAGAACAAAGTAGGAAGCTCCTCACTTCCCAACATTAAAATCCCATTATATAGCCACAGATGCCAAATTACCCTGGTACTGGTACAATGAAAGCTACAGTGACCAGTGGAACAGAACTGAGAACACAAATATAAACCTATCCACCTGCAAACCACTGATTTTTAACAAAGGGTCAAGGAACATTGAATGAGGAAGAAAATCTTTTCAATAAATGGTACTGGCAAAACTGAATTTCCATCTGCAGAAAAATGAAACAGGACCCATAATGCATTGCACATGAGAAAACAAACTCAAGATGAACTAAAGATGTAAATGTAACAGCTAAAACTACAAAAATCATCAATGAGAAAATAGGGGAAAACTTAAAAGGAGCCTAGATCAGGACATAAATGCACTATTAAAAATAATGAATAATACATATACAGCAAAAGATAAAATAGATGACTGGGGTCTCCTAAAATGGATAAATGTAATTTCCTACAAATAGGATAATTATGTGCACTAAGAGACTTCACCAAAAGAGTAAAAATAGAACAAAAAGACTGTGCTATTATCTGTCTTAAGGGCAGTGGGTTTTGTGCTGGGCTGCTGACTATAAAGTTGACAGTTCAGCCCACAGAGCACTCCTCAGAAGAAAGATGAGGCTGCCTGCCCCCACAAAAATTCACAAGCTTGAAAATGGTAACAGTTCCTCTCTGTCCTACTCTGTCACTATGAGTTGGAATCACTCAATAGCAATGGTTTATCACTTATTTTACCCAAAAAAAATATTTGAATTTCACTTATTTATGATGTTTTTGTTTTATTTTACTAGATGCACAGGAAAAAAGACTGAATGCAAAAGCCAACAAAAAATGTTATTGATTCTGGAAGATAAAATGCAAAGGATTATTAATTTCTTCTTTGTGTTTTGTTATGTTTTTCAAATTTCTGATAAGTAATAATGAAGTATTTACTTTCTTTTTTTTCTATTATTTTTTTTCTAATTATTTTATTGGGGGCTCGTACAATTCTCATCACAATCAATACATACATCCATTGTGTCAAGCACATATGTACATTTGTTGCCCTCATCATTCTCAAAACATTTGCCTCCCACTGTAGCCCCTACTACTTTCACTACCTCTCCATCTATCATCATGGGGAAAATTTGTTCTTTCTTATATGCTTGTTACTCTTCAGGTGGCTACAAGTACTGACAGATAAAGAAAGATTTCTGTGGGATATCCTCCTTTGGGTTTTACCGATACTCATAACTCTTGCTAAGTTTATTCATTAGTAAGGCCCTTCTATTTGTTAAAATATTGAAATATTTCCACATTGGTAAGCTCTGCTTCCCAAACGGTCCTAAGCTTTCTGTCATATCCAGCCCCTCACTGTGTGTAATGATAGTTGTAATCATATTAATATTAGCAATTAGACGTTTTCAAATCACTCTAGAAAACTTATTCCCCAATCTAGCACCAACATAAAAATGCTAACATTCTTACACCGTCAAATGTTAACACAGCTCCTAAATAAAACTAAGCATAAAGTAACTGAAAATCAGTAATAAATTCAGAATTTCAGAATTCTGAAAGGGCATATTTAAAACTCCTGTATTGGCTTAGAGAAGAATATAGATATATATGAATGAAATAAACTAGCTATATGTCCAATAGGAAAGCATCCATTACAAAATTTATCCCTATAAAAGAAACTGGCTATCACAAATACTTTTAAGTTAGTATACGAGGGGTACCCCCAAGACACAGATTTTTTTCCCAAAGCTATGTATTTAAATTTTTTTATAAAACCATCTTATCACCTTCAAAGTATTCTCCATTACACTTAATACATTTGTCAAATCTGCAATTCCATTCTTGGAAACATTTTTCAAACTCATCTGTTTGGATGGCTGACAGCACCACCATTTTTTTCCTCACCTCTTCAATGCCATCACATCGCTGTCCTTTCATGTCCGTCTTCATTCACAGAAATAAAAAGAAGTCACACGGAGCGAGGTCAGGAGAGTAAGGTCAGTGGGGTAAGAAAGGCATGCTGTTTTGTGGCCAAATCTGGCGCACTGAGATAACTGCCTGAGCAGGTGCGTTGTCGTGGTTGCCCAGCCAGTCCCCCATCTGCCACAACCAGGCCCTTTTTGCTGCACACTGTTATGCAATCTTTTCAGAACCTCTCAATAGAAAGCTTGATTAACAGCCTGGCCTGGTGGAATGAACTCCAAATGCACTATCTCCCTCACATCAAAAAACAAATGAATATTGTCTTGATCTATGATTTCACTTGACGAGCTTTTTTGGGGTGGGGTGACAATGGTGTCTTCCACTGGCTTGATTGACGTTTGCTATCAGGGTCATAAGAATAGTACCATGTCTCCTCACCAGTAAGGATCCTGGAAAAAAAGTCTGGGTCACTAAGGAGCTGTTCTTTCAAATCAAGGCATGTTTCCACTCAACGCTCTTTTTCCTGCTCAGTCAGAACCAAAGTAAAATTCAAAGAAGAGAACACCGAGCTCCAAGATAGTGGAGCTAACCTTCCCCGTCTCTGCAGTGGTCGTCGTCAGTCTTTGAGCACCCGGGAATGAGCTTTGTTGGCATTTTCATCTGTTGGGGAAGGTAAGGGATATCCAGAACGAGGTTTGTCATCAATCAACATTTCGCCTTTTTTGAAATGAGAAAACTACTCATATAGTTGAGTTTTTCCTATAGCACTGTCCTTGTAAGCTGTGTTCAACATCACAACAGTTACTGCAGCATTTTTCCCAAACAGGAAACAAATTTCACAGCCACACGTTGTTCTCTTAAATTGGCCATCACAAAAAATGAGGTTCTAGCAAAACTGCTTTTACAAAAAAATTCATATGACCAGAGAGAACCTTCCCAGGTGATATCACGGAGTGCAGTAACTCAGAGTGAGTTTCTGGATGCTTGCCTCGCAGGGGAAAATGCATTTTTAAAAAGCCACAAATGACAGGGGTACCTATTTAACATTCCTTCTAAATTAAATTAGTATCACAAATTATGAATTGTTGAATTTATTTCTTTGCATTAAAAACATGCCATCAGATAAACATTTACTAAAGAACACATAAAAATCTGCTAATTCCATATACTTTTTTAGTTCTCTAAAAAGATTTGTACAATATTATTGAAATATTCAAATACAAAAAATTCTTACCTCAGCTCTTTTCAGCATTTCCCATTTATTCAATATTTTCATGGCAAATACTTTATCTGCATTTTTTAGTTTTACTACTGCAACCTAAAAAAGATAAAAGTATAACTTTCAAAATATGACCATATACTTTTCAGTCATCCATTTTCTTTTTCCTCTCTGTAAAAAAAAATAAGTAAGCAGTGATTACCAAATATTTCAATGCATTTTCAAATGTTAAGATCCTAAATTAATGTTGTTAGATGAAAAAGTCACACTAGTGAACATGTGTCAAAAGATGGTGTCTTTGAATACTATTATCAGTAAATGATTATATGGCAATTCTTCCTTTACATCTTTTCTGTACTGATATTTAAACTCAGCATATACTATCATTAAGAAACTGATAAGAAGTACAACATGAAAGAACTAGAGCTTGCTAAGTAATGCACGTGAAATTCCAAAATGATGCTAAAGGAATGCCAGTCACCAAAATATGCTCCATGGGGATGAAATTATATGAAAACTCAAACTCACTGCCATCAAGTCAACTCCGACTCACACAGATTCTATACTACTGAACAAAACTGCCCGTGTGGGTTTCTGAGGCGATAGATCTTTATGAGAGTAGAAGATCATCTTTCTCCCTGGGATGGCCAGTGTCCACATTGCAATTAGCAGCCCACTGTACTCCCATGGCTCCTTGAGCGATGTCTACGAAATTGAAAGTGTTTTCTCATACCACATACTGTTACATACTATGTGCAACACACAGACACGGACTCTCTCTTAGAGAGAAATGATTAATATATTTAATTGTTAACTTTATATAGCTCATTCCAAGAAAATCAGGAATAGCTATTTCTATTTTGTACTTTACAGATATTTTCAAACTGTCAAATACAAATAAATGAGTCCCTTTTCTTATCTTAACAAATGGATTTTTGCTGTTGAAAAATGTTTCTAGTTTTCCGCTTCAGTTTTATTATAATCTCTAAGGGCCATTCATGTTGTTAGAGATGTTATAAAGGTGAGACTGAACAACTGAAGAGGAAGAAAACGATTCAGTTGGTATGATTCCAATTACTGGGGGAGCAAAAGAGGGCCATGAGTAATACATTCATATGCAGGTAGAGAGATGAAAGTGTAAAAAACAAATTTTTAAATAGCTGAAAGGTATGTTTCTAAGGACAATGACCAGGTTTAAACTCAAATATCAAGATTTTAAAAACACCCATAAACACATAAAGAATGAAATCTTAATAGCAAATGTGTACACCAAGAGCATTAATAAATTGTTTGGATCAAACTGAAATTAAAATGCTGCTGCCTAAGTACTCATTCATATCAGGTCATAACTGGAAAAATGACATAACAATTAAATTGTTCCCCCAACGAGATTAAATGTAAAGAAAGATGGCCATAGGAGAAAAAAGAACAAATTTAAAACCTTGCTTCACTAAATCCCTGTGAGGCTGGAGACCAGGAGCCTCTGCAGTCAACTGCTGTACAACTGCAGTGCAAACGGACAGACAGTTGGGAGCACCATGTTAGGACGGCTGAGAGACAAGGAAGGGAATCACTAACTCTTCCCTTGTTCTGATTTAGGGGAGGGTGGCTAAAACACTCCACTACTCCTGTGTCTTCTCAGCAGATCATCAGGTGAGAAAAATACTCCCAGCAACACTGCACGATGCACCAATTTAAAAAAATCCTTTGGATCACAAAGGACTGGCTCACAACAGCAAACAACAACAAAATGAGTAAATAAGTATCCAGAGATTACAGTAGTAGTAGTGAGTATATTCTACGTGCTAGCTTGATATGCTAAGAGTGTTATACAAGTCCACAATCCTTATCTGCCACTCTAAAAGCAAATTTTCCATAATTCATTCAGCAGCACTTGGCTTTTAACCATCTTTTTTTTAAAGGGTAACTCAATGTAAATACAAACATGCTTCCGTGAAAAAATTCTAACACATTTGTTTGTGGAGTGCCGTTCCAAACATCATTAGGGGTGTGATGTAAAACACTGTGCGAACTAAACTGCCTCTACAATCCAAAAACCATACCAGAACCAAAAGTACATCAAGATTATGGAATTTAGCAGTAGGAATAATTATAATAATATCAAATACTTATTACATATCCAAACAGAATTTATTGTGGAAATTCAGAGGAATGGTGAGTAGCGTGGACTGCCTGGGCTTGAATCCTGACTCTTACCATTAGCTGGTATCTCTGGGCAAATAACCTTTCAATAATTCTGTTCTCAGGACAATATAGCAGGGCTACTTATAGCACTGACTTTATGTAATTTTAGTTAAAATTAAGATAATTAATACAAGTATAAAGTAATTGCAGCATGATCTGGTACTTAGTAAGTGTTCCAAAAGCATATTATTATTATGCATCAGGCACTGTGCTAAGAAAATATCAACCTGTAACTAAAAACTAAATTACATGGCTCACGAGACTATGGTTTTCAATAGAATATTCAGGATAACTTAAATATTGTAAAATATAAAGTTGGCTATATATATTATCCATCTGCTTGGAAAAGGCTATTAACTAATAGGGAACGTTCACAGTGTAATATTAAATAAAAATTTCAAGTTTATTGAATTAGTTATACACACATACTAAAGAATCTTCCAAAAAGTTCAGAAAAATGCTTATCATGAAAACTAGGCATGGATTTTTTTTAAACAACAATATAAACTTTACTAACATGATAAGATTTATTAACAGGATCTAGTTTGAGGAACTAAGAAGGACAAGACATCAATATGAAAAGAGTCCTTATCAGAGTAACGAGTTTTGCAAAAATTGGAGCAAAAATAATTATCAAGTTTATGGTGAATCTTGGGTGGATGAATGGTAAAGTCACTGATGCTTTATGACAAGTTTGCGGAGACAATAACCAGTAGTTCACAAATGAATAATTAATTTTTTGTATAATTAATTTTTAAATGAATGAGATAAGGTTGAAGATAAAGCCCAAAGCAGAAGACCATCTACATCAATTTTTGAGGAAACAAACTTGTCTCTTCAACTAAGCCCTAAATAAAAAGCACCCACAATTAACAGGAGAGCCAGTATACAGTATCACTGACATCTCAATGGGTCAGCGTACATCGTTTTAACTGAAATATTTAAGTTGAGCAAATTTTCTGCTCAATGGCATCCACAACTGTTAGGTCCAGTCAAGCTACAGACAAGAACAAAGCTTTCTGTGGAAAATTTAAACACGTAGGACCAAGATCCTGAAGCATTTCTTCAAATAATTTTAACAGGAGATGCAGTATTATCCTAGAAACAAAGCACAACCAAAGCAATAACCAGCAAGAGGTGGAAAGTAGTCCAGTCAAGGCACAAACAGGCATGGAAAGCACAAATGTCATAGCAAGTTTTGGGGGGCACTCAAAACATTTTGCTTCTTTATTTTCTGCAGGGCCAAGGAACAAAAACACTTGCTTATAATGAGAATGTCTTCAGAAAATTAGCCAAAGCTTTCCCAGATAGGCGCTCACGAGAGCTCAGCAGGTAGTTCTTCTCCACCATGACAATGTTCCTCATTCCTCTCATCAAACAAGGAACTTTGCAAGAGTTTTGACTGAAAATCACAATTAGGCAGTAGTCCTAATTTGGCTCTTTCTGACTTCTATTTGTTTCCTAATCTTTAAAAAAAAAAATCTTTCAAGGGTTTTAAAAAATCCTGTTTTTATTCAGTTAACAATGTAAAATGACTGCATCATTGACATAGTTAAATTCCCTGGATCCTAACTTTTTAAAAACTCTGGTGGTATGATAGACTCAATGGCACTGAGTTTTGGAGTAAATTCTTTAAGGATGCATGCTTTGAACTTGATGGAGTTTATATTGAGAAATAAAGTTATTTCTATCATTGAATTCTATTTTTCATGAACTTTTCAAGAGCCTTAATATATATAAAGTATGCATACTGAGAATAGGCACCAGAATATCAGAAAAGCAAGTATTTCTCGGTGATATTATTTTTAATTGCTTTTCTACATTTTCTACACAGAACCTACAAAACCTGAAGCATGAACAAATGAGATATTATACCTTATTTGGTCACGAAATGAATGCTAGTTATTGAGGTTTTATAGTGTGAGTACTAAAAGCCCAAATTAAATCCATTCTACACATTGGTGTAGTAATCAGGAAGGATATGTTTTGCCAGCAAAGAAATTTCTTAAAGTTATATTACATCAGTTTCATGATCTGCCTAAAGAAATTTTGGAAATGCTGAGGAGTATGGTGAAATAGAGTAGTCAGGTCAGATTATATTCTTGAATATATGAAATTGACAGTATGATTAGAAAAGAATATGAAGCTAATGAATAAAATTGATTTTACTTTTCTTCTATAACAGTATAAGTAAATTTCATGTTCGTTTCCATTGAATTTGAAATAAAGAGGATTCCACTAGAACTCTAACTTCAGGTTCTACATTTTCAAGAAGCAAAGCTAACAGTCATATAAGAGGTTAGTACATTATAACCCCCCTTATTTAATGTGATGAAGATGAAAAGCACATTTAGTATATAAAGAAAAAACATAAATTTAAAATTATACAAGGACCTAGGAGGGTAAGCTAAATAGTATTGCTACAAATTCATAAATATCTTTATTGAACAAAAATATGAAGCTATTGTTTCTTGATATACTGTCGATTTTTGGAGTAAGATTTACCAAGCAAATTCAGAGGACAGACCTTGCTACTCTCAATGAGTAGGTTCACTGTAGTAATTGAGGGGGTGGGGTGCTCCTCAGAACAACTTTCCTGCTCTTTATCTCAATTGCTTAAAACTTCTTCCCAGTCAGTTCCTGTGATCATGTGTCCTTAAGAGAAAAATTTAACAAGGTAATCACCCTTTTGGGATCCCTCCAAAATAGTTATCATAACCTTTTGAACTGACCTTTCTGTCTTTAACTGACCCAGCAGATTCTCTTCAAAGCCAGTTTTGATGGGATCATTTTTGAAGGCATCTTATTGAGACTAAGACACATGTTTTACTAAGAGAACTTGTCTGCAGCTATCCACTGATCTTAGGGATGTGCTTAAACATGCTTTGCTTGGAATAAACACATGAATATCTTTTACTTACCCTTACATTTCAAAAACACTGAATATAGAGATGTAGTTAAAAGCTTCCTATTAAAAGTATTATGATGTTTAAAAAATTCTAAACATTACAGAAATAATCAGTATGTAATAAATGTATATAGAAGTTCTTGAATACAATTTAAGTATCATTTATAGCTATAATCTAAAACTTAAGAATGACCATACTATATTAATAGAATTTCAATATCCAAGAAACAGTTGTCATGCAGTTCTATAAATCTACTTCTATAAGTCTACTTTTGATATATCCAGAACTCATCATATCTCTTCAGTTCTTGACTAGATTGTGCAACTTAAGCTCTCTGCTTCTAGTCCTCCCCTGCAGCAACACTGATTTTTTAAAATGTAGCTCAGATCATTACACCCTTTGCTCGAAAACTTCCAATGGTTTTCCATCTCTCTCCAACTCTTTGTTATTGTCTTGTTGGTGTA
Source organism: Echinops telfairi (assembly GCF_000313985.2). Classification (NCBI taxonomy): domain Eukaryota; kingdom Metazoa; phylum Chordata; class Mammalia; order Afrosoricida; family Tenrecidae; genus Echinops; species Echinops telfairi. The sequence goes on along the minus strand of NW_022111324.1, from coordinate 81,426,447 downwards.
TGTTATTGAGTAAGCTCGGATTCATGGTTTCAAAGCAAAACCGCTCCATAGGGTTTTCTTGGCTAATATCTTTATAAAAACAAATCACAAAAGGCCTGTTCTTCCCCAGTGTCCTTGAATGAGTTTGAACCGCCTGCCTTCTGGTTGCCAGCTGTGTGCAAACTGTTTGCACCACCCAAGGATTGGCCAGCATGTTAGGTCCTCCAACCTCTCTCACTTCATACTACTTTCCCCCTAGTGCCCTCTGCCCCATCCATACCATACACTTTGCTCAAATTCAACTCTGGGCCTTGGCATTTGTTGTTCTCTAAGCCTGGCATACTCTTCCCACATAGGGCCACATGGCTACCTCTCATTTATACTCTATTGATCTACTGTATTATTTGTCTCCCTCATTAGAATATAAGAATATAAAGGCAGGGATTTTTTTCCCCTCATTTGCTTACTAATGCACACCCAGTGCTTGGGAATCAATAGGTATTCAAAACAATTTATTGGATAAATGATCAATGGTTTGTAATCTGTATAGGTATTTATACACAGCAAGTTTTTTATCACAGCAAATTTTAAGACAATACTTTCAACAACAAGTATACCTTCAACAGTGAAACTAAAATAAAAATAAGATATTATGGAAAAAAAGATAAAAGTTCTGAATTTCATATTCTTAAGGGTGTATTACATTATTGCAGATCATGCAGTTCTCATAAAAATGTATGGCTTTTAAATTTTTTACTTCATTATCAAGAGCCCTACTGACATGACAGTTAACACCTGGGCAGCAGAAAGACTGGTGAAATAAAATCTATCAGCATCTCCACAAAACCTTGGCACTCTACTCCTATACATATTAACCCATTCTCTAAGTCAATTTCAACTCATAGTGACTCTGTAGAACAGAGTAGTACTGCCCCGGAGAATTAATTCCAAATCTGTTAATATTTAAGGCAACAGGTTGTCACATATTTCTCCTGCAGAGCAGTTTTTGGGTTTAGATTGCTGACTTTTAGGTTAGTAGTTAATTAAGTACTTAACTATTGCACCACCAGGGTTCATATCCCATAGTGACCACAGCTTAGAAAATCCTGTGGGACAATTGTACTCTGTCACATAGAGTTATTTATTATGAGTTCAAACTGTCTCAACAGCACAACAATATCATTGTCATTAGTAAATGGTAAACTAACGCCTAGAGAAATTAAGGAACATACAGTCACACAATTAGTAAGTAATAGAATGAGGATATGCACCCAAGCTATATAATTACAGAGCCTAGTGTTCTTTACTACTTCAAGAACTGACTAGTTCTCTCAGTCTTTCGCATTCATGACGCCTATCATTTTGCTATCTATAGATATGTTAATAGCAATAATGATGATATGTATTGAAATCACTGTATTAGTATTCTGTTGGTAATCAACTTGTTTTCAAAGTATTAAAAGTGAAAAAAAATTCCTATACTGTCTCTAGCAATCTAGCAGTGCTGGGAGTTTACTAAATAACTAGCTTTATGTATCTATTCTATAGAGATACAATTCATTTATTTAGTAGCAAATAGAAAAAATTGGTCCAGTATGGGATTGGCCAATAAGAACTGGCAATGGCTACACAACTGCAGTATGCCCACACCAGTGTGCCTGTATGAAGTGAAAACTAGCCCTGCATATGCAGTATAATTTAAAACTTAATTTATTCTCCATGAATCCCAGAAAAGTCAGAATGCAAAAGTTTAAAGAGGAATTAATGACTAAAGATGGTTCTCCTTTCAGACCCTAGGATTAGATTAAGCAGACACATAGGGCCTAGTTAGAGTATTTAGAGGAAGCAGGCTAATTAAAAGCTTTTGACACCTGAAGCAGGGGTAGCAGGCCAAAGCAGCAAGCTTTCACAACAAGCTCTGAAGCCCAGAAGCCTGGAAGCTGCCGGAGCAAGGCTGGAGCAGGCAGAAGCGGTGAGCCACCAGGAAACTGTGGACAGGCAACACCCAGGGCGTAAGTTAAAGGTTTTCCTGAAAGCAAAAAGGAAAACCCAGCGTTAAGTTAAGCAGTAACTGACAACAAATGAGTTGTAGAGAGAAGGTTCTTAACTGGTAGCGTTGCCGATTTTCAGTTATAGTTTGTCCCTTATTGCTTCCTATAATGTATGCATTTCTTATAACCAAAACTAAACTCACTGCCATCAAGTCAATTTTGACTCATGGCGACCCTCTAGGACAGAGTAGAACTGCCTTTGTGGGTTTCTAAAGTAATTGTTTACAAGAGTAAAAAGCATCATCTCTCTCACAAGAAGCGACTGAGTTTCGTACTGCTGACCCTCCAGTTAGGACATTTTTATGCCACCAAGGCATTTTTATGAGAGATATAAATTATGCTCTTATTTTAATTGTTTTGTTTTAACAAAAAAATATTGATCTAAAAAAAATCATGAGCCCAAGGTGAGCCTACCTTCTGAACCTGCATTACCATGTCTATCTACAAATTTCTGCTAGCATACAAAAATACATTATAGAAAATAATCTCTGTACAGTTGTTTTTGCATTATCAAACCTATTGATAAGTAGTATGAAATATGTGAGTAAGCCCAACAGAGAAATTTTAATCAGGAATGAATAAGAGTTTATAATCTAGAGTTTATAATATATAGTTTATAATCTCTATAACGTATTTTTCTTTTTACATTTTTAAACAATAGTATTGAATTACTATTTATTTTTCCATAAATGCAACTGTTTCAAAATAAGAATAAATTATTAACAATTTTTGTTTGTTGCTTTCATTTTACATACTTTACATACTTGCATAGGGAAATAATTATAAAAAATTAATAGAAATAAACCAAAACAACAAATACTTTCTTGCAGTAAATCTCAAATATCTTTCCAGCCTTAAGTATTGATTTGATTTTGAAACTGTACTTAAGTTGTAAAGAAAACATCCTTGGTTCTTAACTCCCTACCTACCTAATTCTAATGAGTAAAAAATACAAACACTTCTTTAGTTCCTATAATGAAAAAAACTCTAGGCATTTTTACTATTACTTGTTTTTCTTCCATAGCTTAATCTCAGCTGAGCCCTCAAATCTACACTGTTAGTTCTCTGTCACTCTCAAGCTCTGATGTTTACCAATCATATAAATGTCCCAAACCCCACTGCCACTACTTTCACCCCACTCTTGTCCTCTCCACTCCTCATCTCACAATTAATGGCTTTTCAATTTTCCCCATTCCATTCTAAAATATTTCTACTTTTAAGGCCCCAAAGTTGCGCAGTTTGTGTTCAACTGTTCACCTAAAAGCTGGTGGTCCCAACTTATCCAGTGGTCCCATGAACAAAGGCCTGGGAATCTGAGTTCATTAAGAATACAGTCAAGAAAACCCTAGAAGCAGCTCTACTCTGTAACACATTGGGTTGCCATGAATCAAAATCAACTGAACTGCAACTAATAATAACAACTTTTAATTAATTATTACTCCTTTATTTGATCCTAAGCAAAGAGTAACCCTAACACTTTTTAAAAAAGAACCCTGGTGGTACAGTAGTTAAGCACCCAGCTGGTAACCAAAAGGTAAGTGATGTGTACCAATCCTCCTCTTTACAGAAGATGATGTAGCATTATGCTTCTATGAAACTTTTAAAACTTGGAAACTCAAGGGGGCAGTTCTATCCTGTCCTACAGATAGTTTGGAATTAGGATGGACTTCTCAAAATGTGTTTGGATCTTTTGGACTAACAGAAATGTCAGTGATTTGAAACCACCAGCCACTCAGTTGGGAGAATGATGGAGCTTTCTACTCCAATAAAGAGTTAGTCTCCGAAACCCACATGAGCAGTTCTACCTACTGCCTCCTATAGGGTCGATGTCACTTGTCATCAACTTGATGGCAGTGAGTTTGGTGGTGGTAGCGGTGGTGTTTGCTTGTTTGGAAGCCATCCCAAGAAATAGAAGACCTGGCAATCTACTCTAATAAAGATTACAGTCTTGGAAATCCAACAGGGCAGTAAATCTCAAATATTGACCTTTTCATATAGGGTTGCTATGAGTTAGAATTGACAACTGCAAACAACAATCCATTTTCAAAGCTACTACTATCATTAGTAATCTTATCTCAGTTCTCTCCTTTCTTCCCTTCTTGCTCTTGTTCCATTGTATATTTCATTCCTGCCTTCAAGCCTCTACTCTCCTGGTTATCAAATATCAATTAACAAACTTTTCCAAGATATTCCTCCATCCAAAATCAAAACAAAAACTACTTCTGACCTATTTGGCATAAAAGGCACTGACAACACACCCCTTCCCCATAAAGCATGATTTCTCTATAACGTACTTTTTACATTTTTAAACAATAGTATTGAATTACACTTCCATTCAGTCATTATTCATTTGCTTCTCAAATCTTTTAGAGCACCTATTTCAAACTATTTTATTCTACTACACTGAAACTATTCTATCAAAGAATAGTAAAGACTTTCTAATTTCCAAATAAAACACACTTTCTTCAATGGTCAGCTTCTTTGATCTCACTGTATTATACTGCTGACACTCTCCTACTTTTTTTACTATCTTATCCAAGGATGCTTATTAGACCTTTTTGATATCACTTGTCCTAACCCAAAAGTCCCAAATAATACTTGATGATGCTTCAATCCTCATTCTCTACTATCTAGATTTATATTTCTAGTTATCATCTAATCATCTTTCAAGAATATCCTGCAAATATCTCAAATTGGTGTATCGGAAAACCCTATATACCAAACTTATTTATCCAGGATGGAAATCTTCATTATTTCACTTAAATAACAATACGCTCTTCAGACTACCCTAGGAGGCCTAAGCTGCTAACCACAAGGTCAGCAGTTGGAATCCACCAGCTGCTCCATTGGACAAAGAGGAAGCTTTCTGTTCCCATAAAGTTTTACAGCCCCAGAAACATAAATTGGCAATTCTACTCTGTCCTATAAGGTCACTATGAGTCAGAAATGACTCAATGCTGGTAACAGACTATAGACCAGACATTCTACTCACTGTGGGCAGGGAGAGGGGAATAAAGATGACAAAAAGGTGGTTTCGTCTTCAACATTTTCATATAGGAAATCTCTAAATAGGTAACTGGAGTGCAACAGAAAAGTACAAGCCAAGTCTTATAAAAGACAGAGAAGGAGCATTCCTGACACAGAAGGGTGGGAAGAAGCAGGTACCAATTAGACAATTCCTATTTATGGTGACTCTAAATTAGGTCAACCTGTTTGTGTCAGAGTAGAATTGTGATCCACAGGGTTTCCAGCAGTTTATTGTTTCTATTTTTTTGTTTGGGTTTTTTTTTGGGGGGGAGGGGGTGATGTAGAGCACTAGTCCTTTCCTCTAGTAGTCTCCTGTGGGTGTACTCCAATATCCAACCTTTAGGTTAGAAAGTAAGAGCTTTAACCCTTATAAAACCGAGGGTGGGAGAAGGGGGAGTCTAATATGTACACATGGAAGTAAAGCTACTGGTGGGAGGTGACTGATTCCTGATTCTTTTACAGCCAGCTCCAAGAAAAGGGATCAGAGGATATCCTGTGAAGTGAGGTCAGTATAAGTAAGGTAAAGAAGCAAAAAAGAGTATAGGAGAATGTAAAGCCACTTCAAGGGTTTCCGAAGCTGTAATCATTATGAAGAAACCCAAGTTGCCCTCTGGTTATGAATTTGGCTGCTGATCTATAGGCTGGTGGTTCAAGTTTCCCTCAGAAGAAAGGCATGGGGTCTGCTTCCATAAACTTTACAGCCTTGGAGACGTCGGACAGGGCAAGATATGACAAAATACCCATTTATAAACTATCAAGGGCTCATGAGGGAGGGGGGAGTGGGGAGGGAGGGGAAAAATGAGGACCTAATGTCGGGGGGTTTAGGTGGAGAGAAAATGTTTTGAGAAACAATGTACAGATGCGCTTCACACAATTGATGTGTGTATGGATTGGGATAACAGTTGTATGAGCCCCTAATAAAATGTTAAAAAAAAAAAAAGAAATTAAAAAAAACCTTTATAGCCTTGGAAACAACACAGGCCATTCTACTCTGTCTTACTGGCTCTCCATAAGTTGAAATCGACTCAACAGCAATGAACTGGTTTGGGGTTTTGGTGCTTCTTAACACTTGACAGGATTCCCATTTCTATAAAAGACAGTGCTTCAGGAGGCCATACGAAGTAAAATAAAGTTATTTTGTGAAAATAACTTTATAAACCTCATTTTCACCATCATCAACAGAAACACTGACTTGTTGGTGCTTTGTTTCTAAGATTATTTTGAGATAGTAAACTAGAGACCCTTAATACTTCTAGTATCCTCAAGATCATGAAATTATAATTGTTTAAAGGTATAAAGTGAAAATGCTACTGGAAATTGAGAAGAATAAAATCAGACAGCTATTTTAAGAATTGATTGAATCTAGTGTTAGGACATGTAAGATGATGAAAGAAGAATGGAGAAATCACTGCCTAAACCACATTGCAGAAGAAAGATACTGCACAGAATAGAGCAATCATATAGAGAGCTAAAACTCAAAAACCAATAAATTCAAAGGGGAGGAAGGTCATGAGGAAACTGTCAGTGTACAGTCCAAATTATGCCATTTTTGGTAGAAAACAATTGTATAAAAATAGTGAAAAATGAAATCTATCATAAATAAAAAGGTTACTTTACTTGGTAAGGTAGCAACAGAAAGTATGGTAATTAATATCAATGATTATTATATAAAAATAAATGGCTTCAAAACAATAAATAAATAAAAATAAATGGCTTCACATTTTTCCAAAAACAAGACAGAAAATATAATGGCAGAAAACATACCACAAATAGCTAGAAAATAAAAATTACTTAATAATGAACACTGGAAGACTGAGTATTGATGAGAACTGCCCAACTCTTTTGAAATTATAAATTACATTGTAATCCCAAAGAGACTATCAGTTCTGTAAATTTAACATTGTCAGTTAAAATGAAGTAGACAAATTGAATCTAATGTTCATATAGAAAAATGTTGCCTTGCATTTGGTAGCATAGAAAATTATCTACTTTGATTGACTTCTCTAAAATAAATAAAAAGTGAGAAACTATTGAAGCAAAATTTCAAACACTGAGCACATCTAGAAATAAGCACCACAGCTCATAAAGAGGCTTTAAAAAGTTTGTGAAAAAATGGAATTTAAAGATAAAAGAATTTTTCCATGGTTTCTTTGAAATCTCATATACATCTCCAAAGGTTCTGCCAAACTCTAGACTTAATTCTTTCTGTCAGATCTGTGAGCAGGTAAAGACAGGAAGTAAAGGGTAGGTAACATCTCAAAACTAAACCCAATGCTGTCAAGTCCAGTCAGACTCCTACTGACCTATCAAAATTAAATTCTGTCATTAAGTGACTCATACTGGTCCTACTGATCAGGCTAAGATTGTTCCAGAGGGCTTACCAAGGCTTTGAATCTTTACAGAAGCAGACTGCTCCGAGGGAGAAAAATGGGACTTCCTATTCCCAGAGTTATAGTCTCAGAAACGCACAGGCAGTTCTATCTTGTGTTATTTGGTTGCTATGGGTTGACAATGAGTTTGGATTTTGTTTTTTTATCCTACTGGGTGAGACCACAGACATCAATGTGGACTATGTCTCAGCATGAAGAGAACAAAAATCATCACAATAAGCACTATCATGATAAAAGGAGGCAGAAAATTATAATTGTCAAGGATGATATTTGGATCCACAATAAACACTCATGAAATCAGTAGTTAGAAAATGAAACAGCGTATTACATTGGACAAATCTTCTGTAAAAGATCTCCTTAAAGTGCCAAAGAAAACGGATGTCACTTTAAAGACTAAGGTGCACCCAACGTAAGCCATGGTATTTTCAACAGTCTCATCCAAAATCCAAGAAACTCAGTGTCACTGAGTCAATTCTGACTCATATGCATGTAAAATCCAGGCGGTGAGTAAGGAAGACTGAAAAAGAATTGATGCCTATGGATGATGGTGTCGGTAAATGATATTAAAAAATATCAGTCTTAGAAGAACCAACAAATTAGTATTGGAAAAAATGAAGTCAGATTGCTTTTTAGAAGGGCATATGGCAAGATTTTCTCACAGACTTCAGCTATATCGTTAGGTGGAACCAATCCCTAGAGAAGAACATTATGCTTCCTAAAGTAAAGGATTAGCACAAAAGAGAAAACCCCTGAACAAGATAGACAGACACCATGCTGTAACAATGGGCTCAAGCATAGTCATGATTGTGAGACTGTGAGATCTGGGAACAGTTTCATGTTATTGAACCAGATTGACTCAACAGCAGCTAACCACAAGAGTAGGTGAGAAAAGGGGTCTCATTATGGTTTTAAAAGATTCCAATGAATCTTTAGATACTGCTTTAGTTGTGTCACACAAATTTTGGCAAACATTTCCATTTTCATTCATATTGAATAACAATTTTCCTTGTGCTCTATATTTTTAAGTTTTTAGACGAGTCATTTTCAGCTGATGGGCATTAAGGGCACCCATTATGGCTTAAAACATGGCAAATTTCAAGCATTATCTGGGTATTCTTAGAAAAGGATGTATTTTGTGCTGAAGATAAAGTTACATATTTATCTAGCAGATACAGCATTAAAATATTATTATTAAACTACTCTTTATCTTTCCCAAAAGCAACAATGGTGGAGGTAGGTTCCAGGAAGCAGATACTAGACCTGAACATGGCAACAGAAGACTTCTTGTTTTCTCAGCACCAGTAAATTCAAGATGCCAACTTCTACTGTCTGGTGGTATATGAGGGGTTCCATCCCCCCCCCCCAAAAAAAAAAAAACAACCACAGTGAAAAGCTCCACTATTTGGAGTTTACATAGTACGCATTTTTCCCACTAGACACACATCAAGCAACTTACTCTGAATTAATGCACCCACACAGTGGCATTACGTTGTGGGAAAAACTCAAGTGTACAAGTGGTTTTCTCACTTCAAAAAAGGTGAAATGTTGGTAGATAAACCTCGTTCTAGATGTCCATCAACTTCCTGAACAGACAAAAATGTCAACTTGTAGTGCACTTTGTGTTCATTCTACCAGGTCAGACTGTTAATCAAGT
>NW_022111324.1:81412076-81415605 GCF_000313985.2 Echinops telfairi | reverse complement strand
GCTGCACTCCCCCAGTGTGGCAGGATCAGATCGGGTGCAATTCCCACACTGTGTCTCTGGTGTTGTCCCCCGCAGGGCCTTGGTTCAGTGAGGGGCATCATGTCTCATAGTGGGGCTGGCCATGTGGTCCTCTCTGTGTACTGCTGCTCTAATTGGGGTCATTGTCCTCAAGGCCTGGTGGGCCAGGTGTTAATCAAGCTTTATACAAGTATTTAGAGATTCTGAAATGTTAGTGTAACAGTGTATGACTAAAAAAAAGGCCTCATTTGTGGCAGACGGGGCTGGTTTTGCCACCATGACAATGTATCTGCTCACATAGCCGTCTCAGTGCACCAATTTTTGGCAAAAAACAGCATCCCTCTCTTGCCCCATGCACCTGACTCATCTGACCTCGCTCCATACAACTTCTTTTTGTTTCTGTAATTGAAGCGAGACATGAAAGGAGAGTGATTTGCCGACATAGAAAAAGTGAAGGAAAAAATGAGGGAGGTGCTGTCAGCCATCCAAACAGATGAGTGTGAAAAATGTTTCCAAGAATGGAATCGCAGATTTTACAAATGTATTTAGTGTAATAGAGAGTGCTTTGAAGGTGATAAGGTTGGTTTGTGAAAATATATAAATACATAGCTTTTGTGGGAAGAGGATTCTGGTTTTTTGGGGTACCCCCTAGTATTGCCCTTCATACTGCCATGGAGTAAATTCTGACTCAAATCAATCCCTTAGGGGTTTCTGAGGCTATAAATTTTTATAGAAACAAAGAACCTCATATTTCTCCTGTTGTGCAAGTGGTGGTTTGCATTCCAACACTTACCCCTAATTGCCAATAGGCCACTCTATACTATACCAAGAAGACCCTATTTCACACCCCTACACGTGAATTGTTCAGCCTCCATAATGTGGACCTAAGCTTTGTGAACGGACTGTTTGAGACTTTCCTGAATATACCCAGACTGCCAATGCTCCTTACAAAAATGAAAAACTACTACAGCTACAGTTTCTATAGTGCCCCTTCCAGTATGGAACTCATGGCTACTATTTACAAGAAGGACTCAACACTGCGACTTTCTCTGTGGATGCTGACTTCCTGTACTATCACGTCTGCAGTGTCCTATAGATCATCAAAGACATGATAAGAGGCCACCCATTTGCATCCTTGTCTGGAGAGTGGAGCATGTCACCCTCAGCTGGCTGCCTGCCAACTCTTGGAAAACAGACAAGTGTACCAACTGTGGAGTTGAATTAGAGATGGTGATTGGAAGCTCATGTACCAATAACTAGAAAAGGATTTGCAGTCTAGCTTGTCTAGCTTGTTTTGGATACTTTTTCTCCCCTCTTAATACTGAAGGCTGTGGTTTGGGGCATGAATGCCTTTTATTTTTTATAGTTCTGATAAGATACAAGAGGTTTAGATAGTAGTGACTGTGCTTCAAGGACTGAAATACTAAACTAGGCCAAAATACATGTGTACTATTTGCACAGATCTTTTTCTGTGAGCATTCTCACACAGAAAACAACTCAAATTCTGGCTACCTTTCAGCCTCCTCCATGGACTAGTCCTCACTGCTGACAAGGCGAAGTAAGCCCTTTAAATTTCCTAATAAGGACTTTCTAACAACGACTGCCTGCTGCTACAACACATGTTAAAACAAACTTTTAACCCCTGCCCTACCAAGAAATCTCCAGAGAGCTAAACTGAGTGAGGACCTGAAAGATTGTCTTCAGGTTGCCAAAGGAACAGAAAGTAGAATATTCCTAACAAGGATTTAAATTGCTACTCCTCTCAGATTTGGAATTAATTGAGAGGAAAAGTGGAGGATAGCTCTATAAATTAAAAGAGTTGCTTCTAGGTCCCCTAAGTATGTTTAAGCCTTCCTTTCTGGTCTTCTTTGCAACATGGTTAGTTTAATACAAGTTTTATGTGTAATATACTTTTGTTGAACATATGAAAGAAGAATTCTTATACTTCATACAACTAACTGTGCTAGTAGCATACATTACACCCTAATATTCTGCCTTAAAAAAAATTATCCGGGCAGCCCTTACACCATACAATGAATGAATGACTGAGTTCTAATCCCTTGGTAAAACTAGTTTGGGTTAAAAAAAACAACCTTATCTGTTTCAAAAATCCACTACTTTACCTTGTCGATATCCATCTAACAATGAATGGATAACAACCATTAAAAGGATGTGTTGTCGGCAGTTCCCCGAAGGTGCTGGGAGCTGCTGGCTGGAGTCGATCCGCCATCGGATGGACACCCCCGGTGGTGGTGGTGGAGAGTCGTCGGCCCCGGCCATGGCCCAGCAGAGAGCCCTGCCGCAGAGCAAGGAGACGCTGCTGAAGTCCTACAACAAGCGGCTCAAGGACATCAAGTCCATCATGGATAACTGCGCCGAGATCAAGACGGCCAAGACTGAGGACGAGACTTGGATGTCCCGGGCCACACAGGGAGAGCAGGACAAGTATGAGATGCGCGTGCTCGCTGTCAACATTGGTGCAGACTGATGAGTCCCTGATAAAGCTGGTGTCTGACCTCAAACAGTTCCTGACCCTCAATGATTTCCCATCGGTGAATGAGGCCATCGACCAGCACAACCAGCAGCTGCGTGAGCTGCAGGAGGCCTGTAACCGGAAGCTGGTAGCCTTGCACGCTAAGGTGTCCATCGACCTGTATGAGCTGGAGGAAGAGTACTACTCGTCCAGGTGGACTCTGTGTGAAGCCAATGATCTCCCTGTGTGAAGCATATTGGAGGCTGGACCCCGACTCAGACCCCATCGATGCCCTTTCGGCTCCTCTGGTGGTCTCCCAGCAGTTTAGCACTGGCCCTCTGCAGACTACAGCCCCTGGACACTCCCACGCCAGCAGCTCTGGCCCCCGAAGCACACATGAGCCTCCCTGGCTCCCTGCCTGACCCTGAGGTTCTCGGAATGCAACTCGCCTCTGGACCCCTGGGACTCCAGGACACCACCACCACCCCACCCCACACCCCACCCTGCAATTTCCCTGGCAGCCTCATCTGTCTGGGCCTAGGATCCACCCCCACCCCTGAGTGCTGGGACTGCCCACCTTTCCTGAGTCCTCTGGGTACTGCCCTAGGCCCCACGGTTGGAGGGATACTTCCAAGATGTGCCTGACTGGGTACAGAGGAGCAGGGAGTGTGCCTAGCATGGGCACTGACAACCATGCCAGCCCCCATGCCCAGGCCAGGGCTGTGGGCCCGCTGCTGCTCGCCTACTTGAACCATAAGGCCCTGCTGCAGAGCAAGAAGCAGTGGTGGTCCACCCCATCCTGCTGCCCTCTGGTCTAGAGACAGAATAAATATGCTGCTGGCCTCTAAAAAAAATAATTAATTATATATTTTTAGAAAGGATTTGTTTTCAAAAAGTGAAAACTTTTGTATCTTTATTTTTAAAATCTGCTTGAACCTGTGTGATCACGGGGTGTCGAACGGATCACTGAAGACAACTGGGTGCATAAGCAAATGTGGTGAAGAAAGCTGATGGTGCCCGGCTATCAAAAAGTATAGC
>NW_022111324.1:81402880-81410289 GCF_000313985.2 Echinops telfairi | reverse complement strand
CAATGGTCTTAGGTGACCCCTGTAAAAGGGTCCTTCAACCCCCAAAGGGGTCAGGACCCACAGGGTGAGAACCGCTGCACTAGAGGGTTGCAGACCACATTGGATGACATTGTGAATGAGATGAATCAGACTGCACATGAATTCCTGAATATGAAAGTATGATCTACTCTGTAAACCTTCACCTAACTCACAATAAAAAGTTATAAACAAGTAAAATAATTGAGATTAAGAGCAGAATTGGACTTCCAAATTCAGAAGGAAAATTATAATCAAATAGGGTTCATACAAATAGGTATGCAAGGATTATTCACCATTAGAAAAAAAAGTAACCCACTACAAATCACACAATCATATTTATTAATGGACAAGAGAGATTTCACAGGACATATATACACAACCGACTACCAGCATTAGTCTCAATGGAAAGAACTCCTACCATTCCTCTTCTAAACAAGAAGCAGATAAGGATGGCCTTTATTGTCACATCAACTCCATATTGTGTTGAAAGCCTCAGAGCTATCAGGCAACAAAGGAAAATTAAGGGCATCAAAATTGGCAGCAGAGTAGTAAAATGTTCACTATTTGTTGATGTTTAATCCTACAATTAGAAAATGCCAAAGGCTCAGCAAGAAAATTATTAGAAGTCAAAGATTCAATTAAGTGTCACCATATAAAATTCAGGTGGATTCTTTTATACTAACAATGATATCTATGAAAGAAAATCTGGAAAACAGAATCATTTACAATAGCCACTCAAGAACTAAAATACTTATGAATAAATATAACTAGAAAAGCAAAAGGCGTAAAAAGCAAAAAGAAAACTGAAAGCAGTACTACAAGAAACCAAGAGACTTATATAAATGGAAGACTATACCATACTCATGGATAGGAAGAATTAACAATAGTTAAAATAGCAATACTGCATCTAATGTGATCTATAGTTAGAGATGGAAAAAATACAGTGTATAGCCAGAAGCTCTGTAACATCCTCTCCAATAAAAAACTTCATTATAATAAACTCCATTCTGACTCACAAAAACCTGACAGAACATAGCACAGCCACCACTGTGGGTTTCTGAGACTGAATCCATACAGGAGTTGAAAGCCTCATCTTTCTCCTACCATGAACAGCAAAGTTAAACTTTTTCTTTTAAAAGGTGGAAAGGGTGTCAGGCTGGAACCATCATCCACTACTAATAAGGCTGCAAAATGGTGCAACTAGGGTGGGAAACAGTAACTTTTGAAAGGCCCCTCATATATGCACACCCATGTTCACTGTCACTTAGTCACAATGGCAAAAGTATGGAAACATCCTGAGTGTCCATCAGTGGATAATAATGATTAGTCTTTGAAATATCTCAAACACGACATTCTTTGAAGATTACCAGGAGTAAGAAGGGAAAAGAGAATCACTCACTAGAAAGCAGACAGGTATTAATTTAGATAAAGGGAAACAAAACATACAAGAAGGAGAAGGTTAGCACAAAATTATCAAGGCACAAGAAAACACACTTTGAGTGCAAGACAACAAAAGTATACCCACACAATCCTGTAATAACAGTAATAATAATAGATGAGAATATATATAGGCATGCAAGGTGGACAAAAAGGCTAATGAGATACACTCTCAAATATATTGTCATTTTATGAAAGATATTTCTATATATGTATTTAAATGCTGCAGATACATCCATGAGTACAGTAGAACATATTCATGAATATAAAAGAATATATAGAACACATATAGGGAACAAAATTATCAAAATATTATTAGTCATAATCAGAATTGTAAGGGAATGAGTCATGGGCCTGAGCCTCAAAGGACACTAGGATCAATTGACATAACACAGTCCATAAACTACTCGGGAATTGACAGGCTTGTGATCTGCATCTAAATTTCAATCCCTGGTCTTTTCCCATCAGGTAAGAAGAGTGGAGAAAATAAAAAACACAATCAATCCAAGGGGCTAATGGATCATGTCAACACCAGCCTCCACAACTCAGCGATCAGAAAAACTAGACATTGCCCAGCTACCACTGTTGACTACTCTGAAAGGGATTACAGTAGGAGGTCCTAGTAAGAGGAGGGAAAAACAGAAGTCATTAAAAAGACCATCAGGCTAACTAGAGACTAATGAAACCAAGAACATGACCCACCCTTCAGTCCTGAAGTAAGCTCACCCCTCCTGGTTCAACTTGGTTCAGCTAAGCAAGAGATGGGCAGAAAAAGTAAACAATTACAATAAGGAGGTATTTGCTCCTTGGAACAGGATCATAAGAGCAGCTTTTGCCCAGAACTGTAGCTTAGAAAGCAGGAATGAATAAGAGAGAAGGACAAATGTAAAGGACGAACACAAGGAGGTAAGGGGAGGAGCGTAGTTATGTTGTGAGAATTGCAACCAATGTCATAAAACATAATGTGTATGAATTATAGAAAGAAAAAAAAGTGTTCTGTGTGTTTTCACCCAACTCACAACGGGAAAAAAATTATATATTACATATTGACAGCATAACTAAAATATATGTCTATTTTAAAAATAGTAGTTATGGTAGCAGAGTCAAAAACATAAAAATACTTAGGAATAAAGGAATAAATTTAACAAAATATGAGCAAGATTTGCACACTAAAACTACAAAAAATTCTTGACAAAACTAAAATAGACCATTAAAAACAGAAAGACCTTGTTCATAGAATAGCTTATTCAATATAGTTAGGATAAATACCCTCCCAAAAATGATCTATAAACAATAAAATTCATTTAATAGACTTTTATGAGACTTAATAAGCTAATTCTAAAATTTACACAATGTAAAACTACAACAATCTGGAAAATATAAAGGTGGAAATACTTAAGAAATACTCCCTTACATGCTATATATTTTGTAGTAAAAAGTTAAAGGAAGCAATGATAGCATCCTAAGAACAGAAATAAATGAAAGAAAATAAGCAGCAATACAGCTACACTTTAATGATCAACTAAATTTTTGTGGACAGAGATACAAGAAAAATTTCATAGAGGAAAAATAGCTTTTTCAAAAATGGTACTGAGAAATACACAAAAAATAAAATGAACCTTGACCAATGACGAATAAAACACATAAAAATCAACACCAGATAATCATAATTGTAAATGTTAAAAAAATTTAAAGTGAAAATGATAATATATGAAAATATCTCAATGGTTTTGAGTTAGAATGGTTTTCTTTTTTATTATTAATTGGTAAAGGTTTACAGGGAAGATCAGTTTTATATTTAACAATTCATAAGCATTTTGTTTCATCTCACTAGCTGCAGCCTCTATCAGAAAGCATCTGTTATCCAACTTCCTGCCTGTATTTCCTGTTTCCATTCCTCCTTTCTTTTGGGAGATGTTTTTGATTCAGCATTTTATAGAAAGTATTTCTTAAAAGGAACACAAAAAGTACTAATCACCTAAAAAAGCATAATTAATTGAACTTCCTTAAAACAATGACCACCTGTTCAATTAAAGATCTATTAAAAGAAAAAAGATAAGCTACCAAAGATAATTTTATTTACTACATACATACATACACCTAGGAGGGGGCTTAGAAAAATTCACAGAAAAGTCCAACGAAAAGATAGGATATTTTCATTTTGAGCCCCTTTGTATATAACTCCACTAATGGACTTGCATGCAGATTATATAAAGAATCACACATCAATCATTCAGATAAACTAACTATCATCTCCTACTGCTCCATTCCCATAATATGCACTTCACAAAAAATAAACAACCATGTAATATAAAAACGGGCTCACCTTTTAAGCATCTTCAAGGAACACACAATGAAATCACAATGCAATACCACTACACACTTACCAAACAAACAAAAAGCTCAGGGTAAAAGACGACCCAACTTTTAATGAGATTATGAAGTACATTGTCAATGAGAGTATAAATTGGTACCCACTGGGAAACTGTTTGGTACTATCCATAACATTAAATAAACCTACCTTGTGGTCTAGCAATTCCACTGCTACATATGTCAAATATTAGTTAGTGAACACTTATATCCCCCAAAACACATGTACAAGATTGTTCATAGATGTATTATTCCAATGGCCAAGACTCCAAAACAAACAAAGAACTAACTAGTAAGTTAGTTGTAACTAAGTAAGTAAGTAACTAGTAAGGTGCTACAAAGTTTATGGTATGAAGTATTACTATAAAAGCATACAAAATTTTATTGAATAAAAATATCAAAAATGAAGTGACTGTTTCTCAATATATTTTCTACCCAGCTTTATATATACACTTCTAAGAGCAGTGTTGTCATCTCTCTAACCCTTCCCTGAAAAATTCTGTGCTTGTGTATGTACATCACATGAAAACAATAGTTTTTTGCATTGTGGAGAGCCTTAAATCAAGGTCCTCTGAAATGTTGAGTTTGGAGAACTACTAGAATTCTGAAAGGGCAAGATCGGTGATATAGGGTAGATGGGGTAAGCTTTTATTTATTTTTTAATAATCATCTTATTGGGGGCTTCTACAACTCTTGTTACAATCCATACATCAGTTGTATCTGACATATTCATATATATATTCCATCGTTGTTTTCTAGACATTTACTTTCCATTGAACCCTTGGGATCAGCTCCTTTTTTCTTCCCTCACATTCCCCCCGCCCCCCCAACCCTCATGGCCTCCTGATAGATTGTAGATTGTTAATTATTTTAAAATCTCACTCCAACCGCTGTCTCCCTTCCCCTCTGGTTTCTGTTGTTCTTCCCCCTGACTGGGGGTGTGTGGTTATGTGCCATTCATTGTGATCGGTGCCCCCCTCCCTCCCCACCTCTCCCCTTTCCGCCCACCCTTTCGTTATCTCTGTTCCCGTTCCTGTTCCTGGGCTCCATGTGGTGTGAGTTTTACCTCTTGCCTGTACCGATGTACATGCTCTCAACTAATTTCAACAAAATTCTAACAGGACAGCCCTTGCTACAAAGGGAAAATGAACAGATGAATTGTTATGATGAGGGGAAAAGTCCCTGCCAGAATTTTCCTAGCCATTTTCTTAACAATGCGGTTTTTGGTTTTCTTAAAAATCATGGAAAGCTCCATGATCGTCCTGTGTCTTTGGAAACCACCCCTAAAGAGTACATAACATAACCCACAAAGTCTAACCCTACTTTGACAGAGTCGAGTCTTAAAAGCTTGTGACTGGTCATCTAAGATGCAACTCTTGGTCTCTCCTTGTCCAGATTGAAAGAAGAGTGATAAAAATCAAAGATACATGGAAACAATCAGTCCAGTGAACTTATAAACCACACAAACATCAATCTCCACAACCCTGGGACCAGAAGAACTAGATAGTGCCAGGCTACCACAATCAACTGCCAAGAAAAGGATCACAGTAGAAGGTCCTGGATAGAGATGTGGAATAAAATTCAAAATCATGAAGGAGACAAGACTTCCTGGTTAGAAAGACTGGTAGAACCCTCAAGACTAATGGCTCTTGGCCATCTTTCAGGTCTGCAATTGAACTCACCCTGGTTGCTCAATACTTAGCCAAGCAATAGATAGGTCTATAAAGGGAAAAATAACACTATTGATATCCACATATTTTACAATGATTGGCAATTTGGGATTTACCCAAGGACAATGTTTAGAAGGCTTAGGAAAGAATTTACCCAAAGACAAAGGTTAGACGGGTTAAGAAAGAAGGAAGAGTGGAGACAGGGTATATAGGAAATGGGTGGGAACGGTGATGTTACATTAAGCAAAGTGAAATGATTATGATGAAACAGAATAGATGTGACTCATTTAATGTGAAAGTGATGATCCACTATATAAGTCTTTAATGCATAATTTCTTAAAAATTCCAAAGCACTGCCATCAAGTCTATTGTGACTCATAGCAATGTACTTTGGATATGCTGTCAGGAGAGACCAGTCCTTAGGGACTGACGTCATGCTTGGTAAAGTGGAAGGGCAGTGAAAAAAAGGAAGACTTTTGACGAGATGGATTGACACAGTGGCTATTATCAATGGGCTCAAACATAAGAACAATTATGGGGATGGCACAGGATGGGACATTGTTTCATTCAGTCATACATAGGGTTGCTATGAGTTGGGACTGACCCCAAGGCACCTAACAACAATAGCAACAATTCATAATAAAATACTTTTTTTTATTTTTAAGATTACTCCTTTCTCACCAAAAAACTCGCTCCCATTTGACTTACAGTGAACCTATAGGGCAGGGTATAATTGCCCCTGTGAGTTTCCAAGATTATAACTCTACAACAGTAGAAAGCCCCATCTTTCTCCTTTGGGATCCCCAAGTCAGTTGCTATAACTATCTAAGTGACCTCTCTGATGCGAATTTAACTAAGCCAGTAGATATACACAGAAGTCACTGTTTTGGCTGGATGTTTGTTACACACACACACACACACACACACACACATTTATTTATTTATTCAGTCAGTCAGTCAGACAGACAGTCATTTATTGGCAACCTAATAAGAGCTTTTCTACAGTCATCCATTGATCACAGAGACACATTTAAACAAGTTTTTGTTTGGAATAAACCCATGCGTGTATGAAGTGAAACCCTAGTGGCCATACGTTTGGGGTTTTTTTTAGTGGTCATACTCTTTTACTTAGCACATACATGCATATATAGGAATATTGTTAACCAATAAAAAACAAGGATGAATTACACAAAAATAAAGTTAACCCAAACAGGGCACAAACAGAGAGAATGTGGCATGTGGAGGGGAAATAGCTGCCGAAAACAAGATGGAAGAGTGCTGCCCAAAGTGTATTCTGCAGAACTAACACCTACAGTGTTCTCAACACTGTGCCACCTGTAGAAGACGATCATGGGAACAGCAATAGTCGTCACATAAAAAGCTGTAATATTTGCCAAAACGTTCTAGTTTACCATAAAAGAGCTACTGCGAAATACTAGCTAGAAATTATGATGCAGCCATCCTTTGAATTTGTTTTTAATAACGGTGACCCTACATCTTTTATCTCCTGATCTGCATTACCTTAGTAACAATTTAATTTTTTAATCCTGGTGTCCAAGTTGCAACATTCATCTCTAAAAGTGTAACATGCTGATATGCTCAAATAGAGGTAATCTTTTGAGTGATAAATTTATAAAATGCTGTCTTCATTTTCTAGATCAAAATTCATTCCAGTTTTTAAGAGTGTAATTTGTATTTTTTTTTAAAAGGTAGATACAGACTATTTACTATTGGTTTTAATGTTTCTCTGATGCTCTCAAATAAGGTAAGATATAACTAAGTCTCTAGCATAGTTCAAAAATACAGACAAGAGTGGCTTAAAAGGTAAAAAGTCCCATTATCTTTTAATTCTAATTTTTAATAACAGTTTTTTATGTATAATTTGTAAGTTATGAGAGTCAAGTCTTCCTTTTT
>NW_022111324.1:81392206-81401607 GCF_000313985.2 Echinops telfairi | reverse complement strand
TGGAAAGGGGGAACTGATTACAAGGATCTACATATAACCTCCTCCCTGGGGGATGGACAACAGAAAAGTGGGTGAATGAAAATTGAAAAATTAATTATAAAATTATATGAAAATATAGAGAGCCAATAACAAAAAGAAGGACATGGAAAAGAAGAAAGCAATAGGAAGAAGAAGAGAAAGTTAGTGGACATTCAGTACATCTCATGACCACTCAGGATATGAGAATTAAGACACGGTGATACTGGCCCAAGGAGGGAGAAACAAACCAATGGAACAAGTGAGGGAGTCTAGAAACACTCATTTGCTTATGCAAAATCAAGAAACATTAAAACTTTTTTAAATGTCCTGGTCCACTATATTATTTATGAAAGCAAGTAAATACTATTTTATTTAAACTTCCTGTGGTGGTATAAAATAATTCTCAAGAAAAGTAGGAAAACTTCTCTAAAATCTTACCTCCCCAAATGCTCCTCGACCAATCACCTTTAATATTTCAAAGTCTTCTCTATGTAATCGCATCTGTTTCACTTTAGAAGTAAATGGTTTAGCTGAAACAAAAGAGTAATGTCAATTACTTACTGAATAATGAAATGTTATGCAAATTGGGTATCAAGGTATTTCTTACTTGCAGAATAAATATTCTAATTACAATTAAAAATTAAGCTAGAAGAAAAATCTTTTGAATCTCATCAAACTATATTCAAAATAGATTCAATTTCAACAATAATATATTTCTTCAAGATGAGTTACATTTTGGTGAAAAAATATATTTTCTGAATAGCCAATAATATGAAATAATACAAAGCAGGAACACAAAGATGAGACTTGATTATTCTCATGTTAAACATTTTATGTATTTTATCACACAGATATATATTTTAACACAAAGGTCTAAGAAGTAAAAATGAATTTCATGGAGCCAAAGAGAATTTCAACAACTCGGATTTAGTAAATTAATATTTCTTGCATAATAATTTATTTATTCTTCTGCCTGTCTTTAACAAGAATCGACACCATATAAGGAGGTGGCAATAGCTGGTATTTTAGGGTAAGATAATTATCATTTAGTACCTTCCCTGTCAAGATGCTCCCAATCCCTAGGAAAGGCATATAAGTGTTTATGTGCCCCCTGTTTCCTGAGGCATAACTCTAATCCCTTGGAATGTCTGAAGTGATTTCACTAATTTAAGCACCATTTTATGATTTGTGCTAATGCGTGGGAGTTGACCAGACCAGTAAAACCACATAGTATCAATTAAACTCAGGAGGAACTGGTTAACCTATCAAGCATGCACAATGAGGGCTCAATTATGACTGGTTGATAAAAGCTATGAACATGAAGTCTCAGAGAGTTTCTTGGTTGACAAAGAGAGCCAGGGTGATGTGCCAAACCTCCATATCAAGAATCCGGGCCAAAATTCACCCATGCATGTCTTTCTTAAAGGCAATCCTGAGTTGTATCCTTTTGCCATAATAAACCTATAAATACATATAACCAATTAAAGATACAAATAAACACCTTATGCCTCAGAGGCAGCAGACAAGAACAAATCATATGAACAAACAGGATAAGTGGGCCTAAATAAGTGATCAAAATAAAGGGGTGGCAAATAATCCTGAAAAAAATAGTAATAGAACTACCTAATAAGGAATTCAAAAGGCATATATATAGGATCCTTAAACTGATGAAGTGAAACATAATAAGAATTCAGAAAAAAATACAAAAACAAAATGATGGAATAAACAGACATTAAGAAAGCACACAAAAATAATAATAGAAATTGAGGACACTCACAACAAAACCTCAGAAATAGATAACCCAATGGAAAGATAAGAAGTAGAACTAAAACAATGCAAGAAAGAATCAGCTAGATAGAGACCACTTAGAGGAGCCCTGGTGGTGCAGTGGTTAGTTGGGCTGTGTGGTAGTTACATAATTTCATGTCAACTTGATAAAGTGTATGGGTGGAGCCTAGCCTGTCAAAAAGGTCACGGACTGATGATGCCTCCTTGTAGGCATGGCCTTCTCATGAGGATTCTGGGAACTTCCTTTCTCTCTCTCCTCCCCCATTCCTGCTGCCAATCCACACAGCGACTTGCTGAAACCTGGGAGAGTCCCTCTCTCTTCTTTCACCCTCTGGTTAACAAACTGCATGGAGCCACGCTGAGACTTTTGAGAGCCCTGGAGATGCTTCTTCCAATCTTTCTTGGATCCACAAGACTTTGCACCCACTGACCTATGTATGATCTTTCTGTGTTTGGTATCATTGTATGTGCTGAGTGAGTCTGAAAAAGGATTTATGGACTAGTATTGGAGTTATGGGCTACTATCGGACTAATGGACTTGATCTAGAATGGGTTGAAATGTTCTCTTAATATACAATTATTCTTTGATATAAAGCTCTTTCTTATACATATGAGTGTCGCTGAATTTGTTTCTCTAGTCAACCTGGTCTAACAGGGGTGGCTAACCACAAGATCAGGAGTTTTAAACCACCAGGTGTTCCTCAGGAGGAGGAGGAAGCTTCCTACTCCTGTAAAGAGTTACAATCTCAGAAACCCACAGGTGAAGTTCTACCATGTCCTGTAAAGTCACTATTAGCCAGACTCGGCTCAGTGGCAGTGTATTAATCTATTTAAGACATAATGAGGAAAAAATAATGAAAACGCCCAAGAGTTATTTATGTGGGACACTACCAGTAATAATTTAAACCTAATTTAAATGTCAAAAGAGGAGGAAAGAGAAATTAAAAGTCACAGAGAATTTTTGAAACTTAACAGAAAACTTTCCTGGTCTCATGAAAAATGGAGTTTCTGTTCAAAAAGTTCAGTGGACCGCAAAATGGGTGGCCTAAAGAGAAAGTCACCACAACAGATAATCAATCTTTCTAAAACTAAATATAAAGAAAGAATTCTGAGAGCAGCTTGGGAAAAGGAATTATCACAACATAGGGATACCAAACAATATGACTAAGCACTCATTTCTCAGTGGAAACCATACTAGAGAAGTGTATGATGACATGTAAAAAATCTGAAAGAACTGCCATTGGAAACTGATTCTACTTGGTACAACAGACCTATGGAATGGTATGTGTATTAACTCCTAATTGATAATAAAATTAAAATAAATAATGAAAAGGAACAGGAGCATTAGAGGGAGGGGGAAAAAAGGACCACACGTCCAGTAAAAATGTCTTTTAAGCATGGTGGCAAAACTAGAACATTAAAGAAATTTGTAAAAAACAGACCGACCTTACAAGAAATATTGAGAGTCCTTTGGAAAGAGTACAATCCAGATTGGAAGGCACTCAAAACATATAGTAGTTGCAACAATGAACCACACACGTATCATGATCATAAAGATGGTACAGAAGCAAGCAACATTCTGGTCTGACATACAGGTACATATGTACGGTCATCATCAGTCAAAGCAAACTCTACAGCAACTAACAAGTCATCATTACTCACTGAAAAAAAGTATTTGAAAATAATCTTCTGAAAACAAATGACTAGTACTACATGAAAGTAACTTGATCCCTCCCCCCCTTGAAGCAAGACAGTAATCTTTTTATTTAAGTTTCCATAAATTGATTTAAAATCATAGCAGCCTTACAGAACAAGGCAGACTACTATTTCATCAAGTTTTCTGAGGCTGTGATCTTTTCAGAAGCAGACTGTCATTGCTCTCCCACAGAGCAGCTGTGGGGTTCAAACTGGTGATCCTTTTAGTTAGCAGCAGAGCACTTTCACCACTGCACCAGCACAGCTCCATTTCTATTTTCATCTTTTGTAAGAAGCACTGCTCACAAGCTGAGAGCTACTGTATTTTCCTCATGACTAGTTTAACTAAAACTGTACATATTGATAGGTCTCTATTGCTTCCGATTGCAACTCCTCTGACTGATTAACTCATTGTTAATCAGACCTATTAACTATTTAAACAGGCCAAAGGATGTAACTGGAGTAGATCCCATTAAAGGTTTTTATCATTTTAATCTTAATATACTCAATGTCTGCCTGGCTTCATCTTCAAGATATTGACAACCAAACAGGAAAATCTGCCATATTCCTTAGAATTACTCATTATCTACTCACATATTACCCAGATGTTGAAATTAATCAGCAAGAATGTTAAATCAACTATTAATAGATAAGCTTAAGGTTACCACTGCATGAATCTCAACAAAGAAAAACTGCTTTTTTTAAAAAGGAAGAAACTGAAAAATGCAAAACTAGAAAAATCATCTAAAATTAAAAATATATTATATATGCCTCATGCAAATGAAGATGACTGTGGAAAGAGCCCAGGAACATGAAAATAAAATCATATTAACAATCTAAAGAACAACTGAAAAGGATTTAAAAATCGTAGATCAGTACTAAAAAGTAATTAGCATCCCAAAAGAATGGAAAGGGGAAAAATCTGAAGCAATAATAGCCAAAAGATATCCAAATTTGGTAAAAGATTTAAGTTGACAGAATCGAGGTCAGTGATTCTTAAGGAAAATACTAAGAAAACCTCACAGAAGCACATTTAATCAAAATGTGAAAACCTAAAGATTTCAATCTTTACATTTAGAAATAAATATAAAAAAATATAATCTTCACATTTAGAAATAAAGCCACAATTTTTTCTAAGTGATCATTATTTTTGAAGTGTCTTAAATCTTTAGTCTTTCAAATATCATTTTCTAAATGATAAAGATTACCTTTTTACTTCTGCTACTTATTTTAAAAATAATAAATAAATATTAGTTTATATAATAGTTATTTGGATCAGATAACCAAATTAAGAAACCACCACTGGCTGTTTCTATTTAAAGCTTATCAATTATCCCAGTGAACAGCTTTTTAAAACTACTTCAAAATTAACTTTAGAATAACAGATTTCATAACAAATAAGCCACCAGAGAGATGCAAATCAAAATCACAATGAGACCATTGCATTAACATTAGGAGCCCTGGTGATGTAGTGTTTATGTGTTGGACTGCTAACCACAGGTCAGTAGTTTGAAACCACCCACTCTGACGAAGAAAGACAAGGCTTTCTAATCCAATAAAGAGTTATGGTCTTGGAAACCCACCGGGGCAGTTCTACCCTACCCTAGAGAGTCAATGAGTTTGGTTTTTTGTTTGTTTGTTGAGTGAGGATGGCTACAATTCAAAAACACAACAGAAAATTACAAATAGTAGCAACAATCTAAGGAAACCGGAACACTTAGCTATTGCTGGTGGAACTGCAAATACAATCACTGTGGAAAAGAGTGGTTAGTTCCCAAAAAAGTGCCTACCGTGTGGTTGCTATTATTAGGTACCTTCAAGTTGGTTCTGATTCATAGTGACCCTTGGTACAACAGAATGAAATACTGCCTGTACCTGTACCATCCTCACAAATGCCATGTTTCAGTCGACTGTTGCAGCCACTAGATCAATCCAACTCAAGGGTGTCCCAGTTTTTTCGTTGCCCTATTCTTTGACAAGAAAGATGTCCTTTCCCAGAGACCAGTCCCTCCCGACAAGGTGTCCAAAGTACCTGAGAGGAATTCTTACCATCCTCATTATTAGGGAGCATTCTGGCTGTACTTCTTCCAAAACAGATGTATTTGGGGTTTTTGGCAGTATTTTCAGCACCATGATACAAATATATCAGTTCTTCTCTGGTCTTCCTTATTCATTATTCAACTTTCACATGCATAGATGAGTGAAAATGCCATTGCTTGAGGAGTTACGTTCACCTTAGTCCTCAAAGTGACATCCTTGCTCTTCAGCACTGTAATGAGGTCTTGTGCAGCAGATTCACAAAATGAACTATGTTGATGATTTCTTGGCTGCTGCTTCCATGAGTGTTGATTGTAGATGCAAGGAAAATTAAAACCTTGGCAAACCTCATTTTTTCCCCCCACTAATCACGATGTTTTCTATTGATCCAATTGTGAAGGTTTTTATTTTATTTAAATTGTGCTGTAATCCACACTGAAGGCTATAGTCCTTAGTCTTGATCAATAAATGTTTCAAGTCCTCCTGACTTTAGGCAAGCAAGAATATGTCATCTGTATACTGTAGTCTATTTATTTATGAGTCTTCAATCTCGAAGCTATATTCTTCTTTATACAGTACAATTTCTTGGATTATTTGCTCAACATATAGCCTGAATGAGTATAGTGAAAAGATACCATCCTTATGCATACCTTTCCTCATTTTAAATTGTTCTGTTTAAATGGCTGCCTCATGGCCTATGTACAGGATCCATATGAGAACAAAGTGTTCTAGAATTCCAATTTTTCTCAATGCTATCTATAGTTTATTATGATCCACAAAGTTGAATGCCTTTGCATAGTCAGTAAAACACAAGTACACATCTTTCTGGTATTCTCAGCTTTCAGCCAAGATTTCTTTAATATCAGCAGTGAGAGATACTTCTTCTGAATGGGCTTAAATTTCTAGGCTCCCTGTTGATGTAGTGTTACAACTATTTTTTAATGATCTTCAGCAAAATTATACTTGAATGTGTTATTACTAATATTGTTCAAAATGTTTCACATTCTCTTTGGGATGAGCACAAATATGAATCTCTTCCCATCTAATGGACAAGTAACCCTCTTTCAAATTTCTTAGCATTCGACTAGTGATTATTTTCAGAGCTGTTATCAATTTGGGGGGGAAATATTTCAATTGGTATTCTGTCCATTTATGGAACCTTGTCCTTTGCTAATGCTTTCAGTGCAATTTTAACTTCTTCCTTAAATACCATTGGTTCTTGACTACATGCTACCTCTTGAATGGTTGGGTATTGAACAGTTCTTTTTACTACAACGACCCCTTTGCAATTATTCAATCCTATTCCCATGCTTCTTATATCATTCAATATTTTGCCCATAGAATTCTTCAATATTGCAATTCTTGGTCTTTGCATATGCTTTACTTTATCTTTACAAGCTGCCCTTAGAAATTTTTTGTTCAACTCTTTGTTTCTTCCATTTGCTTTAGTTACTCTACATTCAACAGCAAGTTTCATAGTCTCTTCTAATATCCACTTTTGTCCTTTCTTTTCTATCCTTTCAATAAGCTTTTGCTTTCTTCAAGTATATTCTTGATATCATCCCACAACTCATCTTGTGTCTAATGCAGCAAATACATTCTTGAAATATTCTCTAAATTCAGATGGTCCTATTTGGCTCTCATGTATTTGTTACAATTTTCAGCTTTAACCTGAACTTGTATATGAGCAATAGGTAGTTAACTTTATAGTCAGCAGTCAATTTGATTCCTGTGCATTACATCTCATGAAGTTCAGGTGTATAATCATTTATGATATAAAAATTCTAATTAGTAATATAAATAAATAAGAAATAATTCTTAAATGTCTATTAAGTACCAAAGTTATACAAAGATACTTCAAACATTCATGAAAAAATTCCATTATTTTTTCATTCCATTTTTAAAGAACTTTTGAAAGCCCTTCACATTGCCAGATAACAATGCCTCCTGAGACATCTCCCAAGGTATTCCCTCTCCATTTTCTGAAAATCACCCTGTGATTCTCAGGAATGGATTAAGTATATATTGTGGGGACAGACTTTATTGCCCAAAGCTAAGTGGACCAGTCAGTGTAGGCACTTGACCTACAGCCAGAAAACTGGAGGGGGGAGGGGAATGCAATTAAGTTTATTCTAACTCACAGTAATGACTTAAGTGGGGCAATAAAATAATCTTAGAGTGAACTGAAAATTAGTCTGCAGATGGCTACAAGCAGTAGCATATAAACTCAGTAGGGTTTGAGAAAGCATTTCACCATGTGGCTAAAGCAAAAGAGAAAAATAATTCTGCAAATTTATGAGAGAAAGAAGCCATATGACAAAGGAAATGTTCTGAAAGCTCCATCTTTTAGGTTCCAGTCCATATTCCTGATATTTGGTTTCACTGCACTGGATTACTTGCTGTGGTGCTACTCATAGTGCTGGTAACTCCCACCAAATAACTGAGTGGAAACATGCAAATAGGGTGTGTGGGACTCCAATGAGGTGATTGGTTAATTTTGCCATCCAACTAGATATAAAATACACCACCTGGAAAGCAAGAACTGGAAATCTCACACCCATCAAGAAAGAAAAGCCTAAACATTAAGTTAACATCTTCTCATTACTACAATAAACTTTGGATTTAAATCATAAAGTGTTAACGAGAGGAACAAAGCAGTTGTAGCAGCTGTATTCCAAAGATGAAATAATTTTTTCATACGGAAAATTCAAGAATTTTAGTTCAGATAATACAATGAATTGAAGATTAATATAATTGAAGAATTTTAGTTCAGATAATGTAATGATTAAAAGTAAAAGATCTGATATGAAACAGCCTTTAGTTAGTCCTGATTGACCTTTACTGACCTATGCAACCTTGAAAAATAATTTAAATCCAGAAAGGCTTAGTTCCATCATCCGTATAGGCATCTTTAGCTCATAACCCTGTTAGGGTAATGAAGATTAAAGAAAATAACCTATGCAAAATAATAAGTAAAGTACTTGGACATAAAAATGATTTTTTAATTATTAGCTTACCATAAATATATGGAAAACTGATTTTTAACAAGTCCATCAATAAGGAAAGAATATTCTTGTAAGCCAATTTACTTCATTTAGTGTATAGTTAGCCTAACTCACATCAGCCTTGCCAGGCTTCCCTTGTACCCTACTACAGTCCCTTTGGAATTTTTATAACTTGCTGAATTACTCAGAGGCAAACTTAATGCTTCCTGAAGAAGTATCCAGATAACTCAGAATCATTTCAAGAAGCTAATTCCTACTATCTGGTTAGTCAACAGAGACATCTTGAGACTTGCCTAAGACTTTTCCTACTATCTGGTTAGTCAACAGAGACATCTTGAGACTTGCCTAAGACTTAAACCACCTGGTAGTTCTGTCTGCTTGCTCACAGTCAACAGTTGTTTCCCATGATTGTCCTGAAACCTAAGTTAATGTAAAATATCTGTATGTGATTTCCACAAAGTGTGAATGCCAACGTTAAAAATATATAGCCTCTGTATTTTGATTTCAAAGTGATAACCTGTGTTGCTGTTAGAATCTTCGCTAGTACCACCTTCGAAGAAATCTCTCTTTTTCTGTCTAACTTAAAGTTAGTAAATTAGATTTGCTGCTCCAGAGCATGCACCTTTATTAGTGGTAAGTCTCTTCAACAAATTTAGTGTCAGAACTAAATCTTTCACGTGCAATAGCATTTGGGCCTATACTTCATACCATATAGAAAAATTAACTCAAAATGGATCAGTGACCTAATATAAGAATTAAAATCATAAAACAGGTAGAATAAAACATAAGGACAAGCTTGAAAACCTTGTTTGAGGCAATGGACTCTTACATATAATACAGAAGAGTAAAAATTAAATT
>NW_022111324.1:81389445-81391689 GCF_000313985.2 Echinops telfairi | reverse complement strand
TTTTCTATAAATTTTGATGGCCCTTAAATATATATGAAACCCCATATATACAACTCCTACAAAACTTTGTACAGTTTTTGTAGAATATTTACAGAACTACAAAAGCAAACAGGCAACCCAAACAATTAGTAAAGAACTAGAATAAATTTTTCTTCAAAATAACAATGGACAATAAGCAAATGCAAAGAGGCTCCTCATGTAGGTTTAAAAAAAACCCAAACAAACTCACTGCCATGACAATCCTTTAAGAAAAGGGAGAACTGCCCCTGTGGGTTTCTGAGATTGTAACTTTTTATTATAGTACAAAACCTCATCTTCCTCCCTTGGAAGAGCTAGTGGTTTCAAGCTGCTGCCCTTGTGGTTTAGCAGCCCACCACTATGCCACCAGAGCTCTTATCATTTAGGGAAATGCAGATCAACCACAATGAGATACCACTTTACACCTACTAGAATGGCTAGTAGCAAAAAACTGAAATAAGAAGTGTTAGCATGGATGTGGAAAAAGTAGAACCCTCAGACATTGTTAGTGGGAAATTGAGTGGTGCAGCAACTATGGAAAACCATTTGAGGGTTCCTAAAAAAATAATCATATGACTTAGCAATTCCACTCCTGGGTTTATATACCTAAGACTTTAAGACAGTGATACAAACAGATACTTAGATATGAATGCTAATTGTAGCATTCTTCACAAAAGCAAAAAGGTGGAAACAACTCAAGATTCCATCAGTATATGAAAAGGTGAAACACTGTACATAAATCAATAGTATCCTTCTCAATCATATGAAATTCTGATTCATGCTGTGACATGGAAGAACCATTCTACTGAGTGAAGTACCATATATGCACATGTATAAGCCGAGTTTTTCAGCACAATATTTATGCAGTTTTTGTGGTAAAATTAGGTGCCTCGGCTCATATTCAGGTCGGCTTATACTCGAGTACATATGGTAAGTAAGACACAAGGACAAATATTCTGATCCCACTTATATGTATCTAAAATTGTCAAGCACAGAGACACAAAATTTGATTAGTGATTAACAGGGGCTAAGGAGAAGAAGGAATAAGGAGTTATTACTAAGAGATGCTAATTTTATCTTTAGGTGATGAAAATACATGGTCTCTATTTATATATCAAAAATGGTTAAAATGGAAAATGTTGAGCTGTATTTTATTATAATAAAATGTTTAAATACAGTAGCACATATTAAGAGAATTGTTAGTGCAACTTGTTATCTAAGTAAGTGATCATGGTGTACTACCTCTGTACCTCATTTCTCCTCTCTGAAACAAAAAATAATATTTGTGGCAATAAAATATCACTGTTAACTGAATTCTTTCTTCCAAGGATTCAAAACACGTTTTTTAAAAAAATCAAAGAAGTTCCTTTAAGCTCTAGGACTGACTACCAAGGACAAGAAAATACGGAATGTCCCAATAATACCTCTTAAATAAAAAAATACCCGAAACAAAACTATGTCTGTTGTGTTTACTACTGTAAGTCCAGCACCTAACAGTGCCTGTTACTTTTTAAATCATTTTAAAATAAATGAATCTTGTCATATTGGGGAAGACCAATCCGTTATCTTCCTAACAACTATTCCTCCTTTTTTCCTCATTAACAGATCCAGTACTGGTGGCATTTTTTTTCCCCCAACATGTAGAATTACAATGGGTATGTATGTGCCAGTCATGCAACCTCATTATTCTTTCCCTATTGTTTGGAAAATGGTGTGAAACTTGATTCTGAACAATAACATTAACAATGCCTGGGAATTTCTGGGATAATTTCTCTCCTTGATAGACAGAAGACTAAGGAGAATGTCTTTCTCTTATCACTCCCTTTCTCCAAACTTGAGCTATTATGATGATGGCATGCTCTTCTAGCTGTCCTTCAATCATGAGGGGGCAGACAAGAGAACTTCAGAGACTCCCAGAGAAGGAACCCTGGGATTGCCTGCTCCCAGACTTCTGGTTTAGTCATAAAGGCCCATTTAAACCACAGTCGTTGCACTCTTTGTTTCTTTCAATCAGACATCTCCTGTTACAAATATTAAGCACAAAAGGGATTATTCTACAGATGTGTTGTTGTTATGGAAATACTAGTTCATCACCATTCGGGATTGTTACCTTTGTACTTATGAACTGAAATGATACATGCTTGTGGCATTTTTCTAGCTTCTCCTGAAAAGGGTCACCAAAATAGGATTCATCATTTTCAAATTCATTCAACACTTTTGACACTA
>NW_022111324.1:81386572-81387752 GCF_000313985.2 Echinops telfairi | reverse complement strand
TTGTGACAAGGGACAGAGGGAATTTTACTACTCATTGCAAGGAAAATCCTCACTCACCTTCCGTGAGCCACAGCACTTAAAACCCACAAACCTTCAGCTGGTCATCCTTAGCCAGTCCGATCTCTACAAGAAACTGGCCTATGTGCTTGTGCTGGTCACCCTGTAGCTGAATCACTGCTCCATATTCTGGATGCTCAATCACAGTACCAATGCAGGCAAATTTCTTAAGGGCCTTCACTAGTTTCTTTTTGTCGTAATCATCAGCAATTCCTTGGGTAGTGGTCAGGGTCTTCCTGCCGTTGTGCTGTTGAATCCTTATATGGATATACTCCTCTGTCCCCGCAGGCAGCAGGTCATCACCCTTACTTGCATCAGCAAAGGGGTCGAAAGAGTGGAGGTTCTGGATAGCATACAATATTACTCCTTCTCCTCAGTGGAAATGGCCGGCGGAAGGCGGTGGCTGGAGAAGGCGGGCAGGGGGGACAGAGCATCGGGAAGCGAGGGCGCTCAAGAGGGAGGCTGCTGAGTCCTCCGCAGCGGCTCAGTGACTGGGGCTCTATCTCTACTCTTAGGGAACCTTAGAGACCAGACTAAATACAAAACAAATACATCTGTAATCGGTAAACAATAATAATAGATACATTACTAAAAGTTTACTATGTTCTAAGGTCTGGTTAAGTGTTCTTTCATATTCAACTACACCACAAGCACCATTATTAGTTTCATTTTAGAGATAACAAAAGAGAGTTTAAGAAATAAAAAGGGAGAATGTAAGTTATTTGAATTGCATAGTTAACTAAGTGAAAGAACTAGTATTCACACAGTGTAGCAAGTTACAGTTAAGAGAGAGATCAAAAAAGGAAGAAAAATGTTGCTGTGGAGTTAATTCTGACTTGTGGTGACAACACAAGTCAGAG
Source organism: Echinops telfairi (assembly GCF_000313985.2). NCBI lineage: Eukaryota > Metazoa > Chordata > Mammalia > Afrosoricida > Tenrecidae > Echinops > Echinops telfairi. The sequence goes on along the minus strand of NW_022111324.1, from coordinate 81,386,835 downwards.
TAGAATTGTGCTGCGCAGGTTTTCAATGGCAGATGTGGGTAAATTTCATGTCAACTTGATGATACCTGTTGTGGAAGTAGGGGTATAATGAGTCCAAAATCTCAATTGGGTCATTGCCTGGTGATACCTCCTTGGGGGTGTGACCTTTTTATACAAGAGACACAGAATTTCTCTCTCTTGTCTTTCCATTGCCTTCTTGCTTGCATGGATTACATATCTGGCTCTGGTGTTGGAAGCCCATGTGGCGTACTGACATCAAGGGC
>NW_022111324.1:81383638-81386381 GCF_000313985.2 Echinops telfairi | reverse complement strand
TCTTGTTATAAAATATTTCTTTTTTATATTTTTTATATATATGAATGTCAGAGGTTTTGTTCCTCTAGAAAACTCAGCTTAACACGGCAGATTTTTCAGTAAACTGCTAGGCTTTTCTTCTGAAGTACCTGTGAGTAGACTTGAACCTATAACCTTTCATTTAGTCGTCAAGTACATTAACAATTTACACTACACAGAGACTCCTTAGTTATTAAAAAATCATAGTAAATGAAGTAAAACTTAAAATACCTATTAAAATACAACAAAATTATACGTTAACACAATATATCAGATGTGTGTCAACTAAAAAAGTTCTTATGAATACTAAGCTACTGATATAATAATTTTCTCATAAAATACGGAAGAACACATAATTCTATAAAACTGCATAATTGGAAATAAAATAATCCCTTAAATAAGATCATCTATTTTAAGCCCAGGTGACACAATGGGCTACACACTGAGCTGCTAACTATAAGATCAGCAGTTCTAATCCACCAGTGGCTAAATGGGAGAAAGATGAGTTTTTCTGCTCCTGTAAAGCTATACAACCTTGGAAACCCAAAGGGCCAGTTCTATCCTACAGGGTTACTATGAGTCAGAATCGACTCAAGGGCTGTCCGAGTTTGTTTTGGGGGGATTTTGTTATAAGGCCTGAGGTGGAGGCCATTATTATGGTATTTTAGCGTCTGGGGGAAGTTTGTTGGTCCTTAATCATTTTAGAAACATATAACCTTGTTTATGCTATCCTGCATGCATGCAATTCACATAGATGACATGTGAAAAAAAAGATGATAGCAGTTATGACCATCCATAGAAATTCTCCTGGGAAAAGATATAGGAGAAAGAATCCAACGAGCAGTTACTGAGCATCTATGGTATTCCAAGTATGTATAATAGAAACAATAGAGAGTAAAAAGGATAGGAGGGGTAAAAAGAGCATCTTAAGGGCCTGTACAAAAATGACAAATCACTGAAAGAAAAGAGATTGGCTCTGCAAAAAGTATTTGGGAAAAAAACTAAAAGCTCCCCCAAAATGGCAAAGGACCAATTCAAAAAGCTCAGCGAATCTAGGAAGAATAATAAAACTAAAGAACACACACCTAGCACATAATAATCAAAACCATTGGAACCATTATAAAGAATTCTCATGTGTATCAGAGCAAAATTGCTCCATGGTTTTTTCAAGGGCCACAAGGAAGAGACGAGCCAGTCAGGGTACAGTATAGCACCAATGACACACACAACCTTCCTCTAGTTCTTTAATGCTTCCTCCCCCCACTATCATGACCCCAATTCTGTAATCTGGCTAGACCAAAACACATATACTGGTACACAAAAGAGCTTGAAACAGGGAATCCAAAACAGATATACCCCTCAGGACCAATAGGAACAGCAATACTAGGAGGGTAAGGGAAGGGGGGAAGTAAGGGAAAATCAATCACAATAATCGACGTTTGCCCCCCCTCCCAGGGGGATGGACAGCAGGAAAGTGGGTGAAAGGAGACAGCGGTTGGTGTAAGACATGAGGGGAAAAAAAAGAAAAAGAATTTATAAATTATGAAGGGTTCATGAGGGAGGGAGCAAGGGGGAGGGAGGGAGGGTTAAAATAAGGAGCTGTTACCAAGGGCTCAAGTAGAAAAAAAAATGTTTTGAAAAAGATGATGACAATATACGTACAGATGTGGTTGACAACAACGGATATATGTATGGATTGTGATAAGAGCTCTAAGAGCCCCCAATAAAATAAAAACTAAACACACACACACACTAAGCATCTATTAATCAAGTATTTCTAGTAATTAAAAGTTGTCTTTAGAGTCATAAAAGCTGAAATTAAAAACTGAATTTCTTACTAAATAGTTGTGTAACTTTGAATGTTCCCTAAAACTATGTGATCCTCAAGTTCTTTAGGTACTAAATACTTTGTCATCAAGTCAAGGTACTTGACAATAAAATGGTTTATAAATACATGAAATGAAAATCTCCAGGAGGCAAAACCTTGCTTTAAGAGAGCTGACAAAAATGGAGATGCAGTCACCTTAAAATGAAAAGCATAATGACCAGTGGAGACTTCTGAAGACTATCTTAAACCAAAACCAAACCAAACTCACTGCCACTGAATGGATCTCAGCCTGTTAAAATATTTGGATGTGAAAAAAATAATAATAAACAATTTAAGATTTTAAAAATATATATATTTGGGTATGACATACACATCTGTCCATGGTCCTGAACCTCCATTAAACCCTAAGGGCCAAATCATTCTAATTGGGGAACATGGATGGCTCTTGTTCGAAGTGGTCAAGAACGCTCACGCAGGTAAGAACTAATGAAAAAGAAGGTAAGAACAAAACAAGATGCAAATGGCCAAAGGCTTCTGGAATAGCATTAAGAAAACAGCCATCAAGTCGATGCCAACTCCCAGGGACCATTGGGCACAGTAGTACTCAGAACTGCCCCTGTGAGTTTCCTAGACTGTAACTGCTCATGGGAGTCGAAAGCTTCGTCTTTCTCCCTCAGAGTCGGCTGTTAGTTTTGAACTGCTAACCTTGCAGTTAGCAGCTCAGGGCATAACCATGACACCAAGAGTGCCAATGAGGAGAGAAAAAGGGGGACTTGCTTTGACACTTTTTTCTTTAAATCACTGTATTGGGGGCTCATACAACTCTTACCACAATCCATACATCCATCCATTGTGTCAAGCACATTTGTACATTTGTTGCCATCATCATTCTCAAAA
>NW_022111324.1:81381226-81382847 GCF_000313985.2 Echinops telfairi | reverse complement strand
TGATTTTTTCAAACAAATTCCATGATAGAATTTTTATCAGTATTGCATTGTATATGTACATCCCTTTTGGACAAATTGACAATTTTCCTATCCATTTAGCTTTCTGAAAAATGTTAAGTTCTTATATGCTCCCTTCTCCAGTTTCTCCTATTATTGACATTTTTGAATTCTTCTTGTATAGTTGTAATTAATGATAATCAGTTTTGCTACATTATCACTAACTAAAGTCCATGGTTTGTAGTAAGAGTCATTGTGTTACACAGTCCTATTGTTTTTTTACCAATGCATAAGGCCATGAGCCCATCATTAAGAGTATTATACAAAATAGTTTCACTGAACCAATGTACTGCATAGTACATATTCTTTCATGCCTCCTTCCCTCCCCATTAGCAACACTAATCTTTTCTATGCCTTCACCTATTCCAGAATGTCATATAAAATTGGAATTATACACTATATATTTTTTCAGACTGGCTTCCTTCAGGCCATAGTATATATTTAAGGATCTGCTAAGTCCTTTCATAGCTTAATGATTTGTTTCGTTTTATCAATAATATGCCATTGTATGGAAGTATCATAAGTTTATGTATCCATTCACTTATTGAATAGCATCTTGGTTGTTTCGTTTTGAAAAATTATAAATTAAGCAGGTATGAATATTCTAGTGCAGACTTTTGTGTAGATTTTTGTTTTTACCTCATTTGAACGAATACCTAGGACTACATGTGCTAAATTATATGGATAGCCTATATTTAGCTGCATAAGAAAGTACCCAATTGTCTCTTCCAATGTGGATGTACCATTTCAGATCCCCATGAGTAGAGTTATCAAAGTTCCTTTTGTTCCACATCCTTGCCACTATCCAGTGATGTCAATGTTTTGGATCTCAACTCTTCTAGTAGATCTATTGGGCTCAAGGATAGAATTTTGAGGATGGTGCAAGACAGGACAGTGTTTCACTATATTGAGCTTAGGATTGCTATGGGTTAGAACCGACTCGATGGTACCTTATAACAAGTACATCTGTGGGGAACCCTGATGGTATACTGTTTACACATTGGGCTGCTAATCAAGGTTAGCAGTTTCAAACCATCAGCCACCCCATGGGAGAAAAATGAGGCTACCTATTCCAGTAAAGAGTTACCATCTCTGGAATCCACAGGAACAGTTCGACCCTGACATACAGGGCCACTATGCATCAGAAATGACTGGATGGAGTTTAGTTAGAGTAGATCCTCGAGGGTACTGATGGTTCAGTGGTAGATTTCACATCTTTCATGTAGGTGTCCCAGGTTTAATTCCTGTCCAATGATTTCATGTAGTTACCATTGAACTGTCAGTGGAGGACTGCACCTTTATATAATTAATGCTAAGGTTTCAATGGAGCTTCCCTACTATGACAAAGTAAGAAGGTCTGGAGATAAACTTGCAAACATCAGTCAGTGTAAATCGTACTAATCAAATGGTCCCATCCACAATTAACCATAAGAATTGTGAAGAATCCAGCAATTTCATTATGCATGGAGTCATGATGAGTTGGGGGCAGTTAACATTGACACTAGTACATGGATAGTGGGATCTCTTTGTTGTTTTCATCTGTAATTTCCTAATGACATATGAC
>NW_022111324.1:81378727-81380076 GCF_000313985.2 Echinops telfairi | reverse complement strand
TGATTTTTTCAAACAAATTCCATGATAGAATTTTTATCAGTATTGCATTGTATATGTACATCCCTTTTGGACAAATTGACAATTTTCCTATCCATGAATATAATATATGCCTCTATTTTGGCAAGGGGGTCTCTGTTTTTTCGTTGGGGAGTATGTCTGTTTTTGGTTCCTTATACTAGTGTTTTATACTTTTCTCTGTATAGGTCTGCTTTTTCTCTGGTTATATTTATTTCACTATTTGAATTATTATTGCAAGTAATACTGTTTTCCTAATTTCCTTATCAGAAATGTGTAGTATAAAAGAATAAGACTTATTTTTATATGATCTTGTATCTTGTCACTTAGCTGAACTTCTCAATTCTTGTGCTGTCTTTAAGAATTTCTATGTACAAGATCACATAATCTGCAAAAAGAAAGCTTTACTTCTCTGCCAATTTAGGTATTCTTTCTTTCCCTTTCTTATAATATTCCTCTAGCTAAGACATCCAGCGTAACGTTAAGTAGAAGTGGTAATAAAGGGCATCCTGTCTAGTTTCCATTCACAATGGAACCAGTCTCTCTGCTGGGACTAACACTGGCCACTGATATTACATACATTATCTTATTGTTTGGGGTAAGTTTTATATTGTTTTCTGTTTTCAGCTCATTTCTGCTCTAATCTTCATTGTTTTTTTTCTCTTCTTATAATTTCAGGCTTATTTTGCCACTCTTTTACTCTTTGTTGGAGATGTTCAGTTACGGTATTAATTTTGGATCTTCTTTTTTGAAGTATGCGTTTATTGCTATAAATTTCCCTAAGTAATAAAAACTGTTAGCAGATTAGACATAGATGTCAGCACATAATAATGAGAAGACAAATGCCATGTTAGGTACATCAAGAACTAAGGAACACCAAGCTACCAGGAAGAAGGCATCAATATGGACCAAACCCAAGTCTGACTTTTAGTCTCCCAAACTTACGGAAAATAAATTTGTTCTTTAAAGCTGACCACTTGTGGTATCTGTGTTACAGCAACACTTGATAACTAAGACATCTATTAACAGCGTATACAAATTTTGTATTATCAGTTACCTCTACCTTAAAAAAAATAGTAAATCTAAAAACGAAGTACAAAGTTTTCTACATGTGATGAAAAGGTTTGTATTACACATATATTTGCTTTCAAAATGCTTTACTAAATAAGTACCTATATGCTCCAATATAAGCTGACCCGAATATCAGCCACAGCACCTAATTGTACCATAAAAACTGCTTTAAAAATGTGCTGAGCAGGCCTGTCTGGATAGGACAGGCTGGATGAACAATCTGGAGGAGAAAACAATGGGACTGACAGTTCCAGGGGGACATG
>NW_022111324.1:81376056-81377226 GCF_000313985.2 Echinops telfairi | reverse complement strand
AAAAAAAATGTGCTGAAACACTCAGCTTATACTCAAGTAAATATGGTAACTCATGAACAATCCATAACAATATTTTCTATACTCAAGAATTAAAATGCACTCATTAATGCGTAGGGTCTACTCATCAAATATCATACTATAATTTAATGGGTTTTGAAGAGTAGCATCAGTATTCAGATACATAACATTGCATGATGAAAGGGAAGAGGATTGAAGGACTTACTGATGAAGGTCACAGACTATTGCCTTCAGGATAGACTGCAACTCCATGTAAAGAAAACAAACGTCTCATGACTGGAGTAATAAGCAACATCAAGATAACTGGAGAGAAAGATTTTATTTAACTTGTATCCAGGATCAAGACTCATGAAAGAGGAAATCAAGAAATCAACCAACACATTGTGCTGGCCAAAGTTGCTGCATGAGAGACCTCTTTACAGCCCTGCCGCCCTCCCCACAGAAGAATTCACTTCAGAGGACAGCACTGAAGCTACACCTCTGGGAGAGGGACATGTCTGATCCAAGCACACAGGAGCAAATGAAGGGAGAGGAAGAGAGAGTGGAAAACATCCTGGCCCACCAAGCTCTGAGACGATATTCCTGCTCCAAGCAGCAAAAGCACAGAGAGGACTATAGGGCCAGCCCCACTATGATACACAATGTCCCTCACTGACCCATAGTGGTACAGGGGACAACACTGGACACAGTGTGGGAATTGCGCCCAATCTGACCCCACCACACTGAGGCGAAACACTAAAGGTATGCAACAAAACAGCAAGGGGAACAGAGCAATGAAGTTCCTGGGAATGCAAAAACACTCATAAAGGTGAACAAACAGACCTTGAACTATTTACAGGCTTTTCTTTCTTTGTTTTTGGTCATTGGTTTTATTTGTTGCTGTTGTTTTATTTTCTTTTGTTGCTTTGTTTTGCTCTGTCTTGTTTTTTTGTGCATATTATTATCTCTGCAGGTCTATCTAGATAAGATAGGCAGGATAAACAAGCTGGAAAAGAAAACAATGGGACCAATGGTTTTGGGGAAACATGGGAGAGAGGGAGGCAGGGGAAAGGAAGTGGGTGTTAACAAACCCAGAAACAAGGGAACAACAAATGCCTAAAATCAATCACGAGGAGGGTGTAGAAGGCCTGTTAGGGCTTGATCAAGGGCAAT
>NW_022111324.1:81348738-81374822 GCF_000313985.2 Echinops telfairi | reverse complement strand
GAGGAGCTGATACCAAGGGCTCAAGTAGAAAGCAAATGTTTTGAGAATGATGATGGCAACAAATGTACTTGACACAATGGATGGGTGTATGGATTGTGATAAGAGTTGTACAAGCCCCCAATAAAATGATTTTTTTTAAAAAGAGAGACCTCTTTAAAGTGTTAAAGAGTGAAGATATCACTTTGAGGACTAAGGTGTAGATAGGAAAGAGAAAAAGGCCAAAGACAGACTCCTAAGAAGTCCAAAATTTAGAGCTCAAACACTGTAGGAGGAGCAAGAAAAGGAGAGCGGCAGAAGACACCAAGATAGAAGATAACCAGACATTGTATTTGTTCTTTTGGTAGTCTGCGGTACTTTCAATATCCTTCACCACCACCAAAATTTAAACGTATCAATTCTTCTTCGGTCTTCCTTTTTCAATGTCCAACTTTCACTTTCACTTGCTGCTAACCATAAGGTCTGTAGTTCAAAACTACCAGCTGCTCCTCTAGAGAAAGATGAGGTTTTCTACTCCCATAAAAAATTACAGTCTTGGAAACTCAAAGGGCAGTTCTACCTTGTCCTCTAAGGTCACTATGAATCACAATCAACTAAAGGGCAATAAGTTCAGTTGAGTTGATGAGGCGATTGAAAATACCATGGTTTGGGTCAAGTGTATCTAGTCTTCAAAGTGATATCCTTGCTCTTAAACACTTTAAAGGGGTCTTATAGAGATGTGTCCAATGCAATACATCATTTTATCTCAAGTGCTGCCTCTGTGGTATTGGTTATGATCCAGTAGATGAAATCCTTGACATGTTCAATCTTTTCTTCATTTAGTATGATGCTATCTATTGATTCAGTTGTAAGGTTTTCGTTTGCCTTAGAGTTGCAATCAATACTGAAGGCTGCTGTCCTTGATCTTTATCAGTAAGTGCTTGAAATTCTTACTACTTTCAGCAAGCAAGATAATGCCATCTGCATATTGTAGGTTGTTAATAAATCTCCAATCCTGAGGCTGTGTATTTCACACAGTCCAAATTTTCAGATTACTTTCCCACCATTCAAATGAATGAGTATTATGTAAGGATACAGCCCTAACACACCTTTCTGAATTACAAACAAAGCAGCACAATCAAGTGTTCCAGAACTCCTATTCTTCTCAATATTATTTATAGTTTGTTATGATCCACTCAAGCAAATGATTTTGCATAGTCACAAGTAAACAATTTTCTGGTATTCTCTGCTTTCAACCAAGATCCATCTGATGTCAACAATGATATGGCTTGTTTCATATACTCTTCTGAACCCATCTTGAATTCCTGGTAGCTCCTTATCAACTTATAGGTGCAACCACTATTGAATGATATTCAGCAAAATTTTACTTGTATGTGATATTAGTAATATTGTTCTATAATTTCCACATTTTCTTGGGTCACTTTTCTTTGAAATGGGCACAGATATTGTGTTAGACAGGGTTCTCTAGAGAGATAAAACCAAATTGCTGATAATTTAATATATTTATTTATAAAGATAATTAGATAAATAACAAGAAATGAACTATTAAATCATATACAGATAAATATATAATACAAGAAATAAACAGTTAAATTATAATGCACTACAAATGGCTCGGTGCAACTCACGTCTGTGAGAGAAAGTTGAGAGACTAGCAGTCCTTCAAGTCTAGTCTGCTGCCAGATCTTCCTCTATTTGTAGAGAGAGCTAGGCTATGTCAGCACAGCAGCCAATCACAAGGCAGGTCACCAACCGCCAGTCCCCAGCTCCAGAGATGTCTTAAAGGGACCTCAACTTACCGCGACACAGTCCACAGGCTAGGCGTCCCACAGGTAGTGTAGCCTTTAAATTGAGGCACAGAGCAAGCAAGGCAGCCGCACACTGGTCCGATGATCACAGAGCGAGAGACAAGAAAGGCAAGGCTCACCAAACCATTTATCTCCCTGCCCTTCAGTTAATCCCACTTGTGTTTATCAGCAAGGCTGGCACAATGAACTATCTCAGATATGGATCTCTCTCTCTCTGTCAGTTGGCTAGGAACTGTCTTCCAAATATATTAGCATAGACAAATGAGTGCTTCCGGTTCTCCAACAGCTTGTTGAAACATTTCAATTGGTATTCTGTCCATTCCTGGATCCTTGTTTTTCGCTAGTATCGTCAGTGTAGGTTGGTAGTTCTTCCTTCAGTACAGTGGTTCTCAACCTGTGGGTCACAACCCCTTTGGGGGTCGAACAACCCTTTCACAGGGGTCGCCTGATTCATAACAGTAGCAAAATGACAGTTATGAAGTAGCAATGAAAATAATTTTATGGTTGGGGGGCCACCACAACATGAGAAAATGTATTAAAGGGCCATCGCATTAGGAAGGTTGAAAACCACTGCTTCAGTACCATCGTATCTTGATCATATGCTACCTCTTGAAATGAATGATGAGCAATTCTTCTTAATACAGTGACTGTGTGTTCTTTCCATCTTCTTTTCATGCATACTACATCATTCAACACTTTTCAAATAACGGCTTGAGTTTTTTTCTTCAATTCTTTCAGCTTGAGATGTGCTGTGTTCTTCATTTTTGGTTTTCTAACTTCAGGTTTTTGTATATTTCATTATAATTCTTTGTCTTCTCTAGCTACCCTTTGAAATGTTCTGTTCAGCTCTTTCACTTCATTATTTACTCCATTTGCTTCAGCTACTTACTCTACATTCAACAGCAAGTTTCAGAGGCTCTTCTGACATCCACTTTGGTCTTTTCTCATCTTTTCCTGTCTTTTTCATAGATTTTGCTTTCTTAGTGTTTGATGTTCTAGATGTCACCCCACAGTTCATCAAGTCTTCTTTCTGTGATTAGTGCTAAATGTATAAAATCTGTTGCTGAGATGTTCTTGAAATGGGGTGGGGTATATTCAAGGTTGTATTTTGACTCTGGTGGTCTTGTTTAAATTTTCTTCAGCTTCAATTTACCTTGAAATAAACACCTGTTTCACAGTTGTCTCCTGGCCTTGTTTTACCTGATGGTAATGATCTTCTCAATTGTCTTTTTTCAGATATAGTTGAGTCTCCATTTATTTTGTTGGAAAAAGTTAATTGCAATGAAGATGTCAAAAGCCTGGAAAATGTTATCATTCAATCTTTAGCTTTGTTTCTATTACCGATGTCCTATTTTCCAACTACTTTTCCTTCCTCTTTGTTTCCCATCCGATTACGAATAGTTAGTTATCAATGCATTTTGACTGAATGATCAATTTCAGACTGAATGAGTGACATAATTCTTTAATTTTCTCATCACTAGCTTGGTAGTGGGCAATTTTGAATAACAGTTATATTCACTGGACTTCCTTGTAAGCATACAGATATCATCCTATCACAACAATGTACTTCAAGACAGATTTTGAAATGTTGCATATGGCAATGAATGTGATACCATTCCTCTTGAATGTGTCATTCCCGGCGGAGTAAAGCTTATGTCTGTCAGACTTCAAATGGCCAATATCAGCTGAATTTAGCTAATGCCTAGGATATCAAAACCTTTATGTGTTCCTTTTCATTTTTGACAACTTCCAGTTTTCCTAGATTCATACTTTATATATTCCACATTGATTATTAATGGATGTTTGATGCTGTTTTGGCTCATTTTGTTTTGTGCCCCATCAGCAAATAAAGGTCCTGAAAGATTTGCTCCATGAACATTAAAGCTGTCTCTACTATGAGGAGGCAGCTTTTTCCCAGTTGTATTTTCAGCGTCCTCCAACCAGAAGGGTTCATTTTCTGGTACTATATCTGACAACGAATCTACTGCTATTGATAAGTTTTGAGCAGCTAATCCCTCAGAAACAGACAGCTTATTCCTTCTTTCCTAGTCTGTTCTTAGGAACCCTAGTGGAGTAGTGGTACGCCCTGGGCAGCCTAACAGCAAGATCAGCAGTTCAGGAGCACCAGCTACTGTGTGTGTGGAGTGAGAGGCAGGAAGAAAATGAGGTTTTCTACTCCGGTAAAGATAAACAGTTTCGGAAGTCATAGGAGACAGTCCTACTCTGTCCTGTAGAGTCTGTCTCTATGAATCTACAGCAACCTGCTGGCAATGAGTTTGGAGTTGTTTGGGGAGTCTGTTCTTAGCCTTGAAGCTCTGCTGACCCTGCTGATATCTATAATAGCAAGGCATAGTTTTCAGCATCACAGCAACATGCAAGCCACCACAATGTGACAAACTGACAGACAAATAGATAAGAATTCCAGGAGCTAGCAATTTCAAGGCCCCCACCATTCCCAGAGCCATGCCATGATTCCAATTACATAAATAGCGCCAAGACAATGGAACAAAGAACATTTAGAACACATCTAACAAACCTGCACATATGTAATACACAGAGATACATACAAAATAAGTTAAATTATGACCAGACCAAGCCAAAAGCACCACCATTGAGTCAATTCTGCCTCACAGTGACCATATAGGGCAGAGGGTTTTCAAGACTGTATATCTCTTCAGAGAGTAGAAAGCCTCATCTTCTCCCATGGAGTCACAGGTGGTTTCAAACTGCTGATCTTGTGGCTAGCAACCCAACATGTATCTACTACTCCACCAAGACTCCTCAAATTATGACTGTAAATTCATACCAGAAATTCAACCAATATAAAAACTGTCCTACTTATCTGGCCTAATTTTTTTCCCAATAATAACCCTAGAGAAAATCTCTAGTTCTTATAAAAGCTCTTTTTAAGTTCTTTTTAGCTTTAATAATTTGGCTAAATATACAAACTAGTATAAAAATTCTCTAGTGGCATTTATATATTACAGCTTTAGTCTAAATAGTCAAAGGAAAATTGGTCAAAATAAACTAAGCAAAATACATTGGGTATCTATAAAACCCCATCTCCAATGTTAGAATAGAATAGAATCATATATTATTATTCACATTCTAGAGACTAGCAACTTTCTGAAACAGATAATCTTACAGAAGAAATGCAAATTGAATACGTATACTCTAACAGTTAAATTAAGTGACAGCCTTCCTGTCAAAGGAGAGTAAACAGAACCAAGCATTTCTTCAGTTATTTCTTTATAAACCTTGGAGGTTCTCAAAATAAGAATTTTACATGCAAATACAATTTGAAGCAAATGCAGAGAAATTAAGAGAATTAAAACCCAACTTCTCCATGAACGAAGCACACCATTCAGTGCGATCATGAGGTGTCATTGGGACTGGGTAACAGGCATCAGAAAATTCATAACAAACAACAAACAAACAAAAATGTGTTGGTGAGAATGAGGGGGTCAGAGCAGAGACCCAAAGCTCATCTGTAGGCAATGGAACATCCCCCCCACAGAGAGGTCACAGGGAAGGGATGAGTCAATCAGGGTGCGGTAGAGCATCAATGGATCACTCAACATACCTCTGGTTCCTTGAGGCTTCCTCACCCCCCACTATCATGACCCCAGTGCTGCTTCCCACTCTGGAGTGGACTGGAACATGTATATAGGTATAGACAAGAGATAAAGCGCACGACACACAGAACCCAGGAATAGGAATGGAAATAGCAATACCAGAAGGAAGTGGGGAGGAAGGAAGTACCAATCGCAAAGAATGGCACATAACCACACACACCCCTCCAAGAGGAAGAACAACAGAAACCAGAAGGGAAAGGAGACAGCAGTCGGTGTGAGATATGAAAATAACAACAATCTATAATCAAGGGGCCATGAGGTGGGGGGGCGGGAAGGGAAAAGAAGTTGATCGCAAGGACTCAAAAGAAAGTAAATGTCTAGAAAAGAATAATGGCAATATATGTACAAATATGTCTGATACAACTGATGTATGGACTGCAACGAGTTATATGAGCCCCCAATAATATGATCTTTAAAAAAACAACAACCGACTTCTCAAGTAATATTTAAAATGGAGTTAAAACTGCATTAGCTGAAAATTTTTGGTATTAATGAACATTAAAAAATTCATTTTTTATCAATAAATCATGTTATTGGGGGCTCATACATTTGTTATTGCAGCCCATACAGCCATTATATTAAGTGGATATGTACAAGTTTTGCCATAATTCTTTGTTTTATCATTTTATTGGGGGCTCGTACAACTCATCATAATCCATACATACATCCATTGTGTCAAGCACATTTGTACATTTGTTATCCTCATAATTCTCGAAACATTTGCTTTCTACTTGAGCCCTTGGCATCAGCTCATTTTTTCCCCTCCCTCCCCGCTCCCCACTCCCTCATGAACCCTTGATAATTTATAAATTATGATTATTTTGTCATATCTTACACTGTCCGACGTCTCCCTTCAACCACTTTGCTGTTGTCTGTCCCACAGGGAGGAGGTTATATGTAGATCCTTGTAATTGAGTGTTCCTTTCCACCTCACCCTCCCTCCACCCTCCTGGTACTGCCACTCTCACCACTGGTTTTGAAGGGATCATCTGTTTTGGATTCCCTGTGTTTCCAGTTCCTATCTGTACCAGTGTACATCCTCTGGTCTAGCCGGATTTTTAAGGTAGAATTGGGATCATGATAGTGGGGTAAGAGGGAGCATTTAGGAACTAGAGGAAAGTTGTATGTTTCATCATTGCTATACTGCACCCTGACTGGCTTGTGTCCTCCCAGCGATCCTTCTGTAAGGGGATGTCCAGTTGCCTACAGATGGGTCTTGAGTCCCCAATCTACACTCCCCCTCATTCACAATGATTTTTTTTGTTCTTTGATAACTGATCCCTTCGACACTCATCATCACACAGACTGGTGTGCTTCTTCCATGTGGGTTATAATTCATTTTTAATATCTAATTTAGACTTCAACTTTCCTTTAATAAAAAGAATAAAACACACACACAGACCCACACAAACACAAAATGACTGTCTGCCATGAAGTCTATTCTAACTCATAGTGACACTACAGAGCTGCTTCTCTGGTTTCTGAAGCTATACATCTTTACGGATGCAGACAGCCTCATCTTTCTCCTGTGGAGCAGCTGGTGGTTTTGAACTGATGATCTTGCAGTTAGCAGCTATACCACCAGTGCTCCTTAAAAAATAATATATTCTCAGAAAAAAATCATTTCCATATATTTTAGAATTTAAATATATATCAGAAACACTACTACAAAGGAAATACTACTATGGTATGAAAAAAAAAATCTTTGAAATGTATGGACACAAGCTCTAGCTGTATTACCCTTAAGGAGCCCTGGTGGCATAGTGAGTTACAGCTTGAGCTGCACATGTTGAGCTGCTAACTGGAAAGTCAGTAGTTGAAACTGACCAGCTGAACCTCACAAGAAAGGTTTCTGCTCCATTAAAGTTTTACAGCCTCAGAAACCCATGCAGGCGGTTCTACATTGACCACAGGGATGCTATTAATCAGATCGACTTGATGGTAATTGTTTTTTCTTTTTTATTTTGAGATATATAACATCATTTCCTTTATTCTTTCTTTTATTATATGAAATGGGCTAAAGTTGTATTTTTTAGTAATATACCTAACTGAAAATAAGGTATACCAGATAATCACAGATATTTCGTCTAAATTCTAAGTAACTATTTTAAAATATAGATGTGTATTGCTAGCTAGACACTGATTAACATCTGCTTTATATTCTTTTGATTCTAAATAAAGATTTGAAACCTAGAACCTAAATGAATAATGGGAAAAATATTAACATTTTATTTATGCCATCACTAATTTAATGTTTTCTTTTCCCCTTTTTGGATAAGATACAAGAGCAAATAGAGAACTTTTTAAAGTATACAGTCACCACCAAAGAAGAATTTGGAAAATAGAGAACAAAAATGACCTTTACCAATAGCACAAGTATTACAACTAATCAGACATTTCTTATGCAAGGAAACCAAGAATTGAAAATTTCAAAATTAATTTTGTTTGGGGTATGTATCTCAATACAAATCTGAATGTTCATATTCCTAGTGTTCAAATTAAATAATGAAAACATTTTCTGAAAACATGGCTCAGAAGTACTGATGATAGCTTTCCGTAAGTCCTATTGCTCTTTAATTCTCCAAACAACCTTACTGCAAGCCTACCCTAAATGGAGACAAAAGGAATAGCTGACCAAGAATTTAGAGTTCAGGAAAATTGCCTCTACAAAAAACTGAAATTCATTTTCAGAAGAGTTTCATTTAAAACCCTTTATGAGACATTTCCTAGCCTTTTCAAAAACCAACTTGGATTTTAAGAGCATCAAGCCCAAATCATAATTGTGTATTTGACAAGTGTTCAGATAGTCTCCTCATTATACCAAAAAAAAAAAAAAAAACCAGAAACAAAAATCAGTGCCATCAAATGACTCCAATTCATAGCAAGCCTATGGAGCAGGTTAAAACCGAGCCTATGGGTTTCTGAGACTCTCTACGGGAATAGAAAGCCTCTTCCGTCTCCTGAGGAGCAGCTGGTGATCTTGAACTGCTGGCTTTGTGGAATACAGTTCAACTTGTAAGCACACCAGCAGGGCTCCTTTCCATAGTACATGGGGTTTATCAGTTTGCGGAAGTGATAATTATATTCATTATTTACATAATTGTGTTGATTTGTATTTTCTGCTGTTGAGTTCTTTTGCTGTAAGTCAACTCCATAAACATTGAAGAATATGTTAATTTTAGAAGTAGCTATGTATCCTTAAGGTAAATACATAAAATTTATCTTACATAATTTTTTCAGGAATAAATTACCCTCCTAAATTAAATACTAAGAAAAAAAGAACATTGCCATTGAGTCAATTCCTACTCCAGGGCTGTAACTACCATGGAATCAGAGGCCCATAGCTTTCTCCCACCTAGCAGCTGATGAGTGTCAACTGCTGACCTTTTCATGGGCAATCAAGCTCTTTAACCACTGTGCCATCAGTGCCCCACCTAAAATGGATAGACTATTTATTAATTGGAATCTATAAGATCAAAATAATACTAAAGAAGAAAATATATAAATCTGCTTAGTGAATACACTATTGGATTCTACCACAAATTTACTTAACTGGACAGAGTTGTGAGTTTCTTAGTTACAGGACTTTGGAGAGCCTCAAAAGAAAAAAATATATATTTATGAGTGTTTTAAATTAGATCAATGGGAAAGACTAAAGGAGTGGGCTTAATTCTGTAAAAACATAGATTTAATATAGTCCTGGTTTGAAAAAAAAAACATCAGGCCCGACTACCTGCCATCAATAGAACCCAGAAGAGTCTTTTCCCATGCTACCCTCTCAATTTGGTTAGATTAATATTCAGTGCTCCCATTACTATGACGATGGAAAAAGCTCACCTCTAGGTGGACTCCGGCTGCCAACCTTTTGGTTCATCTTGTGCCTGAGAATTTTAATGATAGCTTCATCTATGTGTTTTGAAGTTTTGTTTCCTTGCAGAGTCTGAGTTAGTATTAGCCCCTTCTGTTTATTTGTAGCTGCATCTCACGTCATTAGAAGACTTCCTCAGATGTCAAGGAACCCTGGTTTTTATTCATATTTAACTATAAGGAATGGAAAAGGTGGCCTGAAACTCTGAACCCTTAGGTGGAGCCCACTGATAATGAACTTCATTGTAGTGTGATGGCCTATGTCCTTTGTTGAGAAAGCCCTTATCTGTATCTTTTTGTATTTCTTCTTGGGATGGTCAAAATCTCCAGAAAACATTTCTTCTAGTCTCCTGCCTTTGTGATAAAGGCCTACTTACCAGTATTCTGGGAGCCATGTAGCAGCAAATAAACATGCTTTCTGTCTCCCCACTTTCAGTATGAAATGCCCACCAGAAAGTATGCCTAATGTCACTCAACCCAGAAACAATTTTACTATGAATAAACATCCAATCTTCGGACCTCTGTTTGGTGAGGGAAAAGATAAAAACACCTAGCAACACATTTTAGGGGAGATACTACTCTAAGATCCTACTTTTTCTAAAATAGCTTCAATTAATTCTTCATATTTTAGTCCCACTCTCAACTCAATTTCTAGAGGTTCCAAAAGACTTTTCATGATTTTGCTAAGTAAGTTGATTTTGCTAAGTAAATTAGATAGGTCAATTTTCAACTGACTGAGGATTTGACTTTCTCAGATCTGCTCAGTTACCATTCATCTACCCGTTTTTCAGATTGTAATGTTTCACTGCTATAGTCTCATGTCCTGCTCTTCTCATCCTTGCAGATGTCTAACTTTTTAAAAATTCCTTTACTATAGTTTTAGTGGAGTTGCAGAAGGGAATTAAATTCTATTTGTGTTTTCAATCCATCATTCCCAGATGCTAAAGTATCAGTTTTTTAACTAACATGATAGTGTGGCTTTTGCTGGACACTACAAATGAAGCTAAACACAAATTTAAAGTAAGAACATGCTAACTTGAAAAAAATAAGGGTTTGCATTTTACTGTATCCTTTACAAGGAGTCAAAAATTTGTTTTTAAAAAAATGGAATTGAAAGATGACATCTGTATTAGTCTGGGTACTTTGGAGAAACAAATCCACAGCAACTCATGTATGAGAGAGTTTTATGTAAAGAAAGTGTGCATCACGAAAACATCCTAACCCAATGCTGCCCAAGCCCACAAGTCCAACATGAACCCATTAACCCAACACCAGTCCACAAAGTCCTCCACCTCACAAAACAGAGGCAATGATGCCGACTGCAGGAGGAAAGCTGAGTCAGTAAACGAATAAGCATCTCAGCACTAGCAGGGGTCTCCACACAGCTGCTCCAGCACCCAGGGCTGCATTGGGATAGGTCCATGTGGCTTCTCCTTGGGGATGTCTTGTAGGAACTCAATCTTGCAAGCTGAAGCAGGGAGCTGCATCACAAAGCAAGAGACCTGAGAACTAGAAAGGCGAGGCTCACCACCCATTTATTCCTCCGCCTTTCATTTAGCCCCACATGTGATTATCGGCCAGGTTGGCACAATTAACTAACTCAACATCTTTCCATAAATCTTTTGAAGCCTCTTAATACATTACTCTCCTTATTTTCCTCCCATTATTTGTTTTACAATAAACATCCCTCTTGAATCTGTCTCAGCACAAGAAAATAGTTGATTTCTATTCAAAATGGTCAATCCTAGTCCATTTCAGCACTAATGCCTAGAATATCAATCTTTATGTATTCCATTTCATTTTTAACAACTTCCAATTTTCCTAGATTTATACGTTGTACAACCCAAGTTCCAATTATTAGATTTTTGCAGCTGTTTTTTCTCACCCTGAGTTGTGCCCCATCAGCAAATGAAGATCCTGAAAGTTCTACTTCCACAAGTTTTATTTACTCCATTCACATCACCATGTTTGACTCTATTTTGAGAAAGCAGCTCTTCCTCAGTCACATTTCAGTATCTGAAAGTGTTTCCATGCTATGTATAAGGTTTTCAGTGGCCATTTCCTGTGAAGTTAGCAGCCAATTCATCTCTATAGTCAGTCAAGTCTGACAAAGTCTGAAAGCTCCGCTGAATCCTGTTTACTTTGGATGACCCAGCTGGCATTTGAAATACCAGTGAACTAGCTTCCAGCATCATTAGCAACACACAACCCACCACAGTACAACAAACTGATAGATTAAGTGGTAGAAAGTCACATAGAATGGCCTTTATTACCCTCAAAAAATGAGTGGATACATTGTCATGATGGGGCAAAATTTTTCAACATTCCTAGCCTTTTTTACATCAATTTAGTTTTCAAATTCCTGAAAACATCATAATAAGCCCTATTGATTTTCTTGCATACTTCAAGAAAATCTATCGAGCTTATCCATTTAGAATTCTAAAGAAAAACCAAACAAAACTGTTTTCATTATCTTCTAAACTAACCTCTCTGCCTCAAATTTAGCTAGTTAGCCAAGCAGCTCTTCTTTAAAGCTGTTTTGGCTGTAACTTATTTTGAAGGCACCCTAATGTACAGAGACATGTGTATTCCTGAGAGAACTTGTTTATAGCCATCTATTAATTTAAGAGACATATTTAAACATATTTTATTGGGAGTAAACCAATGTATGTTTGAACTAGAACCCTAAAAGTAATACTTTTTTTATCCTCGAGTATATACATATAAAATTACAGAAGTTGTCCTTCCCTTCTTCTTCCTGAACAATTCAGCCCTAAGACCATTAGGAAGTGCGTGGAAGAAGACTCAAAGAGGGCCACAATACTGTGTTGGAGGCTGAGTAAAAGGGACATCCACACAGAAGGCCTGCATGGCCTGGGTTTCAGAGTCTGACTGGGGAAAGGTATCCGCACCTGGAAGCAGCTCAGGGCAGAGGCAGAGCCTAAGCAACAAGAAGAGGGTATCCAGGGGAGGAAGGATAACCTGGCATGAAACCCAACCCCCAAGTGGGGTGAGGAAGCTGTCTCTCTGAAATCCTATCTGGTAATAGCTGATGGTGCATAGTAAAGAGAGGCCTATGCCGGTAATCAGTCTAAACAACGTGAGGAGGCATCTGTGGGGAGGCAAAGAAGACCCACAACATGGCACAGAGAATCTAATCACAAGTTGGGGAAATCCCATCCAAGATGGATAAAATGAGCAAGTCATCTGCATGAGGGAGAGCATAGTACCACTGTTGGGAGATTGGGCACATAGTGATCGGTTACGTAATGTCTTTAATGATTGGGAATATAATATATATACATAAGTAAATACACCAAGGATTAGGAGAGTTGAGCTTCTCACAATTGGGGAAGAAAGTTGCAATACAGAAAAGGTGAAACTAAAGAAACCTTGTGGTACTGAATTGGAATTAGGGGCATCGGTGCAAACTCACTGCCCTCAAAAGGATATGTGGATAAAAACAGAACTAAATACAGATATAAATGTTATCAGATGGATATAAAGATGGACAATAGATACCTCTGTACACAATGAGTAGCAATAGCAATGAGCACACCTAACAGCCCAGGCCTTGGTTTCTAAATAACACCCTCCACTAAAAGAAACCAAGAGTTCTTTGCTAGTTGCTGAGCTAGAGCAGGGAAAGTATAAACTGAACAACAACAACAAAAAGAATAAAAGAAAGTATAAACTGAGTCTAAAACATCTGGCAAGAAGCAAGAAAGTGTTCAAAAACTCATGAGAGTAAGCCAGAGGACACAGAAGTCAACACAAAAGCACTCAACTAGCCAAATTTGGGTCAATGTTGGCCTCAAAAATAACTAAATAAAGGTAGTAAAGAATTACATCTTAGTAAATACATAGAGCACCATAAATCCACATTGAAACAAATAAATGCAGGAACAGGATATTTAAATAATGTGAAGTATTTCCTCACAAGATAATTTATTAAATACAATGGGGGAAAGTTACTTTACAAAGTGGTGATGCCTAATAGGTACCACTTTAATCAAGTAAATAAAATAAAATACGACTGCAATGAAGCAATACAAAATCATGCACCACTTGTAAATATATATTGAGAATACAGCCTCATTTCTGTGATATTCCTGCCAAAATTATATTATCTAAATCTAATCATGCAGGAACACACCCAAATTAAGAATATTATGCAAAATCACACCTAAAATTAAATAATGGCAAAATCATTAAAGTTCAGGAAAATCAGAAGCCTTGATCAAGATAAAATGACACTAGAAAGTTGGCATCTAAATGCAATATAAAATTCCAAACCAGATGCTTTGCTATGAGGATACTAGTAGAACAACTGAAGAAATATGAATGAGTCTAAGGATTAAATGATAGTAACATATCAGTGTTAATTTCTTAATTTCGAATAGTCAAAATGTGGCCAACTTGAGTGTGAATTAAATCATTAGGATAAGGTGTTTTACTGTAATATGATTATGTTGAATTACAAAATGCACACTAACATATCTGGAGATGAAAGGGCATTATATAGCAAACATAGCCAAAAAGCAGCTCAAAAGCAGACACAAAAAATTACATTATACTTCCAATTTTTATAAAGTTGAAATTATTTTAAAACTGTTTTTAGAAAAGTGAAGAAAGTTAGGAATGTAAGGAAAGACCATATCATTAAAATTCTGTATATTATGCTAGAAAGAACAAACCAAAAATTGTCATCAAGTTGTTTCAGACTCATGGTGACCCTGTAAGAACTGACCCATAAGGTTTCCAAAGTTTTAATATCTAGAGAAGCAGCAAGCTGGTTGTCATGTCTCCCCCACTGAATTCCTGTTTAACTAGTAACTGTGTGCTTCACCATTACCACTGGGAATCCGTATACTATGTTAAATAATTTTCATCTCATCCTGAATGCTACCAGTAGATGTAAGATATTAAGTACAATGGTGGCATGATCAAAAGATCATGGTAAAAATGGTTATTTTCTTTTAGAAATAAAAATCCCTCCAGGCATTATATACTATTTATAGGGTCAATCCAACAAGAGGTCATAATAATGAAAAGAATTGAAAAGAGAAATGGACAACTCCACAATAGATTTTTAACACTATTTTAGATGAAAGACGGCTTCTTTCTAGTAAGAAATAAACTCAGCAAACATAAAAAAGATCTAAACAACCAACCACCTTGACCTCACAGACGTATATAAAACACACAACCCAACATGAGCACAGTGCGTTTCTTTCCACAACACATAGATCATTCTTCAGAATAGGTTGCAAGGCAAGCCTCAATATATTAAAAAACATCAACATGGTAAAAAGCAACTTCTAGGATCACACAGCTATAAAAATGAGAAATAAAAGGAAGAAGAAAATTTTTGGGGGGGTCAAATATATGGAAATTAAGTGCCTTGCTTTAAAACTACTGTAGAAGAAATTTAAAAATCAAAGGACAACTAAAATAAAACACACCCAAAACCTTTCATCACTGCCATCAAGTCGATTTCAACTCATAGCAACTCTATAAGGACAGGGTAGAACTGCCCCTATGTATTTTTGAGACTGTAGCTTTTTACTACTCTTTACGGTAGTAAAAGCTCATCTTTCCCCTGGTGGTTTCAAACTGCTATCCTTGCGGTTAGTAGCACAACACATAACCCACATTAACCCCACCAGGGCTCCTACCAAAACCTTGGGATATAGCAAAAGAGGTGCTCCAAGGGCAATTTATAGCAATAAACATATTTCTAAAAAGAAGATCCAAAATCAACACCTAGCCCAACAACTCCAACAATTATAAAAATGGCAGCAAAATAAACTTATAATCACCAGATGAAATAATAACGATTAAAGCAGAAAGAAATGAAATATAAAGAATCAACAAGACTAAGTTGGTTCTTTGAAAGAATTAATAAAAATCAATAAACCTTTGAAAATGATGATGGAAACATGTACAAATGTGCTTGACACAATGAATGCATATATATATGGATTGTGATAGAGCTGTAAGAGCCCCCAATGAAATTTTTTAAAAAATCAATAATCCACTGATCCACTTAACAAAGGAAAAGAAGATGTAAATTACATGAGTAAGAAATTAAATGGGGACATGACAATAGAACCAAATGAAATTTTAAAAATAATAAAATACTATGAAGATTACGCTCCAATAAATTTGGAAATCTAGAAGATATAGACAAAGTTCTAGAAACATACTGTGTACACCTAAACTAACACAATCTGAGGCATCTAATTTGAACAAGTCATAACAAAGCTCAAAGCAGACTCCCAACTTTGGGCTTGTTATTGGGAAAGACCAGTGCCTGGAACAGGAAATCATGTTGGTAAAATAACGACAGTGAAAAAGAAAACCCTCAATGGGATGGAGTGACGCAGTGGCTGCAACAATGGATTCAAACATAAACAAATATTGTGAGGATGGCACAGGCCCAGAAGGTGGTTTGTTTTGTTGTACCTCAGGTCACTGAGAGTTGGAGTGAACACAACAGCATCGAACAGTAAACAAACCTGTCAGGTCACAACGTGCATTTTTGGATACTGTATAACCTTAACAAGTCCCTCAGAGAACAACACATCAATAATGTCTCATAATGATTTTTAATCTTCTGAGTTACAAGCTAGAAGTAAACTCTACCAATGATTTGTAAATTAGAGCTACATAATATATAAAAATAGAACTACATATTTCATAATTATTTATAGTTATTGATACAAAGAATGAACACTTGCCTCATATTCATTAAAAATAAGTTTCATTAATAACAATCACAACAAAATATTCCAATACAAAATATCTTACTCTTTAAAAAAAAATAAGATATCATTTTCTTAGTTATGCACAGAAAGATAAATCCAATGCCAATATGATTTGATGAAACACTACCAAATAAGATACGAGTGTGTTTGTCAGTAGCCAAAAAAAAAAATTGTGCACAACTAAAAGGTCACTGGAGAGTGCAAATAGTTACACGCAATTAATAATCCAAAGGTTGGCAGTTCTCCAGCCAGCAGCACTGTGAAAGAAAGGCCTGACAATCTACTTTTGTAAAAGATTACAGCCAAAAAAACCCCTATCAACTCGACACCAATAAGTTTGTTTGTCTGAGGGGAGTTTCATAGAAATTACAAATTTATATTATCCTTCTCAATGTGGTATTCTAGTTCTTCCTTTATCACAATGTTGGACAGAATAAAGATTTTAAATCAACAAAAAAAGGAAACATTCTAAAGCAATTTTCCACCTTTTGGTAAAATCAGCTTTAGGCCAATTGTACAACTAATGAAACAGACTTTGAGAAGTTAAGTAACTTGCCTAAATTGCTCAGCCAGAAAACAAAGAAGTTGCAGTGAATCCAGCACCCCTGTTTAAATCCATCAGGACCATTTCAAGCTGAAGTATTTCCCTTCTAGATCTTTACAAAGAAACGTGCAGTAAATTTAATTGAGCTTCATCACTATGAATAGAGAAAACTAAATACTAGAGGGTTTGGGTTTTGTCTTTTTCATTAAGTAATCCCACTAGCATGTTTATGCAATGTGAAATATAACTGGCATTCAGCAAATGACTGAACTAGTCCTCATGTATTTTTAAAAGACTGTCTTCATCCACATAAGTTGTATTTTTGAGCATAATTAGATTGTGCTGGGATGAATGGTATTGATGGGTAAGAGTTTAAAAGTACGTATCTCTACAGATATAGAGCTACACAAATATATACGCACACACATATATCAGAAGGAAAAAACAAAACCAATAATTTATCTACATATATTTTTTTAAACAATCAAGCTAAATTGCCCTCTCCTTCTCACTTACTGCCATTGAATTGTTTCTGGCTCAGCAACTGCATAGGACAGATTAGAACTGACCCTTAAGGTTTCTGAGGCTGTGTATCTTTAAAGGAGCAGAGAACTTCGTATTTCTCCCATGGAGCATCTGGTGAGTATGAACTGCAGATGTTGTACTTAGCGGCCCAATATATAACCCACTATGCCCATCAAGGTGCCTTGAATTGTATTTAGCATGCCTTTATTTACCTTAACACACACAATGAAAGTTTATGATACTCATAGAATTCTAATTGTTCACATAAGCTTTTCTCTTTAATAAAAAGGGGGATTCTTTACAGAAAATGGCACTTGAAATAGACAGTTTCACAGGTGCAATGTTATATATAATAGTAAAGTTTCCAAACTAATCCACAAAGTCTAAAACAGTTACCTAAAATGTTGCTAGCATTATAAAGGATTCTAAATTTTAATGAGTCCATGATCTTTTCCTTTTAAAAACACAAAGAATGGAATCTTTTCAGATAGACAAATAATAGTTTTACAAACATTAAAACTGTAGTAACTAAAACTGAAAAAGATAAAGTGAGAATGGCTCAACTTATTGTGAATGCTTACATATGAAGAAAAGCAAGTTAAATTAGAGTAAGAAATGGTCATAAGTAGATAAGACTTCTCAATAATTTTGAGGACTTTAGGGGATTGACAGCCCTGGCTCATTATTATGCCTAATTTCATTCGACTTATTATAGAGTTCGTTTCCTAGATTTACATGTACCACTAACATCACTCTTACGCTCCTCCACCATGATCAAGTTATCTTTCAGCTCACATGACTTTCACACAGGAGACAGTAAAAATTCCACAGCTGCTAAGTAAAATCTAACTTATTTAGATTTGGCTTCTGTCTCCAAGCCACAAAGTATTCCAAAATTCCTTTCCAAATTTCTCTAGCACTGATATTCAGGAAGTTACAGGGAACACCTTAAACACACTAAAAAAGTACTCCACAAGGTGCATTCCCAAAACATTTGTTCCATCTATGCCCCAAACACTGGGTGGGAGTGATGGAATTCTATAATCAGATATGCTTCATAAGCTCTAGAATAACTTGCTGGTGTTGTTCTAATATTAAATATGTTTAAAATAGTTTCCAAAGCTTAGCCAAGTAAATTGTTTTCTCCTCCGCAAAGTACCTATACTTTCCGTTTCTAGAAGGTCCACCATTTTTTTAAAGTAGGCAAGGGGCTAGAGTAAAGAATCTAGAATTCCAAAACAGAATTTTTATAGAGAAACAGTTTTTATAAGGAAGAATTAAGAGGTAAATATAAGGATTAGAGGGGTTGGTCTTCATGCTTCCTATTGCCATGAAAGCCAGTGCTTGGCTCCTATGGGTAAGATTAGTACTAGAATGGGCAAGGGGATGCTGGCCAAACAGAAGGCTAGCAATTCACCACTTACTGACAGAAAGATAGGTGGAAATCATAGATAAAAAGTAGTAGTACAGAAACTAGCTGAGAAGACCAATCCTGGAAAAATCTCTAGATCAGAAAGTTTTAACATAGAGTAACAACAAAGGACAGCCATTTGTATGAAAGGATAACTAAGGCCTAGGATGACTTATTCTTACAGAGGAAATCATTCAAAAACAAAATGCAAAACATGATAGGAAAGAATTTCTTCACTCATCCAGATATGGTACAAAAGGAGCTTAATTTTGGCCTCAAAACTAGAAGTCACTCTCACAAAAGATGAGAAATCTCTGAAACTAGCAAACTCCCTTACCTACATCTACTAGGATCAAGCTTATCTGGATGATATAATCAAGAAATGGATACAATTGTGTATAGACTGAATGGTCATCCCTCATGTCTAACAGCTTGTACACCTCTGACAATAAATGGAAGTCAACTTCCAGGAGCTCATGATCAGAAGAGGAAAAATAACAATACAAAGAGGAAATCAAGAACTACAAAGGAGTGAAGTAAATTCCACTGACAAAGAAGTCTAAATCTAAAATACCCAAACTTTCACAAGTCATAGTGTAGCAGCATCTCAGGGACATCATTTTCTTCTCTTTTTTATTTTCCATGTATTTTACCTTTGCCTACACTTCTTCCCCTTGTTAAACCCTAACCCATCATGTACCTTTTCATGAAAAGGAACTCCATAATCTCTTTGCTGCTTAAATCAACATATTTAGGTTTCCTCTACACATAGGTATTTTGACCCTATCATAATTGCACATAAGCACTTACACATACACACAAAAATGCAGTTTTTCATTATAATATTTACCCTTTCTACATATGATGCACTTAACATGGTCTATCCTAATCTAGTCTTTTTTTTTTTTTTTAATGTTGGCTGGACTTACTAAACTGATTTTAAAACTCCCTCTAACCATCAGGATGAAAAACAATGAACTACATATTCAACATACAGGCATGCTTCAGAGAAACTGTGGGTTTAGCCCACTACAATAAAGCTTGTAATAAAGTGAGTCACAAGAATTGTTTTGGTTTCTTGGTACATATACAAGTTATGTGTACAATATACTGTAATCTATTAGGTGTGTAATGTATTACAAAAACATTTGCAATATTGTGAAAATTACCAAACTGTGACACAGAGAAAAAGTGAGCCCATGCTGGTAGGAAAACAGCACCGAGGCAAGGTTGTCACACCTTCAATTCTAACACACTCATAATACCAGTGAAGGGCAGCAAAACAAGTTATGCTTTACTGGCAATAACAGCACCAAAAGAGAAAAACTTTGAAAAGAAAAATTTTTATTGCCATAGAAAAGTAGTAAAATCCATTATTTGGGGCTAAATTTAGGTATTTTACCCTAAAATATTCCAGGCTTGCTATATAATCAAATCCCTAGAATTGTGAGGTGTTATGAATTTCTAATTATAGAACTCTAACATATTATGCTATCTGGTCATACATAGCCATGCTATGAAATGCCTTATTCCCATATGAAAAAAATCTCTGATTCTTAGGGTGGTAATTGTTTTTCACTGACAGTTACATGTTTTTTAAAGCATCCTAAAAACAATTACTCACAAATATCTAGTCGTTACAATAATCAATATCATCTGGCAACGAGCTTTGGTAAAGTGAAATTTCTTCATATGGCTCTTCTACCGATGTCTCTGTAAGTCCCACTAAATGCTGGGTACAGCAATGCAAACAGGACATGTGTAACACTAACAGTGGGGATTGGCTCCTTTGGGTTACCAATATCCTGTGCATAGAGCCATCTCAAAAGAAGGGAGAGGGAGAATTCCCAGGACAGAGAGAGAGAGAGAGAGCGCGAGCGCGCGCTAGCTGTTGGCTGAGAAGAGGCACTGCTGTGGACAAAAGACTGTATTCTAATGTTATCTGCTCCTGACTTGTGCTAACTTGTTAACTTCCCTAATACACCTCCCTAATAGTGAGCTTTATTGGTGAGTTGTGTGGCCATTGCAACAGATTACTGAACCCAGGAAAAGAGTGTCATGGGAGGAACAGTTGGTGTCACAATAGGTATAGAAAGATTGAGGGGGAGGAATGTCTGACCTCTCCCTGTGGCAAACGGCCTAGGTCTTGTGTGCAGATGGATTCTCCTCCCTCGTGTAACCAGAGTCGAATGTGGTCTCTAACCATTCTCTCACAATCAATAAGTGTGATTTTTAAAAAATGAAAAGCCCCAAACCCACTGCTCTGGATTTGCTTCCACGTCACAGAGTAGAACTGCCCCATAGGGTTCCCAAGGCAGTGAGTCTCTACAGAAGCAGAATGTCACATCTTTCTCCAACGGAGCAGCGGGTGAATTCAAACAGTCAACCTTTCATTGGCAGTGAAGTGCTTTAACTGCTGTGCCACCACGCAGCCTTTTTTTTAAGGGAAAAATAGAATAATAGCTACCACTTCTTAGCCATGCTTCAAATACATAGCCAGTATTATATTAACTCAAATTAATTATATGGCAGTTCAAAACCACAGCAGTTCCTCCAGAGACACACTGGGCTTTCAACTCCCATTAACAGCTAGTGTCTTGGAAGCCCACAGGGGTCATTATGAGTCAGCACTGACTGAGGCAGTGCGTGAGTGTTCATAAGAACCCTGTTGGTGCTCGAAGTGGGAGAAAGTTGAAGCTATAAGCTCCCATAAATACGACTGACTGCCTCGAAAACCAAATATAGGGTCACTGAGTTGGAATCCAAGTTTAGTTCGGTTTCATTTTTGTTATTCATTATCTCCATCATTTTTACAGTACACTAGAATATTAGGAGGTCAGCAGAAAGGAAGCAAGTGCCCAACCCATGTTTCTGCTGACAAAAATGCCAATCCTAAGAGAATTTTTTTTATTTATAAGTAGTTTCTATTAAATGAACATTTTTTATACTTTGGTAAAATTAATGAATTTTACTCACAAGAAAAATCAGCAGTGAGGACTAGCAGAACTGAAGAGAACAAAGTATTCTACCAAAAATACCTTCCAAACAAGCCTTATTTGCTGACCTATATGCGAAAGAAAAAACGTGACCAAACTTTAAAATTACTCTAATAAAAGTAATTAAACCAGATGATCAGCTGATATGCTCAAGTAACAAATTCATTAATCATTCAAACTATTTCGAATATGTGAACCGAATTAGTTCTAAGAGTCCTTTGATTTAATGATCATTTGAATGAAAAGCTAGAAAAATTGTAGAAGCATCAAAACCAAAAAACAGTTATCCACATGCAGATAGTTTTGCATGGTCTTTAGCGATTTTATTCTTGTTGCTATTTTTTTAAAGTAGTAAATATGTAAAGATTTCTCTAAAATCCCAAGTTACCATTTTGAAGAACCAGTTTAGCCAATTCCATAATTACACTCATTTAGTCATTAATAGCAAATTAGTTTATAAAGCAACAGTTTTTTTACTTTAACTTTGTTCTAGAATTGTACTAGAGGCATCAAAATCATTATTTTATAAACAAGTACACAAACCATAGTCATTTCTTGGTCAAGAAACAAAGGTGGCAAAACAGTCTTTCATTTTTGATTGGCTATGACTAAAAACTACTAAATTTAAAAGTGATCTATGGCCTTAAGGCATTTCTATCTCCTTGGCTAGAGTGCTTATTGGTTTAATCCCCTCTTCCTCTTTATTTGCTCTATTTCCTCTCTATAGCGCCATCAGCACCGTTTCTTTCTTGTCAAAGAAAAACATCTTCCATTGAATTGCCAGTCTTCTCGTTGTGATACTGTCATGAACAAAACATTAATTGTGAAATGAACCACAACTAGGAACAAAAGGATACTGATAGAAAAGCAATAGAGGGTGTTAGAAATCTGACTCCCTTTTTTAAAGTAGGCTATTATTAGCATAAAAATGAGGCATATCCATTTTCATTAATATAAATAATCGAACAAATATACATCATAATACAGAGAACAGTAAATTTGCTTTTTTTGTTGTTGTTTTTTTAAACAACCCCAAAATTAGATCATTTAAGGTAAAAATTAAATTATCAAACTTAACACCCACCAGGAACCCTGATGCCCCATTGCTTGCCCAATTACTTGGTTTGAACACACCAGCCATTCTAAAGGAGACTGATGTGGTCGTCTGCTTCAGGAAGGCTTACACTCTTGGGAACCAGAGGTGGGGTAGTTCTACTTGGGTCACTGTGAGTCAGAATCTACTAGATCTCATTGGGCAACCTCTACAACAGTACCTGTATAGTTCCATCTCAGAGCAAAAAACTAAGTAAGAATGCTTGAAAAAATAAACTGAGGCCAATTCAACAAATTGGAAGTATCCTCAATCATATGTTAGGTGATGAGAAAAAATAAGTCATTTTCCCAAAATGAAGTACAATTTATTCAAGAAAGGCAGCAAACTTATTTCAATTCTTAAATGAATGTTATTCTTAAATAACTAAGTTGCAACTTAAATAGTTAATTATACTGCTCATGATACACCTCTTGACAGTTTTTCCACTCTTAACTTTCCTTACTCCTTATCTAAGCTTCTGTAGATTGATAGATAACCCCTACTTTCAAGACCTACAACTTAGAAGGGGACTGAGATTTAGAAGACATTGTCTAGCCCCCACAAAAATACAGAATAATTCCTTTAAAATGCTAATCTACTGTTCTCTATTATTGAAAATTGCCAGTCGTTTACTTAAGAGACTGTACATTTTTGCTGCATCATTTATTAAAAAGCTCAAAAGGCAAAGTACTACTTCTGAAACTTAATTTACTTTTAATTATACTGTCCGTGGTTTGAAATTGTTTAAAATGTATTTGGACAAATACTTATTTGACTTTGGGCTTATTGAGCTTAAACACAAGTATGGTTTTTACAAATCCTAAAGAAGTAAGCCAAAGCCTAGGAATACATATCCAATGGAAAATATACAAAATAGTTTAAAAATACAGCAAAGCATAGTGTAAATCTAATATGTAAACTCTAATAGGCAGAAATCAATGAAGGATAATGGTTTCTCTTTCATCATAACTTAAACATTACATTCACTACTGGTACCTCCAAAGAATTCTTCCATCATTTTCAAGGTGAGAAAGAATGGATATTAAATGTCAATTATAATCCTAGACTCAACTATCACTATGGAAACCAAACTCAAGAACTCAGATTCCAACTCTTAAACTACCAAACCCTTGTAAATCTTCTAAAGGAAATATTATCGAATTTAAATATTTGAAACATAAGGTGTAAAACCACATATACTTTATAAAACACCATATCTTAATAAACATAAAAATATATACTCAAGAAACTGTTACAGAAGTCAAAATTGTATCACTCATAAGAGAGAAGTCATTGAGGGGCAGTTCAGATTTCTCACATTCTCAGTATGAGTCTGATCATCTGTTTTCAAAAAATCATCCTATTCATAGGTGTGTATTTTGCAATTTGATGACATCTAGTTGCCAGAAATTTTCTGACACTGGCAAACCCATGAATTCCGAACTTAAAGTGAAGACACTCCTGAATCTGTGATTTGGTTGAGAAACTCATTTTTAATAAATTTCCATCCAAAAAAATTGCCAACTAAATTTTACTTTAGCAAAATAAAGGTTTACTGGAACAAGGATATGTTAGTACAAGTCTTTTCTACCAAACTAAAATTATTAGTGTTCCAAAGGTACAAAGTACCTATTTGACCAATAGCCTTCAAAAGCCAGTGTCCCAATTCACTGGGGGCTGCTGTGTACATTTCCCCAGAGAAGGCTGGGTTGTAACATCAGAGGCAGAAGAACCCAAGCCCAGCTTTCAAGCCTGAAGGTCATGTCACATCATTGATCTAGCCCACTACAGCATGTCTCCTGAAACACCTCTATTTAGAAAAATAAAGATAAAAAATGTAACTAGTTTAGGCTGAAATGAAAATTAGATTAAACTCTCTCAGGCTGGTGCTGCTCCCAAACCTTTTCCACCAACTTCAATCACAAAATTTTACAATTATTTGTGTCCTTCTCTCTTACAAACAGGACCCTGGCTTGTAAGCCCATGTGTAGTTTCCTTTGCTTGAACTATATAAGGACGAAATAAAACCCAGTGATCACCTTCAAGTCCCTGTTGATCAAGCTAAACATGGGTTTTTTAACAGCTCCCATTTTCGGAGTGATTTCTCAAGTCTGGGAAATGTTTGCACCAAAACACCTGTGATGAGATGGTCAAGCATTAGGTAACTTATGCAATAGTCCATTTTGCCTATCAAGAATTTACTCAAAATCTCTGACTGCTGACCTAAAAAATGTAAGCTCTCCAAGCCCAAGTTCCATATTAGCTAGGCCTTACATCAAAACAACAATTGAGTAGCATGGTTTACTCTGGAACTTATTTACCAAACTAAACGAAAATCTTGGGCATTGGAGCCTATTCTGTTGTTATGACCGTATCAATTTACTAATTGGAGTAGAGATTGCACAAGATAACTCTCTACAGAACAACTGAATCGCACTAGCCTGGTAAAGATGCAATTCAAAGAGTTTTTCCACAAACCCAAACTTACCCCATTCTAGGTATTCCAGAATGTTCTTCTCTCTTCTTAAAGGAGAATTGCTGCACTCATCATAAAGGCAGATGAGAATGTCCAGTAAGGTCTCCACACTGAAGCACTGCCCATGGGTCTGCGCCGGCCCATCCAAAATAAACTGCTCCAACTGCCTCAAACGCACTTCTCCAGACATGTTGGCTTCCGTTGCTGCTGGGTTGCCTTTAGATTTTTACTTTTTTTCCCCCGATTACTCTTTGAATCGAAATGTCAAAAGGTGCGGTTTTAAAAACAAACCACTGATTGAAATAACTGTCACTGCAATGCTGGTGCTGAATGAAACATCCAACACGCCAGTAACCTCACTTTAACTGCAGCGTCTTCAGTTTCACATCCATTTCGAAGAAATTTACCATAAAATAGATACTTTATACATTTTCCAAGAATACAATCAGGTCGTATATTTAAATAAAATAATAATTATTAAAAGTACAACGGGGCAAAGTCAACACTTCTTCTGTACAAAAAAAAAGTATAATAATTAACGCTTCTCCTTCATTCAAAATTCAACTCATGCAATATAATCCTGAAATGAATCCGGTTGCATCATTAATGAATAAAGTCCGATTGGATTCAGCATTTCACTTTCCGAGGGGTGGGGGTGGGGGGACTGAAAGGAAGGGGGATTAAAAAAAAAAAACCCACCAAAATGTATATATCTATAAGGGGAAGGGAAAACCCAAAATTCGGCTGCAAATCCTCCCAGCCGCCACTTGGACCGTGCCCGGGCGGCGATGCCTCCCGAGGGAAAGCGAGGGGGCGAGGTCCCCGGAGCAGCCCCCGGAGCACGCCGAGTCCGGCCCGAGGCGGCTCGTCCTTCTGCCCCTAAGTCTTGCTTTTCAAGGCTTGGCGCTTGTGCCCATTTCCTCCGAATGCCGGTGAAAACTCATCCCCGACTTCGCCCAGGG
>NW_022111324.1:81345741-81347333 GCF_000313985.2 Echinops telfairi | reverse complement strand
TCTCTCTCTCTCACACACACACACACACACACACACACACTCACACTCACAGTGGCACAATGCAGGAATCTGGCCAGGAATGGAAAGTCTTTGGTTTTAGAAGACCTTTTTGTTTAACAAAATATCCATGCTAGATCTCAAACGTAAATCAATATCACTAAACGGTTTGAAAGGGGCCAGGGTGGTGTAGTGGTTGCACGTTGCACTACTAACCACAAGGTCAGTCGTTCCAAACCACTCCTCCAGAGAAAGATGAGGCTTAGGATTTGCCCTCTCTCACAGGGTCGGAATCAGCTCCATTACAGTATGTTTGTATGTTTCTTTTGGTTTTAAACTAGGCTAGTTCAACCATTCTGGTTATATCTAAATAACCAAAACACATGCACACACACACACACACAATTACAATCTCCGTTAAAATAATATGCTGAAATACAATGATTTCATCGTTTTGCAACTTGAAAAATACAGAAACTGAAGAAGTACTAGAAATATCGCAAAGTGAAAGCTACCGGAAGTTATTCAAGTTTCTGATAGTCACAAAATATTGTGAATATTTTGGCAAGTCTGTGTTTGTTTGTAAATAAATCCAAAACCCTAAACCCACTGCCTGGGGGAATTCCAACTCAGAGTGACACTATAGGAAGGAGTGCAACTGCCCCAAAGGGTTTCTGAGCCTGTACATTTTTACAGAACAGGTGGGGCAGACTGTGTCCTTTCTCCTGTGGGCTCCGAGGATTTTCCCAGTTAGTAGCCAAACACAACCCACAGGACTACCACGAGTCTTTGATTTAAAAGGGACAGCATAATTTTCAATGTATTCATCACAGGTGTAGACTCAAGACACTCTGATAGACCAAAGTGGGGTTAATTATTTCCATATTCTATATGCATATGCTTTGCTAATTACAAAGCAATCAAGATGCAACTTTCACACACCTTGTTCATGCATTTTTTAATAAAAATACCTAATAAAAGATTGTTTGATGGGCTTCTTTCACTTAGCAATATATTTCAAATGTCTTTATATCAACAAATATTTTTCAGCAACATGGCTCTTAATAGGAGGGCAAAGCTTTTTCTCAGAAGAGCCACAGCAGGCACAGCTGTGTTGTTGGGCTCTTTGTGGTATTT
The DNA here is from genome assembly GCF_000313985.2 of Echinops telfairi. Lineage (NCBI taxonomy): Eukaryota > Metazoa > Chordata > Mammalia > Afrosoricida > Tenrecidae > Echinops > Echinops telfairi. The sequence goes on along the minus strand of NW_022111324.1, from coordinate 81,346,199 downwards.
CCTGCCATTCTTGCAACCAGCACCCTTCCATGTCTGAGTAAAACATTTTTCATGGACCCCTTAAGGGCCACAATGGCTGAGTGACCGTGTCCTTACCACTCCACAATTGCCAGGCATAATACTGTCCACCCCCAAGAGAGACCATTGTCATGTGGAAGCTGAGCTGGGATGACTGGATTCCCCAGTGTGTTCTGTGTGGTCATCCCCACTTTTGGTAGTGATGTAGTCAGCTCCTCTGCTGGCCACGTTGTGCTTCTGTACCTGGAAGGCAGAACATCATCGATACCCTGGGTTTCAGCCACAATCGCTGCTGGTTCTGTGCCGCCATGGGCCCATCCTCAAGATCTGGGACTCTGGGATGTGGAGCACAAAATCATCAGAGATGAACTGAAGCAAGAAGTCCTGGTGCTCCTGTCTAGCCCGGCCTGCTGATGGCCAAGCTCTGTTGCCAGGTAAAC
>NW_022111324.1:81341755-81344880 GCF_000313985.2 Echinops telfairi | reverse complement strand
AAAATAGTGAAGCCAAGACATTTTATCAGTTTCATTTGAGCTTGAAGCGGAATAGCAACAGAGAAGCAATTTCTTCCTCTGCTTTCTCAAGTGCAGCTCTTTGGTATAAAGAACTGGCCCCAGGGTAGTTCTTTTTCGAACTTGTAAATAACTATAAAGAAGAATGAAAGAGAGCTTAAAACAGGTTAGGTCTCAATAAATGCTAATTAACAGTGAACATACATGAGACTCGGATACACTTTTTAATAGTCATGCTGCCAGTCCTGTCTCTACCTATTCTGTTAGCACTTGGGTACCACCTACACAGCACAGTCCTGATGGTTGCTAAATAAGCCTTTTCACAATATTTAGATAATAGAATAAATCTTTAAAACACAAAAAGAAATAAGGAAAATTAAACCCAATTTTGCCTGAATAATTCCAGCTTAGAGCCTTAATAATTAACTAGACACTAAACACATTGTGTGAGTGTTACTTGAAATGTTCCCGTTGAAGTGTGAACATGCTTGTTAATGAAACTGGTTTGAAGCCAAAGAAAGGTGCAGCCCCACTGGTTCTGCAGTGCCTGCAGGACTCCTGCAGGGAGGGCCACCGGCTGCAGGCAGGGAGAAAGAGCCTTAGAGAAAGAACTTGGTGAAAGCCTGTGTAGGGGCCTAAAGATGTATACAACCACAATGTGTTTGAAATCATCAGGAAAAAAGTTTTAAGACGCTGCTGGGAATGCCTCCAAGCTTTCAAAAGAGGAGAACAAGACGATAGGAGGGTAGAAAACCAAGGCAGCACTCATTAAGTCTCGTTCCCTAATATATATTTCTTTTACTGATCCTCCAACCCTGGGCTAAGAGCGGGACAATCAATCCATCGATTTTAATATTTAGAACAAGCAGCCTCACTCTTACCTTGGCTATATTATTATGCTCCAGAACAAATGTAGATTGTGTGGTGAGGAGCAGGGCCAAAAGCAAGCTGAGTGCCACAGCAAGACTTAATGTTTATGATAGCTTTGCAAGTTGCTTTGTGCCATTGAGTGGCCCCATCTGACAGAATAGAACTGCCCCATAGGATTGTATGCATTGGGCTGCTAACCACAAGTTCAGCAGTTTGAACCCACCAGTCGTTCTGCTGGAGAAAGATGACACTTTCTACTGTTACAAAGACTTAGTCTTGAAAACCCAAAGCGGCAGTTCTACTCTATCCTATAAAGTTGCTGTGAGTTGAAATTTACTCCATGGCAGGGAGAGTGTTTGTTTGTTTGTTTGTTTGTGAGCATCAGAAGGAGCCCTGATGGCAACATTGGCAAAGTGTTGGACTGGTAACCACAGGTAGGAGGTTCAATCCCATCAGCAACTCCCTCGGAGAACAGTGAGGCAATCTGCTCTCTTAAAGATTTGCAGGCTCAGACACCCTAGCAGCGGTTCTCAACCCATGGGTCACGACCCCTTCACAGGGGTCACCCCATTCATAACAGTAGCAAAATTACAGTTATGAAGTAGCAACAAAAATAATTTTATGGTTGGGGAGGTCACCACAACATGAGCTGTATTAAAGGGTCACGGCATTAGGAAGGTTGAGAACCACTGTTATACAGGGTCACTATGAATTGGACTTAACTGGGTGGTAGTGGGTTTGATTTTATTTAGAGACCTTTACAGGAGCAGATTGGCAGGTCTTCTCTCCCACAAAACAGCTGGTGAATTCAAATCACCAACCTTTCAGTTAGCAAATGAGCACTTCAGCGTAACACAACCAGGGCTCCCTGCCTTGAGTGTAGAAATCTTAAATCCTTACCACATTACCTTTCAGCCTGGCTAGCACATTCTGCCCTTGCAATTGAAGGACTCGGCATAGTACCCCTATGGATTAAACCACAAATGCTCTCTCTCAACTCACTGCCATAGAGCCAATGCTGACTAATAGCAATCCCCCTGTGGATTTCCAAGACTGTAACGGTTTACCGGAGTAGAAAGGCCAGTCTTTCTCCTGCAGAGTTCCTGGGAGTTGGGAACTACTCGCTTTGCAGAAAGTAGCCCAACATGTATCCACTACACCACCAGGATAAAACAACAAATGCTAGTCCTCACTCAATGTCTGACCCCTGATAAGAATAATATCAATGGCAAAGGCTAATGTTATGCAAGGGGAGATTTTCTAATTAATCTGCTTCCTTTATGGAACATTTATAATGTGTAAAAACTGTCCTGGCTAATTTGAGCACATTATTCAACAGTCATAACTGTGCAAGTAGGAAAATTATTATCTCAATAGCATAGCAGGAAGCGGAGGCTTAGGGAACATATATAACTTATATAATTTGTGAAAGATCACACAACTAGTAAGAGCTAAGAGTCAAGCCCAGGCCTGTCTGGTGGCAGTGCCCATGGTATTAACTACTATGCAAGGAAGGTCTAAAAGAGCTTCAGAATTCATAAACCCAATTCCTCCTTCCTGTTATAACAAAGAAGTAACGTGTACTTAGCTGTCTAACTCAGATTGTGAGCATTAGAAATTTACATCTGGTAAACGAACAAAACACCTACATAGGTCAGAGTCCAGCCAGAAAAACAAAAACCATCCAAGTATTTAGAGGAATTTTTATACTGAGAAGTCAAAGAAAAGAGAAGGGGGGTGGAGGAGGCATAACCAGGCCCTCTGTCTGGCAGCCAAAGAGATGAGCGTTGAAGAATCCATTTAGACGTTCATTCTTAGTACACCCTGGACACTGCTCTGGTAAAGGTTACCAGTGATTTCCATATTACCAAAACAATGGTCAATCCCTTGTCTACATATTACTGACCATTCAGTGGTATTAGAGAGCATTGATCATCACTCTTAGCTAAATCATTTTCCTTATTTTCCTTCACTTTTCTGGTGTGGTAGTTACGTAATCTCCTGTCAACTTACAAAGGGGTGGAGTCTAGCCTGTCAATCAGGTCATAGCCAATGAGGCCTCTGTGTGGGCATGGCCTTCTCCTGAGGATTCTGGGAAGTTTGGTCTTCCTCCCTGGAGGTGGGACACAAACACACTGTCTCTGCATTTTCTTTCTACTTGAGGCCTTGGTATCAGCTCCTTTTAAAAAAAATCATTTTATTAGAGGCTCATACAACTCTTATCATAATCCATACAA
>NW_022111324.1:81327958-81333407 GCF_000313985.2 Echinops telfairi | reverse complement strand
CTAGGACACTGTCTTGCACAATATAGTACTAAATAAGTTTTGGTCAAATAAAAAGATAAATGAATCCCCTTTCTCTTCTAATTCTGCCCCTGCAGGTTTTACCCAAATATTCCTATGGTCCCCTTTCATAAGCCGATCCTACTTCATCCTGCTCCCTCCCAACTGACTTGAGCCATCATCCCATATGGTTCTATACTGTGTTGCACTGCCAAAATGTAGCCCCTTATGCATGACTCTGGTTCCTGAGTCCCTAGATAAGGAATGTGTCACTCCAAAGAAGCCTCCTGAGGCCTTGATGCCTTTCTGGAACATGACTACAAAAACCATCTCAAGCAGTCCTCCAGACTAAGCTTCTAAAACCCCAGCAACCAGAAAGCTCCCTAAATCCTTAGTTGGCTGAGGTACAAGAGCCACAAGCCGCCTGTTCCAGTAGAGCAGGGCCTCTACACTTCCCCAAAGGCTCATCTCACCAGCGCTCTGCTTTCTCTTGGGCTTTTTCTCCCTCAGAGCCAAGAGCAAACATCACTTCTTCATTCAAAGGAAGCAGGCCTTTGCAAATAGCCCACTAGAAATCTTTCATATGAGGAAGCAGTAATGATACCACTTCTCTGAAAGCTTGTGGATACTAGGTTAAGTCAAGCCACCGAAGGAGTGATTTCAAACATGTACTGTTTTACAATTTCCTGAAGCATAAGATATTTTTCTCTTTGAGAGGGAGTTTGGCTGCAATGTTTAAATATTAGCCAAAAAAATTACATTATTGGTTAGGAAAGTAAAGTAGGATAGCAATGTTCATTGTTGCATCATGACCATCTAGCTGCAAAAAATAGCTGATATTTATTAAGCACCTGTGGCTTAACATAATCTCCTGTCAATTTGTGGAAGGGGTGGAATCTAGCCTGTCAGGTCATAGCTAATAATGCCTCTGGGTGGGCATGGCCTTCTGAGGATTCTGGAAGCTGGACAGACAGACAGACACACACACACACACACACACACACACACACACACACTGCCTTCCCTTTCCTGCTGTTGAGAGAGCTGGAGGGGACATGTGGAGACCCATGCCAGCGCTGAGGTGCTTCCACTGCCTCTACATCCACAAGACTTTCTACTTACTGGCCTGTGATCTTCCTGCATGCCGCATCATTTCATGTGCTGCATGAGTCTAAAGAGAAGTTTATGGACTAGTATCAGACATATGGGCTAATATTGGATTTATGGACTTGATCTGAACTGGGCTGGGATGTTTTCTCAATATACAATTGATTTTTATGATAATGCTTTCTTACGCACATATGAGTGCCTGTGAATTTGTTTCTCTAGTCAACCCAGACTGACACAGCACCTTTCATGGCAAGCACTAAAGTGTGCTCTGCTAGTACAATAGTTAAAGCACTCAGCTACTAAATGAAAGGTAGGTGGATCAAACCCACCAGCATCTCCACAGGTGAAAAGACAAAGTGACATTCCACCCTGAAGACTTCACCCTAGGAAGTCATATGGAGTCGTTTCTACTCTATCATGCAGACTCACTGTGATTTGGAAACTAGTCAACGGCAAACATAAAGCACAACTACAGTGTCAAGCAGTAATCTGGAGATTAAATTAACTTAATCCACTTATCAATCCTATGGAGTTGTGGTTCGGGACCATCAAGTCAACTCTGACTCACATGACCCTGTGCACAACAGAAGAAAACATTGCCCCATCCTGCACCTTGCTCCCAATTGTTCCTGTGTTTGAGCCCATTGCTCCAGCCACTACATCAATCCATCTTCTCTAGGGTCTTCCTCTTTTTCATTGTCCTTCTATTTTACCAAACATGATGTTCTTTTCAGGGACTAGTCTCGCTTATAGCATGTCCAAAGTACAGGACATGAAGTTTCACCATCCTTGCTTCGGAAGGAGGATCCCGGCTCTACGTCTTCCAAGACAGTTTGCTCTTTTGGCAGTCCATGGTACTTCCAATATTCTTCACCAGCACCACCATAATTCAAATGCTTCGATTCTTCTTTGGACTTCTTTATTTAATGTCTAATTACTACATTCACAGGAGGCGATTGGAAATTCCAAGGCTAGGGTCAGGCACACCTTAGTCCTAAAAACAACATCCTTGCTCTTCAACTCTTTAGAGAGGTCTTGTGGAGCAGATTTTCCAAATGTAATGTGTCGTTTGGTCTCTTTATTGTTGCTTCCATGAGCATTGGCTGTGGATCCAAGCAAGGCAAAATTCGTAACAATGTCAATCTTTTATCCATTTATCATGATGTTACCTATTGGTCTAGTTGTGAGGATTTTGGTTTTCTTTACATTGAATTGTAATCTATACTGAAGGCTGCATACCTGGATCTTCATCATCCAGGCCTTCAAGTCCTCCTCGCTCAGCAAGCAAGGTTGTAATATTTGCATATTACCTGTAGTTAATAACCCTTCCTCTAATCCTTATATCACATTCACCTTTATGTAGTGCAGCTTCTCTGATTACTTGCTCAGAATACAGATTGAATAAGTGTGGGGAGAGGATACAACTCTAACATACACCTTAATACCTATAGAGTAGAAAGTATTACTATTTTCATATACAGAAAAACAGAAGATTGAAGAAGTTACATAACTTTCTCAAGGTTAAAGCTGGTAAGTAGTAAGCTTAGGATTCAAAGCCAGATATACTTCATTGTAAGGCCTTTGTTCCTAAGTGCTTTGCTAACCTACCTCATAGTAGGGTGTGGTACTGTGATTTACTACATGGCTCTTCTAGCCATAATTTTTTTAACTCTCATCAAATGATTTTTTTTTCCTTATGGATTTTCCTGGTGGGGAGTCTGATAGGATTATATGATTTAGTTGTGAATGATGATTAACAGGGTTAATGTTGATTGATAAAAACTTGGAAATCTAATGACGGGACTAGTCAGTTTCACCATCCTGCTGGGTTTAAAATGAGCCGCCTCAGCAGTAGGGAAAGGGTGGATTTCACTATCTTCGAGGATGAAGAGCCAGGGATGCAGCGAGTCCTTTGGACCCCGACATACTTGCACATTAAACCTCCTTGATCCAGGAGCAGACACTATGACACTAGAGAAGTGGCAGAGGAGTGGCAAGAGCAGAGCCAAGAGCCGTAGCACAAGAGAGTGGTGGGCTTCCCAGCACAAGGAGCAAGTAAAGCTGAGTGCCTTGAGGCAAGAGGCTAGCATGTGGAATGGGGGGCCTCTAGGCACTTATTTTGAGAAGCTAGGTTTGCTGACCCCATGGAGCTAGAGCTGAACACTTTGGGGCAGAGGATTATAGCAGAGTGGAGTGGCCTTTGTGTATTCACTAGCACTGCTAAGATATCTTTGTAACATTACTAGGGCAGAGGCCAGGTCATGGGCCAGAGAGAGGCTTGTCTGCAGAGAAAACAGTCAAGACACTGTCCTGACCAAAAAAATAAAAACAAAACTGTATCCTCAGCATTTCTGAAATATCATCTGAGAAGGTTCCTAGTGAACCTCATAATCATGAAGCATTCTCTGTGAGTGCTGTGTGCCATTGCAATACATTATGGACCCCACTGAGAAGTAGAAAGTGCCGTGGGAAGGACAGTAGTGTCAGAATGGATCATCAGTTTGGAGGTGGAGCGTGGCTGGCTTCAGTCTCACAGGGATCATCTTTGGGGAACTGATACTGATGGTCTGGAGATGCTCTTCCTCGCCCCTTATGTAGCCGGAGGAGGTCAGATGTAGTTTCATGTTATTTCTTCACAAGGTAGTAGAAACTAACACTAACTGCTATCTAACCAAAAGAAGAGAAAATTAAGATAACTTAATTATAACCCCAAAGAAGAGAAAATGGTCTCTTGTAGAGCTTGTTGGTCAGTTGTTTTATGTACAGAGAACAAACCACAGATAAAAGTTTTCTTAAAATAGGATTTATTTCATTTAGACAGCAAGTGAAACTTTTACTTATTAGAATGGTAAAGCCCTAAATCAAACCCATAGCGAAATGGTGGAGTTGTAATTTCTGAATTGCCTATAGATGATCATTTCAATTTGATTCCCACAGCTCTCTCTCTGTAATGGTTTGAATCCCACCTGCCAGAAGATCGGGGGACCAGAATATATGCTCTCTTTAGGCATCAGTCAACAGGATTCCAAGCTTCCAAACCAGTGTGGGGACTAATTAAATTCACAGTTGTATGGTGGAGCTAACAATGATGTTGTAGAGCAGACTGTGACTTCTGCCTGACCCAGAAAATAGTAACATCAGCATTTACAAGCTAAATGAAACAAGGCATTGTCAGCAATATTCCTTACAATAAAAAAGGCACCAAAACACGAACCCATAAATAAGTTAATATCTACTTAAAAATGAAAAGCCAGATTTTAATACTTAAAAAAGTCTTTCATGTTGTTTTCTGCATATGTTGTGATTTATAAAGATGGAGCTCTTTCTTAACTTGAAGTAAGCCCCTCATCAGATCTCACACTGAATTTTTCTGAATCTTCGCTGATCTTTTCTCCTAGATGCTTGGGGTGTTCCAGGTATTAACTGAAAAGATCAGCGAAGATTCAGAAAACTTCAGTGTGAGATCCGATGAGGGGCTTTCTTCAAATTAAGAAAGAGCTCCATCTTTATAAAACACAACATATGCAGAAAACAACATGAAAGACTTTTTAAGTATTAAAATCTAGCTTTTCATTTTTACCACTTCAGGTACTAACATGGCTTAGGCTAGCATAAAAAGCTAGAAAATATCATGAGGGAATGATGCTAGAAAAGATAAAATCTTTTTCTTTATTATAATATTAGATTTTCAGGTTCTTTGGTACTTGTACCTCAAATATTTGTCTCTTACTAAAGAACAAGTTATCCAATATAAACAATTGATTATTAGCAAACTATTTTCTGAGCAATGGCGGTTTTTTGCAAAAGCATTCATACCTTTTGCTCATCCTGCCTTGTAAGAAAGGCATGATAAAAAACAACAACAAAGGCATGATATATTTATTGACCAGTCACAGTGTAAGATACTATGATAAATATGGAGCATTTTCCCCCTACATCTAAAGAAATTGTCTAGGCAGTGATAATGCTATTACATTGTCCTCATTCTAAAAATGGAAAAAACAGAATTAACCACCCACAGAAATATTGACACATTGTTATCTACTTGATTCAGACCCAAGTTGTTGTTCATAGGTACCCAGTCTGTTCCAACTCAGGACCCTATGTACCACAGAACAAAACACTGTCCCATCCTGCACAGTCCTCACAATTGTTCTTTTGTTCGCGACCATTGATGCAGCCACTGTGTCAATCCATCTTCTTGTAGGTGTTTTTTCCTGTCCCGCTACTTTAGCCAACATGATGTCCTTCTCTAGGGATTGGTCTCTCCTGAGAATATGTCCAAAGTACATGAAATGAAATATCTTCATCCTTACTTCTTTTTTTTTGGGGGGGGGGGTGT
>NW_022111324.1:81307597-81325287 GCF_000313985.2 Echinops telfairi | reverse complement strand
ATGTTGGTTTTCTTTACATTGAGTTGTAATCTATACTGAAAGCTGCAATCCTTGATCTTCCTCAACCAGGGCTTTCAGCAAGCAAGGTTGTGTCATCTACATTTCGAAAATTGTAAATAAGCCTTCCTCCAATTCTGATGCTGCATTCTTCTTCACATAATCCAGCTTCTCTGGTTATTTGTTCAGTATATAGATTGAATAAGTAGTGTGAGAGGATGCAACCCTGGTGCACACCTTTCCTGAATTTAAACCATGCAATATTCCTTTGTTCTGTTCACACAACAGCCTCTTAATCCATGAACAGGTTTCCTGGGAGAACTATGTAGTGTTCTAGGATTTCCATTCTTCTCAAGGCCATTCAAAGTTTGTTATGGTCAACACAATCAAATGTTTTTGTATAGTCAATAAGATACAAGTAAACATCTTTTGGGGATTTCTGCTTTCAGTCAAGATCCATCTGACATCATCGGGATGTCCCTAGTTCCATGTCCTCTTCTCAATACTACCTGAACCTCTGGTAGCTCCCTATCATTTGTTGGATGATCTTCAGAATTTTCCTAGCATGTGGCATTAATGATATATTTTTTAATAATTTGAGGATTCTGTTGAATCATCTTTCTTTGGAATGGGTGCAAATATGGATCTTTTCCAGTCAGTTGTCCAAATAGCTGTCTTCCAGATTTCTTGGCATTCTTACTCAAAGAGACCTTCTCTGGGATTTCCAAGGCTACGGATCTTCTTGGGAGCAGATATCAGATGGATTTGAACCACTGGTTTTTTGGTTAGCAGTCTGCCACTTACCTGACAGTGCCACCAGGGCTCCAAGCCATGGTAGTTTCAACCACCTCACATGCATATGAAAGTTGGACAATGAGTAAGGAATACCAAAGAATTGAAGCATTTGAATTATGGTGCTGGCAAAGAATATTGAAAGTACAATGGACAGCCAGAACAACAAACAGATTTGTGTTGAAGGAAGTATAGCTAGAATGGTCCTTAGAAGTGGACGGCCAGACTTCATCTCATGCACTTTAGACATGTTATCAGGAGAAATCAGTCCTTAGAAAAAGACCTCATGCTTGGTAAAAGAGGAAGATCCTTAAGGACTGACACTGTGCTACAACACAGGGCTCAAACATAGCCACAATTGTGAATATGATGCAGGATCAGGCAGTGTTTTGTCAGAGCCAACTTGGCAGCACCTAGCAACAGAAATTATTAGCTAATCAGTAGCAAGCACTAGAGCAAGAATTCCTACCTCCTCCCTCTTTTAAACCATTACTAAGGTGATCTAGCTCCTTACCTCTTTCCTTCATTAACACACATTTACCAGGTACCCTGTCTGAGTAAGGTATACAGTGCAAAATATATGTGGATCTTGTCTAATGTTTATTGTACAAATGCCTACAGATATATTTCTGAATTATAAACGAAGGTATCATAATATTAATGTTAGTAGGAAAAAGCATATTTATTGTACAGAAGTGAAGTAGAGAAATTTCCTTGAGAGATGAAATTAGCGTGTACTTTTCTGATAAATTTTAGTCTACTCATAAATCAGACCAAACAAAAGAGACTATTCTAATGGGAAAAAATAAACCAATTTAAGTTCTATGGGAAGTAAGTTATGTCAAATGAATCAAGGCACTCTGCAAAGAGATCATTATTTGTTTCCATCAAGTTGATTCTGTTTATATATACATTTCCTTTTTCTCAGCAATATTTTAAACTCTGGTATCACTGACTAAATTAATGACACTGTCAATGGAAAAAAAATATCCTCACAACAGAACCAATAGGTAACATCATGATAAGTAGAGAGAACATTGATGTTGTCAAGGGTTTTGTCTTGTTTGGATCCACAATCAATGGTCATGGAAGCAGCAGTCAAGATCAAATGACACATTACATTGGATATATCTGCTACACAAGACCTCTCTAAAGTGTTGAAAAGCAAAGATCTTACTACTTTGAAGACTAAGGTGCACCTGACACAAGGCATGGTATTTTCAATCACCTCCTATGGATGTGAAAGTTGGACATTGAATAGGGAAGAATGAAGAAGAATCAACTCATTTGAATTACAGGGCAGGTAATAAATACTGAAATTACCATGGACTGCCAAGAGAACAAATAAATCTGTCTAGGAGGAATACAGCCAGAGCTCTTTGGAAGAAAGGATGGAGAACCTTCATCTTACATACTTTGAACATGTGGTCAAGAGAGACCAGTTCCTGAAGAAGGACATCATGGCGGTAAAGAAGAAGGACAGTGAAAGAGAAGGCCCTCAGCCAGGTGGACCCGACAGTGGGCTCAGACGTAAGAACAATTGTGAGGATGGCAAAGGACCAGGCAGTCAGAACCTCATAGATGGCCACTGACAACAATGATATCACTTTTCTTTGGAAGGTGAACCTCTTGAAGTTAGTTTTCTAGGTAGCTGCCTTCCAATTACTTGGCATAGATGAGTATTTCCGACATTATATACATTTTTTGAAATTTCTCAATTAGTGTTCCATCAAGTACTGGAACCTTATTATTATTTTTTTTTTTTACCAATGCCTTTAGTGCAGTTTGGATGATTTTTTTTCAGTAGCATTGGTTCTTGATCTTATGCTTCCTCTTGAAATGGTTGAAGGTTGACTAGTTCTTTTTGATACAGTGATTCTGCCATTATCTTTTGATATTTCTTGTGTTGTTCAATATTTGCTCATAGAATCCTTCAATACTGCAACTTGAGGCTGTCATTTTTTCCTTCAATTCTTTCAGTATAAGGTATGTCGAACATGTTCTTCTCTTTTGGTATTCTTTTTTTTTTTTTTTTCTTCTTTTTTTTTTTTAAACATTTTATTAGGGGCTCATACAACTGTTATCCCAATCCATACACACACCAATTGTGTAATCTTTTGGTATTCTAACTCCAGGTCTTTTCCATTTCACAAAATTACTTTGTCTTCATGAACTGCCCTTTGAAATCTTCTGTCCAACTCTTGATAATTTTTTTTTAAATTCTGTTCAGCTAATCTAAGTTCAAAAGCAAATTTCAGAGTCTCTACTGACATCCATCTAAATCTTTTCTTTCTTTCCTGTATTTTGAAAAATGATATCTTTGGCATTTATTCACATATCATACAATTTCATAGTTCAATCATGTTAAGAAGAGCTGTGCAATCATCACAACAATTTCAGAACATTTTCTTCTCATACTCAGTGTTGTTAGCTCCCCATTTCCTTCTCCCACCTCCCCTGCCATGCCCCTACATAATAATTGTCTCCATAGATTTATCTATCATGGATTTCATATATAGAAAATCATCCAAAACACAAACTAAAAACAAACAATGACAAAGCAAGACAGTGAAATACCTCAATGAAAAAGAGCACAAAATATTAAAACCTGAAACAATATTATAATGGGTCAAAAAGGAGATCATATGATAATATATTACATTTTAACCTAATTACATATGCCATAATCAACTTTATAATGCTCTCTGTCTCATAGCAAGGTTGTTCACATATTTGGACTATAGTCAGAGAGAATTAACTGAAGGCTTAATCCATGAGAGGACTCTGCAAATGGATTTTGGGCTTCCACTCCCATAAACAGTTACATTCTTAAAAACTCACAGGGGCAGTTCTACCCTCTCTGAAAGAGGCACTATGAGTCAGCATCAGCTTGATGGCAGTTGAGGTAGTTAGTTCGTTTAGGCAATAAACACATGTGGGATTAATTGAAGGGTGGAGGGATAAATGGCTCAGTAAGCCTCACCTTTCTTGTTCTCAGGTCTCTTGCTTTCTCATGGTCGGACCAGGGTGCAGGTGCCTTAGCCAGCTCCCTGCTTCAGCTGGCAAGGCTCACTTCCTGCAGGACATCCCTGAAAAGAAGCCACTTGGACCTACCCTTATGCAGCCCTGGGTGCTGGAACAGCTGTGTGGAGACCCCTGCCAGCGTTGAGATGCTTACACATTCTTGGACTCAGCTTTCCTCCTGTAGTCAGCATCATTGCGTCTGCTTTATGAGATGGAGGAGAATTTTGTGGATTGGTGTTGGACATGTGGGTTAATGGGTTAATGCTGGACTTGTGGGCTTGTGCAGCACTGGGTTGGGATGTTTTCTTGATGCGCACTTAATCTTTATATAAAACTCTCTCTTATACATGAGTTTCTGTGGATTTGTTTCTCTAAAGTACCCAGACTAACACAGCAATGATAACTGCCATCCTTTGTAGTTGGATGCCATGGAGTTTAGTTCCAACTCGTAAAGACACTACATACATCTCTTGTCTGTCAGTTCATCATTCTGTGGTGGCTTATGTGTTGCTCCAATGCTGAAAGCTATGTCACTGCTATTTCAAATACCAGCAGGGTCACCCAAAGTGAACAGTTTTCAGTGGAGCCTCCAGACTAATAATGGACAGCGAGGAAAAATAGGCTGCCTGCTTTTGGAGGAAGTAGGCACTGAAAACCTTATACATGGCTTTGAAACAGTATCGGATCCTGAAGGCCCAGTGAATGAAAGCAGAACATTGTCAGAGACAGTGCTCCAGAACGGGTCCCTGATGTCAGAAGGCACTCTGGGGAGGAGCCGCACTAGGCCGACTCACGACCGCATTGCTTGGGAGACAGGATTAGAAGATTACGTGACCTAAGAACATTAGCCTGAGTTTGGTTTGTTTATTCTTACAGTAGTGGACTCATACACTATGTTTCCTTCCATCCATGTCATGAGTTGTTTCATTGCTGTTTTTTAGCGATGCATAATATTCAATTGTGTGTATGTACAGAGTTTCCTTAACCATTCTTTTGCTGATGGACATTTGGGCTGTTTCAAGCTTCTTCTTCTTGTGAACTGTCTTGTGCTGGGTCACGTTTCTATTCCCTGTTGCTTCAGGTAGTAGCCCCATATTGCTTTTCACAGTGATTGTACATGTTTCTTTTTTTTTAATAATTGAGCTATTGTTGTGGGTGTCAGGTAATACCACATTGTTGTTTTGATTTGCATCTCCTGCATGGCTAGTGATCATGAGCATTTCCTCATGTGTTTGTTAGCCATTTGAGTGCTTCCCTCATATCTGTTGTTCTTGACATCATCTCACAACTTATCATCAGTCATTAATGTTCAGTGTGCTACATCTATTCTTGAGATAGTCTCTAAATTCAGTGGGATATGTAAACATCCACAACCCTGGTGGCTGAGGAGTTAAATGGTTCCCAACTACTCTCAAAAGGATCACATTAGGAGGTCCTGGGCAGAGTGGGATAAAAATGTGAAATAGAACTCAAAATTATAAGAGACTAGGGTTACTTGTTAGATAAAAATTGATGGGATCCTAAGTTATGGCCTTTAGGTACCATTCAGGTCTGAAACTGAACTCTGAGCCCTTGCCTCCCCCCACACCCCCAACGCTCTTGTCAGAATAGGGCAGCATTTACCAAAAGGCAGAGGGTTAAGAGCAAAGAAGAAGAAAAGAGGAAACGTTGAGAGGAAGTGGGATAGCGATGGTACGTTGAGCAGATCAAAATGTATGAATTGAAAGGAATGTATATGAATTGTTGAATGCAAAACTCATTATCTGCTCTATTATCACCTAAATTACAATTAATTTCAAAAAAAATTTAGGTGGGATATACTTAAGGTCATACTTTGGTTCTTGTGCCCTTGTTTTTAATTTTCTCTAGATTTAACTTAAACTTGCAAACGAGCAATTATGGTCTGTTCTGTAGTTGCCTCTTGGCTTTACTCTGGATTTTTAAAAAAATTAAACTTCCCTTTCAACAGGTGTGGTCATAGTCATTTTGATTCCAGTGTATTCCAGAAAGTAAGGTCCAAGTGTATGGTCTCTGTTTATGTTGTTGCAAAAACAAACAAACATATTTGTAATGAATAAGCTATTGGTCGTGCAAAATTCTTTCTCTGGCATTATTTGTATCACCTAGGCAATCCTTCCTTGTTTCCAAAACTTGTATTCCAATCATCAGTAATTACCAAAGCATCTCAATTACATGTTTGATCAATTTCAAATTGCACACGGAAGGCAGTAAAAATCTTCTTTTTCTTCATCTTTAGCTGCAGTGATTGTGCATAAGTTTGAATAATCATTTATAGGTCTACTTTTTAGGCATATGGCTATTATCCCATCACTGAAAACTTTATACTTCAGGATAGGTCTCGAAATATTCTTTTTTATTGAAGAAAATAATTCCATTCTTCAATTTGTTATTCCTGGTATCATAGACTGTATGATTTTCTGATTCAAAATGGCCAACAAGAACAAAGGTACAGATGACTAAAGCCAAAGGGCACGGCTAAATGAGATCAAATGTGGCCCATGCATGAAGATAGGCTGGGGTGGAGCCACTTCTGAGAGAAGGATGTCTGGTAGGTGCTAGGATAATATAGCATGGTTGTCTTACTAAGTAAGGGTGGCATGGTCTTATCCAATAAAGGATGTCTTCCAGGTCCAGCAGGGAATTGGAATAAAAACCAGAATCTAAAAGCTAACCAGGTAGAATAGAAATTAGCCAGAAGCTCTGTGAAGTGTACCGGAGACAGATGTTAACTTGGACCCACTAGATCTACAGTATGGATGCCAGAGTATATTTAAAGATCTTGCTACTTAATGATCAGAGTTTTCATTGTGCACTGTAAGGCTAGGCTCACCCTAACTCAATGCCTACATGGAGTGAAGCCTGAGGGTTATTGTTGCCGACATGTTGTTATACTAGAACAAACATAGACTAGTGCCAAAAGACCAGCTCATTCTAGCCTACCATGACCTAACCGCCTTAAAAAATATGAGTATTACTTTGGGTTGAGGAACATCTTTTAAAAGTTGGGTACAATATAAAGCCTTGTTGTTGTTGTTGGCTGCTGTGAAGTTGCCCCCCAACTAATGGTGACTGTGGTGTAGTGAAATTACTTGGGTTGGCTCTCCATCTGTCTTTGTAACTCCCATGAAATGATTGGGTGGGACCAGATACATAGGGTTTCTGAAACAGTCATAGAGGGATTATTCAGCCTTGTCATTTCCTGGGTATATGAAAGCAAGCTATCTCAGAAACAGATATTCCAGTGAGCATCAAAACAGAAGAGCCACCAATGAAACACATGCAAGATCCCTGTCTGAAGTGGTGAAGGTCGCAGGGACAGCAGAGGCAGCAGACATCACAGCACTGAGACCGTGAGACAACATTGAGGAGCAGTGCTAAAGTCATGAGGCAGAATGATGGGCTTCCTGGTCCACAGTATAAGGCAGAGGCCCAAAAATCAGGTAATCGAGAGGCCAAGGCCCAGAGAAAGACATGGCTGCCAAGATTACTAAGAAGAGATGTTGCAGACAAAGAACTGCATCTTCAACATTTTGTAACCTGTTAGCTTTCCCGATACATTCCATCATCATGAGTATGGTCTGTAAGTCCTGTGTGGCCCTTGCAATGTACTATGGAACACAGAAGAGGAGTAGAATGCCATGGGAGGGACACTTTGTGTGTGTCCAAATAGGATAAAAGAAATATGAAAGCATGTCTGAGCATTGTCTTGTGGGAATCGGTCTTGGGTTGGTGTGAAATTGAATTCTTCTTCTCCTTTGTGTAGCCAGAAGAAGTTAGATGTGGCCCCCATGTCATCTTCTCAGGGACCCTATGCCCAACAGATGAACAATAGGATAGGATCATGGTGATCCTGTTGTGACCCCATTGACAATTTGTAAAAGCATGTCCTCTTTACAAAATAGAATGATTAATTCTATACTTCCATCTTTAGTAGGAGGTTGGAAGTAGATCACCAGTCCTTTCCTCCTATATTGTCTGGAAGGTCCATTGAAATTTGTTCGGGACCATATCAAGAGACAGGCCTGTACTGAGAAATGAGTGGTGTCTGTGCATGAGTTATGTTGGCTAGGAATCATATCTTCCACATGGACGGTGAGAATTCTACAGGGCTTTGAATAGTTTCCTTGAGGTTCAACTTCCTGTTGATAATATACATTTCCATCCGAAATATACAGAACCCGAGTCTACATTTTAACAAGGACCTCAGGTGGTTCTTACAGATGCCCGGGTGGTTTTTACAAAGACATGAAACATATGTTACAAGATTAAATGATTACCTGATAAAAGGTGTTAAAGTGTAGATTCTGATTCAGTACACCTGGAGTGGAAAGACAATTTCTCAGAAGGAAGTAGAACCAGAATGAACCAGTTTGAAGGCCTGAAATTCTACCACTGATTCATCACTGCACTCTAACTTGGTGATGAATGTATTGATAGTTATTACTTAGAGGACTGAGACTAAAATTCAAATAATGCTTTCTCCCATAATTGGCTGCTATGGCAGTTCTATTCAGAATGCAACCTCTGAAGGTTAAATAATAAAGAGCTATTGTGGCTTTATGAAATATGGTTTAAAAGAAAATTAGCCTTTTAAAGGAAAGTCATTAGAAGAGATAAGAAATGTGTTAAGCTCTCAGCTCAATGGATAACAGGATGGTAATATACTATCTCTTTCACATGTTCTGTCTCTCATTCAGCATGTATTTATTGAAAAGAACCACAGGCCAGGAGGTGTGCTGGATGCATGTTTCCATGAGACTGGAGACTATAAACAATTTGCTCTACTCTTTGTTTACTCTCTCTAAATTTTGCTCCTTCTCTTGCTCTATTTCTACTTTATCGTCTCTCCCATCTTCACTAGTATCTCTTTTTGTAACAGTTTTTACTTTGTCCATCTTCTTCCACTAATTGTGCTTTCTCTTTTTCAATTTTCCCATGCCTCTTTTCCTGGACACTGCCCTCTTTTCCTTTCGCTTCTCAATCTTGTAAGTAAAAATATCACTTATCAAATATGCTCAGAGTACTTTAGAGTACTTATCAATTATTCTCAATGTGAAGAAATACTCTCTCAAGGAAATTCCTGGTGAAGTGTCTTGTTTTGTTACTGATAAGTGCTATAAGTATGGTGACCCATGTACAAAAGAACTAAGAACTGTCTTCTCATGCACCCGTTTTTGTTACTGATTATTTGCAGATCAGATCATGACATAGGACAAATAGCATGACTATCGCACTTATTAACACATTCATATAGTTTAAGATGAACTACCTAACTTAGAAGACATAGCACTACAAGAGGAGAATGTCAGTATGAAGTCCTAGTGGTGCAGTAGATTATGCATTGAGTTACTTATCACATGGCTGGTGGTTAAAATCCACTGGCCAATCCATGGGAGAAAGATAGGGTTCTCTGCTCCCATAATTTTACAGTCTCAGAAACCATTAAGAGGCAGTTCTACTCTGTCCTGTAGGGTTACTATGAGTCAGAACAGACCAGACAGCAGTCGGTTTAGCTGGGTTTTTATACACGTGAATGAGACCCCCCTTCAGCCCTCTTGGACTTGTCTAACCTTGTAAATTCCATAGCTAACCCAATAAGCCTACCCTTAGGATATGAGAAATATTGCCACAGGATGTGTATACTTTAAATACCGTCTATAATTGACCTATTCTCCTACTTGTTCCTTCCTGATAATCTGTTTCTTTTGAGCCCTTTCCTCCCAGAAGGTACCTTTCCACAATAAACTAATACCAATTATAACCAGATCTGGCCTTCAGAGCACGCATACAGATGAGGGGACTTCAAAAAGTTTGTGGATAAATTGTAATTATGAAATAATGGATTTTACCCTTAATTTTTGAAGGACTCTTACATATAGAAAACCTACATATTGCACAGGTGTGTATGTATGTGCATGTATTTTCCCCTGACAATTGATAAGGTAGGGGCAGAGGGATGAAAGAAAATGTCAACAGTGAGGGACAGACAATGAGAGTAAAGGTTCAGTGGGAATCAGGCACTGTCATGAGCATTTTTTGGCACATCATTTTTTCTGATCCTCACAACACCCCTCTGCCCTAAGCAGCATTATTATCTCCAGATGAGGCATGCTAGTAACGAAAGTAGCACAACTGGAATGAGGACCAGAGTGATACCAAAGCTCATGGTGACATAATAAGGAAAAATTTTACTAGCTTAACAACTCTAGTAGAACAAAGCACGTTGCAAAGAGGAACACCAGTGTGATATTCTGAGGTTACATTGTCCTAACTTTGCTCTGAGCTGGCAGAGTTGGTGTTCAAAAAATGATGATCACATGAATGAACAGGATTCAAAACTAAAATTTCTGAGCTGAAAAATTCATGATCTTACTGAGGTCAGGGATTGTGTGGCCCCTTCGTAAGCAGTCCCTTATGCTCCCATGTACACAAAGACTAAAGTCTTGGCTTACAGGGGATGTAAGGCCATGAACTGTTGTGTAAAAAATGTAGCCAACTTATGATGCTTGTTTTGTAGGAGGATTGCCCCTGGGAATGTTTATGAGGAGCTACATAGTTCTTACTTCTGTAAGATAACATTCAGTAAAAAAAATTTTTTCTGAGACACTGTATAAAAATTCATGTGTCACTAATTCTTTAAATACCATCAACTGTAGATATGTATATACATTTATGACATGTATTAGGTGGTACGGACAGATAAGGTATTGCTTTTGTTTCAGAAAGTAATTGGAATCTAAGAATGACAGTGCAAGCCTTCTCTCCAGATACCTTGCCAGTGCCAGTCTCCTATCTATTCTTTAAGACCTTTTAGGGAGGGTGGGGGAGAGAAGGAACAAAAATGAGCTGATACCAAGGGCTTAAGTAGAAAGAAAATGTTTTGAAAATGATGAGGCAACAAATGTACAAATGTGCTTGACACAATGGATGGATGGATTGTGATAAGAGTTGTAAGAGCCCCAATAACATGATTTTTTTAAAAAGAAGTTTCAAGAACTCACATATATCTTCAGACTTCTAAGTGAAAATAGAATTAAACCGTGTACAATAGCAACTTGATATCACATATGAATAATTTTTTGCTGAAGAACACCCACCATGGGTTGCAACAGTATATTGACACAGAGTTGCCAAAGGTTCAGGCTGTATTCAAAAGAGGACATGGAAAAAGTGATATCATTGCTGGTGTCAGATGGATTCTTGGTTCAAACCAGAATGCCAGAAAGATGTTTACTTGTGTTTTATTGACCACATAAAGATATTCAACTGTGTGGACAGACCTGAGAAGAATGGCAATTCCAGAACACTTCATTGTGCTCGTGCTGAACCCGAAGCAATTGGGGATCAAGAGGGATCAAGAAGCAGCTGTGCAAACAGGACAAGAGCATACTGCATGGTTTAAATTCAGGAAAGGTGGGCATGAGGGTTGTATCCTCTTCCCATGTTATTCAAATCTGTATGCTGAGCAAATAACCAGAGAAGCTGTGTTATATGAAGAAGAATGCAGCATCAGGATTGAAGGAAGGCTTATTAACAATCCTTATATGCAGATGACACAAACTTGCATGCTGAGTTGAGGACTTGAAACCCAGGGTGATGAAGATCAAGGATTGTGGCCTTCTGTATGGATTACAGTTCAGTGTAAAGACAGCCAAAATCCTCACAACTGCGAAAAGATTGAAGATGTCAGGATTTGGTCTTGCTTGGATCCACAATCAATGCTCATGGAAGCAACACTCAAGAGATTAAATGACAAATTGCATTGGGTGAATCTGCTGCCCAAGACCTCCTTCAAAGGGTTGAAAAACAAGGGTATCACTTTAAGAATTAAGGTGTGCTTGACCCAAGCCATGTTATTTTTAATCACCTCCTATGCATGTGAAAGTTGGACTTTCACATGACAAATAAGCCTCTTTCTGCAACCCTCTGCTTTGGCCTAAGGTCCATATCACAACAGCAATGCTCTCCTTTGTTTCACGTCTTTTTCTGAATGTAGCCAGAATTCCTAGCAGCTCCTGGTCAATGTACTAATGCAGCCATTGTTGGATAATCTTCAGCAAAATTTTACTTGCATGTGATATTAATGTTTTGTAATTTCATATAAAGTCATTTTTTTCCAGGAGCCAATGACAGCCTAAATCAACTCCAACCCTCTTGGTCCTTGTATCTTTTGATGCAAGAATCAAATTTTAAGAAGACAATATCTGGCTGGACTATTTGGATTGCATGTAGACCCCTGTACAGAGAAAGGCATAGCATTTTGGTAGACAATCTATCAATGGATTAATTCCTTGGATGAAGGGATGAGGTGAGAGAACTAATCCCTCACTTGCCAAAAGAATGAGAAAAGCTGTTAGGTCATCCAAAACAAAAATTCCACTCTGTTATTATAGTCATGGCATCATTGTAATTAAAGACATACAGCGAGGGTGAGTTAGCCTAGGGACTGTAGCATGTAATAAGTTAATAACTATGCAGGAAATATACAAGTATAAAATTGGAGGCAGCCATATGGATGGTTTGAGAAACTCAAGGAAGTTGCATAGTGTTATATTCTTTGGAGGAGCCATGGTGACACATGGTTAAGTGCTTGGCTGTGAACCCAAAGGTCCATAGTTTGAACCCACCCAATGGCTTGGAAGGGGAAACTATCTGGTGATTGCTCCTTTAAAGATTACAGTCTAGGGAATCCTACTTTGTCCTATAGGTTTGATATGAATTGGACATGAAGGTACACAATAGTAATCATACAGTCTAATATTCTTTGTGTAAGTATATAGCCAAATGAAGAGCCTAGATATGTGTTATAAAGTATAGAATGAGGTCTAGAGAGCCCAATTCCAAATTTCATTTTACTGATAATCTAATATGTTACAGGCAGGGCACGGTCTGCTGCTTCTCCTCCTACCCCTCCAGCTCCTCTTCCTGTTTCTAACCTTGTTTGTTGTGCTATAATAAACTCTAGGGTTTATAGACACAACTGCTATAACCATAATATTGTGTTAACTTATTTTAAAATATGACAATATGTTTGAACCAAACATACTGTAACAATCAGTTTTAAGACTTTAAAAATAACTTGGTTATATTATAGATTTATGAATACACAACCTTCTAAATGGATGCCAACATGTAATAAATTCATAGTCATTAGAATGTTCAGCATGTGAAACTCATCCCCAACCACCCCCCTTTTTAAACTTTGATGTTTCTCCATCTCCACATTTGTTTCAATTCATCTCCTAGAATAATAATCTTACTTATTTTCTCTCTGTGCATTCTTGGGATAGTTCTCTCAGTAGAAATGTAGTATCAAGCCTTGCTGTTTTACTGCATAAACCAAATGGCAGCCTCTCTCTGGATGATGAGCCAACAGTTGCTGAAGGATATATTTCTTGGTCTGATGTGAAATATGCCAGCAGGGTCCAGAGAATGGTCACGGCTACTGTGTATTGTCCTTAAATGAATGTGTGAGAGCAGATCTTCGCAAGGCCTTGGTTGCCCTGTAGCTGTATGCCTTCAGCAAAATCAGTTTAACCTTTTTCTGATTTCGCTACAGGTGAAGTGCACGTTTCCCTCTGCCTTTCTTCTGTGGCGTTTGGTTAACCCCTTTCAATCCAGGAAGTTCAGATTTCATATTTCTAAAGTCTCCTCTGCATAAAATCACTATCTTGCAGTTACTAACACCCAATCCATCTGTGGTTTTGATTGTGCTCACCCAAATGGCGCTGACTTATGCTTAACCATAGAACACTCCATTTGTGCTTTTAAGTTTGCTTTTAATGTTTCAACAGCATTTGAAAGTGAGTTGACATCTTGTGAGAATAATGATGAGATAATATTTCTTCATAACTTTCACCTTTAATGTTAGTTTTTTGTTGTTGTTGTTTTTTCTCAAGGAGTGAGAGGCCAGCGCCTCTGGCTTTATTCTGAGAACTCGGTGCATCAGCTCTGACTCCTCTTCGGGCTTGGAGAAGGCTCTCCGGGATCACGGTTAAGGGACTCAATGTTATCAACCCTGTTGCTCCCAGAGGAAAGGAAACCCACCCGCCTCTTGTTGCGCAGGGATCCACCTGGGCCGCTCCACATGTGGAACCACGCTGTACGCAGGAACTTGAGGACGGGTCCCCCACAGCTACAGCACAAAATCGAAAACAGTAAGATGGGTGCAACTGGCATCGCTGCTTGGAAAATAAAAAAGGCTTTTCCGACGAGGGTCTGTAAGGAAACACCGACAGGGCTTCTCCAGCCACCTGCCACCTCTCCTTTCCGGTTAGGTTTGCGTGTGGGCAGAGATGCCACCTCAGGATGGGCTGCGCCCCGCCAAGTCTCAGGATGTGGCAGATGCAGCTCACTGCTTGCCTGCCTGTCGGCCTGGCTTCTTCTCCTGTTGGCCCCTGCCTGTGCCCGGGATCCCGCCACGCCCACGGCCACCAAACACACCTCGGCCAGCGCCACCCATGCCGCGGCCTTTCTGCTGCTTCTGCTGTTGCAGGCCACCCCGGCCACTGCCCTTGGCCACCACCTCGTCCTTGACCATGTCGATGATCTCGTCGGGGATGCGCAGGTACTTGGTGCTGCCACGGATATAGCATTCTGGCATTCGCCAGAACTTGTCTCCATCCCGGGACGTGCAGATGACCTCTCGCAGGTTGATGCTCATCCAGTTGTCACAGCTCACCAGGTGGCCGTTGTACGTCTCACCACCGTTCTTTAGCTCCACCAGCATGGGGTGATTCTGGACCGTCTTCAGCAGCGACAAGGGGAGCATATTGCCGGCAAGGACCGGACTCGCCGGTCACTTCCACCGCCGCCGCCCGTCTGTTAGTTTTCTTGTTGATGGAAAAAGGAACTCCGCTTACATTAACTTGCTACACTCTAAATCCATTCTGCAATCTCCTTTTATGGCATGCATCCTCCAGGATGCTCCGTAAGTTCTCCTCCAAATTTCACACTTTTAAAATTTGAGTTTATACTTACTCATTGCATAAACCTCAACTCTATTCTGTTAATCTTTTTTCATTAACGTCTTTTATTTTCATTTGCCCATGTGTAAAATGAGGCAATAACCTAGATACCAGAGAGAAATTAGTTAAAAAAAAAATCCCAGAAAGATGCTTCTTTAGGGGGATGGGAAACTTCCACAAATAATGGATTCAACTTCCAAGAATTTTGACAAACCCACAGTTCTGACACAGATTTCTGTCTCCTTCTGTGGTTTCAAGAAGCCCTGGTGGCTGTGTGTGTTAAGCATTGGACTGCCAACCACAGGTCAACAGTTTGAATCCATTAGCTGTCTGCTGGAGAAAGAGAGACAGTCTGCTTCTGTAAAGCTGCCCACACAGCCTCAGAAACCCTGAAGCAGTTCTACACCGTCCCTCCTTAGAATCAGTGGGTTTGTGGCTTTTTGGTTTAGGGTTTCAAGTTTTGCCTTTTATAAAGAAATCATTCCATTGAAGTTTTATCATATATTGCTCATTTTCTTAGCCTCTGTTTCCCAAATAACTGACTTAAGGTCAATAAAATGAGATATATTTAAAGAAACATGCTATTGAAATATTAAGCCACTCTACTTCCATAGGATTGAAAATGAAATGGAAGGCATAGGATGTTAGCTTTGAAAGAAACAGAATACCCAGGCCAATCTCTGCATTTTACAGATGAGAAAACAGAGGAGAAATGTTTGAGATTTGTTCTAAATGACACAACTAGTGCATGGCAGATCCAGGCAAGGTATAATTTCAAAAGCATGCAGTAATAATAATAATATTTCTTTTATTTTCTTTAAAAAAAGAATTTTCCATTGTGCCAGTGGTCCACAACTGGAAATGTGCTGTAGTGCTTGCTTGCTTTACTGAATGCATCGGAATTTTGGAAAGAACACTTTCTATTTTCTTGCGTTTCTCTGCAATTGAAAAGAACAAGATGGGGTTTTCATTTGTTCACTAGTTCTTTTTTTTTAATTAAAAAAATTTTCATTTCTTAATGTTCACTTGTTCTTACCTGGAAGACATTTATAAGAATCATAAAACATTAGCATTAGAACCTAGATATTTAATATAATTTTCTACAAAATGCAAAAATGTTTTCTGTACCTGGATAATCTTTACTCAATTCCCTTTTGAATATATATGTGTATGTGTGTGTGTGTATTATATGTATACACACATATATATCTTCTCCCTCTCTCTTTGGAATATATATATTCCAAAAATATATATATAATATATATATATTTACTTGTTTTGTATTTTAACAATCTTAAAATTCAGCGACATTCATTATGTTTATCATGCTGTTCATCAATTGCTATTATCTGTTTTCAAACATTTTTCACAAGAAGGAGCTCACTGCTTAACAAAGCAGGTTGTTTTTTACTCACAGATACAAAGGTCTGTGTTAAACTGCTCTATCAGTGGCTCTCCAATTGTGGCCCCTTGGTTTAGCAGCATCAATATCACCTGGAAATTTCTTATAAATGCAAATATTTAGGTCTCCCCACTACTATGCCTCCTTCCTGAATCAGAAACACTAAGGATGGGGCCCAGTAAGGTTTTAACAAGCCCTTCAGGTGATTGTGATACATGCTAACTAATGAGTGAGAGTCAGTGTCCTATATAGAACTGCACACAATAGGATTATCAAGGGCATTGTATTGTGACTCTTTGGATTGAAAATATAAAAAATCCAACTATAAAATTAGATTTAGCCAAAAAAAAGAAAAGGAGGTAGGCTATTCTAGTTTGCTAAGTAGTTCACAGGATCAAAAAAATTTCTGTGTGACCTGGGCTTCTGGGAATGGAATGAAACTTACTATTTACTAGGAGTACCTCACCCTCCTTCCAGTTTCTTCATGAGTGTTCACTCTGTTTCCATGCTCACCCTCATCCAATCTCTCCCTCATTTTTCTCTGTCTCTGGTGGATTGATTTTCTTCCACTGTGCATAGTCTTCTAGGAGAAAAGATGATCTCATTTTCTACCTCCTCAGTCTACACACACCCTTCACATCTCTTCAGTACCTGACCTCCAAAACAAGGCCGTTCATTCTTAGGCTCCAAATCAAGATATCCCAGAGTAGAAGTGACAGGACAGGAAGTGTTAACTAAGGAAGGGTGCTGGGAAAGCTTGCTGTGCAACTATTAATAGCTACTGTAGTACATTACCTAAGATTTCTGTCAAGAAAAGGAAGTTTTGAAAACCTGTCACTTTGCCCAAATCACTCATCAATTGGAAAAAAAAGTAGTAATATTTAATATTATCCTATAGGCAATCATTTACTAAAAGTTTACCTAGAAAATTTTAGTTTGAATTTTAATTAATCATATTTGTTCTGAAATTTCTATCCTCTATGGAAAAAAAGTTTTATAACAATAGTTTCATAGATCTGCAGTAAAATAATGGTGAAATTTTTCATTTTTCCCTATTACAAAAAGAAGGTTACAATTTCTTTCCCTTGAATTTCTATCATTCAAAAACGATTGCTACAAATTTCAAACTCAGCAGGAATATACTCCCAGGAGAGGAAGGGAACAAATCAAGCCAATCTAAAGTCATGAAGATTTAAATAGTACAAAATAACACAATTAAGGGTTTTTTGCAAAGGCTTTGACTTAAGTCTTCCCGATTAAAAAAACTGCCATTTTAAGATTCTACTTTAACAAAACATTTTTTCCCCCTTGATGTGCCCTCAGTGTGATGCCTTTCAAATAAGGAACATTCATTTGACTCTTCAGCTATACGTAATCCGGTTTTCCATTTTTCCTTGGAATAGTATACAACATTGGGACACTTTGTAGTTAGTATATTTATAGCACATTATAAACCACATTAAGTATGCTATTGATGATGTCATGTC
>NW_022111324.1:81304516-81306293 GCF_000313985.2 Echinops telfairi | reverse complement strand
CCCTGCCAAAGCTGGGCTCCTTTGGCCAGCCCAAGAGCTTTACTTCAACACAGCCACAGCTTGCATCTGCCTCTGGACAGAGTTTAAACCCCTCCAGCCCCACAGTCAGGTGATGGAGGCTCAGCTATACCTTTACTTTTGTTTCTCTCTCTACTCTCACACAGTCTCAGATAGCTCAGTCTTTTTTTCCTCTTCTCCTTCCTCTCACACACCACTGCCAGACTCCAGGCCACTCCCCTTCGCCTAAAGCAATCACACCTGCCCTCCACCCAGCTGAGGGAATCCCCATCCTCTGCAACATAACACGGAGCTGGGGAAATCCCACCAGCCTTCTGCCACAGGGGAACTCATGCCCATCCTCCAAGGCCCTTCAAGAGGATGCAGGAACTCCTTCCTGCCCTTTGGGGAGCTCTACTTGGCTGAGGGAACCTTTGCTTGCCTTCAATGGTGCTCTACGTGGTTGGGGGAAACCCTGCCTGTCCTCCATGGCCCCATGTGGCTGAGGGAACTTCCTCCCGCCTGCTGTAGTGCCTTACACAGCCTAAGGCAGCTCTGCAAACACTCTCCAGCGCTCCATGTTCCTGCTTCAGGAATCTCTACCCAACCTATGCAGTGTTCTAAGTGACTAGGGCAATTCTTCCCACCATCCGTGGTACTCTAAACCAAAACGGGCACATTCACCTGCCCTATGTAGCACTCCTGTTGCAGCAGGCACCCCCATATGCCCTCTGAGGCACCCAAGCCACCATGGGCCACACCACCATGGCTTCCTGTGAGATCAACCAGTGAAGTGCCATCCTCCTGGGTCCATAACCACCTAAGCAGTGTCCCCTGAGAGGACCATCCAACTTGCCCTCCAAATAACAGAATACTGATTGGCTAGGGAAAGAGTGAAACCACAGAAAGATAAAGTAGAAGCCTAATCCCACAGTGCAATTAGTAGCAGGTAGTTCAAAGAAGCCTTCCTACAAGTCCCCCAAAGAGAGAGCCCAGTGCTCTTTGAATCTCTGGAAAACGGCGCCAAGCTGCTTTAAAACAACACAACACAAACAGCAATCAGCCCCTATAATCTACAATAAACAGGAGAAACAAAAGCAATGTCAGAAGATGTCCTGAACCTAATGATGTGCATAGAAGAAGCAGAAATTGATCAGCTACAGAAAGAAATCTTCAAAATGCTGCTTGGAGTTATGCATGATGTGAGGAAAACAATACAGAAAAAAGATGATATGATAGAGGAGATAAAGGTCATGCACCAAAGGGAAATACAAGAGCTAAGAGACGAGATAACAAAAGCCAGTAGCAAATTCACAGACTTCACCAACAGACTTGAGGAGACAGAGAATCGAACCAATGACCTAGAGGATAACCAGGCAGACTTCAATAAACAGGAAAAGCAGTCAAATAAGATAATCAAACAAGCTGAAGAAATCCTGAGAGCCATGTCTGATGCTATGAATAGGAATAGCATTAGAATAATTGGACTACATGAACAAGACACAACAAAGAAGTCAACAGCAAAAATATCAGGGGAATATTTAAAGGAAACCTTCCCCAGCTTAATGAATGAAAACCAGGCAACCATCCAGGAGGCCAAAAGCACACCAGTTAGACTGAATCCTAAGAAGTCACCAAGGCACATAATAGTTAAACTATCCAACTTTGAGGAAAAGGAGAAAATCATGAGAGCAGCTGGGGAAAAACAAGCAATTACATATAAAGCTTCCCAAATAAGAATATATTCAATCATATCAGTGGATACTATGAAGAAGGGGAG
>NW_022111324.1:81301209-81302545 GCF_000313985.2 Echinops telfairi | reverse complement strand
CTTAACAAAATACTGGCAAATAGAATACAAAAGTATATAAAGCAAATAATTCACCATGACCAAGTGGGATTCATACCAGGGATGCAGGGATGGTTCAACATATGAAAGACCATTAGTATTATTCACCATATTGAAAGGAAAAATTATAAGAACCACATGATAATATCAATAGATGTGGAAAAGGCATTCAACAACACCTAACACTGATTCTTGTTTAAGACATTCAAGAAGATAGGAATGTAAGGAAAATCCCTCAATATAAAACAAGTTATATATAAAAAGCCAACAGTCAATGTGGTAGTCAATGGAGAAAAGATGAAAATAAGCCCACTGATAAAGGGGACCAGAGAAGAATGCCCCTTGTCCTTACTCTTATTTAACATCGTACTGGAGGTCATAGCTACCAACATAAGGCAAAGAAAAGACATCATAGGAAGAGGTGAAACTATCATTATTTGCTGATGATATGATTTTACATATGGAAAATCCGAAAAGCTCCACAGGTAGAGTACTGGAAGCAACAGAGGAATATGGCAGAGTGACATGATACAAGATCAACAAACAGAAGTCTATCGGACTGCTATACACATCAGACAAGACCATAGAAGAGGAGATCAAAAAGTAGTACCCTTCACAATAGCCAAGCACAAATTGAAATATCTAGGGCTATACTTGACTTAAAAACAAAAGATTTGTATGAAGAAAAACACAAAACATGATTACAAGAACCAAGAGTGAACTCAACAAATGGAAGAATATCCCGTGTTCATGGATCAGAAGACTGAATATAGTAAAGATGTCAGTTCTGCCCAAGGCGCTATATAAGTTTAATCCTATCCCTATACAAATACCATCATCTTTCCTCAAAGAATTGGAAAAACTGACTACCAGCTTCATATGGGGAGAGAAGAAACCCAGAATTAGCAGAGAACTCCTCAAGAAGAACAGAGTGAGAGGACTTGCATTAACTGACTTTAGCACATATTATATAGGCCACAGTGGTCAAAATAGTGTGGTACTGGTATAATGCAGATACTCAGACCAATGGAAAAGAACTAAAAACCCAGAAATACAATCATCAGCATACAGACAACTGATCTTTGATAAGGGCCCCCAAAATATCAAATGGGAAGTGGATGCCTTCTCCAAAGAGTGGTGCTAGAAAAAATAGATATCTACCTGCAGAAAAATGAAGTAAGACCCTTACCTCACTCCATGCACAAGAATAAACTCAAGGTGGATCACAGACCTTAAGGTAAAACCCCAAACTATTAGAGCCATCAATGAGAGAATTGGGACAAACCTGAGAACTTTAGTGCAGGGAATACATAAGCTA
>NW_022111324.1:81276199-81298143 GCF_000313985.2 Echinops telfairi | reverse complement strand
AAAATAATAATAATTTATAAATTATCAAGGGTTCATGTGGGAGGGATGGTGGGGAAAAAATGAGTAGCCAATACCAAAGGCTCAAGTAGAAAGAAAATGTTTTGAGAATGATGATGACAACATATGTACAAATGTGCTTGACACAATGGACGTATGCATAGATTGTGATAAGAGTTGTATGAGCCCCCAATAAAATGATTTAAAAAAATAAAAGAAGTGAGGATGACAAGATTTTATCTCACATATTTTGGACATGCTATCTGTAGACACCAGTCTCTGGAGAAGGACGTCTTACTTAGTAAAGTGAAGGGTCAGCATTAAAAAGAAAGACCCTCCAGGAGACGGATTGGTGTGATGGCTGCAACAATGGGGTTAAAGGATTGTAAGGATAGCACAGGACAGGATGTACATGGGTCATTATGTGTTGGAATCAACTCAGCAGTTTTCCTGGATCTTAGTGCATTTCCTCTTCATCTCCATTACTTGGCATCCAACAACAATTGTTGAATCAATTTAAGAACCATAAATCTGGAATTTTCTGATTTTTGAAAATCTAAATTCACAACTATTGTGTAAGTTTTCCCCGTTGAGATTTACATTACCTTCCACCAATTAAAGAAACCCTGGTGGTGGTGTTGAGTAAGTTTTGAAATAGGTGGTTCAAACGTACCAACTCTTCTCTAGGATCCAGGTGAGAGTATCTGCTCCTGTAAAGACTACAGCCTCAGGAACCCTGCCTGGAGTCACCAGTCACAGTCGGCTGGGTGGCAGTGAGTTCCACCAATGAGGCCTTTGTGCTTCTCTCAGAGCATGTGACAACTCAGAGACAGGCTAATGTGATACGAGGGAATTTTGAAATTGAAGTTGTTAGTGCTTGAAGAAGATAGTGTACTAAATAATTGTCTTGTGTTGTTATTTGGGGCTTGGCTTTTTCTTTTTTCTTTCTTTCTTTTTTTTTTTTTTACTTTTAGTTATCAAGGTTTTATCTGTGTGTGTGTGTTTCTTAGAATCATTATTGATTTGTCCCACTACACTTTGTCAAACACTCAAGTAGGTCAGAAGGCAGTTGCAAAAGTCAAGAAATATTAGTGACTCTTATGAAAATGTCAAATCTTGGTAACATATAAGCTCTCTATTTTTTTAATCGTTTTATTAGGGGCTCACAACTCTTATCACAATCCATACATACATCAATTGCGTAAAGCACATCCGCACATTCATTGCCTTCATCATTCTCAAAATATCCGCTCTCCACCTGGCATCAGGTCCTCATCTTTTCTCCTCCTTCCCCGCTCCCCCCTCCCTCCCGAGCCCCTGATAATTCACAAATCATTATTTTGTCATATCTTGCCCTGCCCAACGTCTCCCTTCACCGACTTTTCCGCTGTCCGTCCCCCAGGGAGGAGGTCACATGTAGAGCTCTCTATTTTTCCATGACCTTTTGCAACAAATATTAAACCTGAAACTATGCAGAACAGACTTGGTTTTCCTTAGAATTTCATTTAGTAGATACCTGGTAAAAACAAAGTAAGGGCCATTGAAAAACAACAACAAAAACAAAGCAAGGAAAGCCTCATTCTGGTCTTTATTTAACACTGAAAAAAGCCCTCCCACACGATTTTGTCACAAGCAGAGTACCTGTGAAATGCCAAAGGCATCTGGATCTATTCTCACCTGTCACTTTCAACTGAGACTCAAAATGACCCACCTCTTAGAGCCAATTCTTGTTTTAGCAGTTATGCACATCACACCAATGACTAGGGATAGCATCTTGCTTTTCAATTGTTTTCCTGATGACTGTTTGTGTGCTGGTGCTTGTTTCATTCTTTTGTGTATAATAAGGTCTCTATGGATCGAAAACAACTCAGTGGCACCTATCAACAACAACATCATTGCCCCATATGGAGCCATACTCATGATTGTTGCTATGTTGGAGTTCATGATTTGAGCTGCTACATCAATCTGTCTCACGGAAGATTTTCCAGGCCCACTACTTTACCAAATATAATTTCTTTTTCCATGATTGGCCTTTCCTGGTGATGTATCCTAGTCGAATTCTTAACATCTTCATTTCTAAGAAAGAGTCTGGTTGTATTTCTTCTAAGACTGATTTGTTCATCATTTATCAGTCCACGGAATAGTCAATATTCTTCTAGTCAGTTCCTCCTTGCAGTCTTAATGAAGACCAAGGTCAGGCACAAACAGTGAGATGTAGGATCCCCCCCTCCCCCCACCGTCGACTGAGGTCAGAGCAGTGATCTACCCCACCATCCCAAGAAAGAAGGATAACCTTTCTTTTCTTGTGGAAGATACCCCAGGACATTTTTTAAAATGGTTCCAGAAAAAGATGCCATAAAAATAAATTCAATATGTGAGTCAGCTGTAGCAACCTAATGATAACATTGCTTGAAAGAGGCTGTGATGAACCTGATCTGACTCTGGCTTCATGGTACAGTGAAAGAGTGAATTTGAGTGGGAAATAAATGTTGAGCATTCAAATAAAAAAATAAACTCTCAGAAAAGACTTTTCCTGACATTGCTTGTCTTTCCTGAATTATTCTTTCAATTCTTTTTAGAAACTAATGTGATGATAAACACCAAAACATTAGTGGTATTAATCCCTGAGTGATAGAAGTATATTTAAAAAATGAATTTCCATTTCATCAAACATTTAAACTAAGCAAACCTATCATTGTACTATGAAAAGAAGTAATAGAAGTTACTTTTGAGAATTCAACTTTTAGGAGAAATTTGTGCTTCTCTGGAAATAACTGATTTTGGAAAGTCATTAGTCTGAGACAGTTTAATCTTCTACAGGTTGGTATTGGTTAACTTTGCTGCTCTCCCTATAAAATGCTACAGACCTATATTGATTCTCCCACCATACACATATTCTCTCATCTCAACTTTTCATGATGTTCCCTTCCCCTCCTCCTGTGCCTTGATTTCACTCACACTCACTGGCTCATGGTGTATTCTGCATTGCATTACACGATGCTGCTGCTTCTCCCTGCCTTTTTTCCTCTCAATATCCCTGCTCCCCTGAATCCTACCATCTCTGACTCTAGCCTTGTCTTCTACCATATGATGCCAGCCTCCATGTCTGATTGCACACTCCTAACTTTTTTGCACATTTTTCATTTGTTTCTCTTAACAACAACAATAATTTTTTAAAAAACACCAAAAAACATGAAACTTGCTGCCATCGAGTCTATCCTAACTCATACTGACCC
Source organism: Echinops telfairi (assembly GCF_000313985.2). Classification (NCBI taxonomy): domain Eukaryota; kingdom Metazoa; phylum Chordata; class Mammalia; order Afrosoricida; family Tenrecidae; genus Echinops; species Echinops telfairi. The sequence goes on along the minus strand of NW_022111324.1, from coordinate 81,294,910 downwards.
TACAAGACAGAATAGAATTGCCCTGTGGGTTTCTGAGACTGAAACTCTTTCCAGGAGTCGAAGGCCTCATTTTTCTCCTACAGAGTGGCTGATAGTTTTAAACGGCTGACCTTGTGATTAGTAGCCCAATGTATAACCCACTTCACAGTAGTGGCTATTTATCTACTTCTAAGGAAACCATGGCATTGGGTTTTCAGCAATGCCAACAAGGTGAAAAATTCCTTCTAAAAAACCATGGTAGAGGATGGGAGTGGAGGGAAATCCAACAAAGACAAAAGAGCAAGACCAAATCTACCTCTAAGGCTCTTTCTGTTCCCTTTCTTTAATTTTTCCTTTAATTGTGACAGCAATAGACTACACATAAAAACAAGCAGTTGCCTCTGTAAATACATTCCCTTCAACACACTTTCCTTTTATGCTTTATTGTTTATGATGTTGGATTATAATAATACCTAAACCTCATAACTCCTACTCGTTCACTGTTGCTATTAGATACCTTCCCGTTAGTTCTGACTCACAGCAACCCCATGTACAACAGAAGGAAGCACTCTTCAGTCCTGCACCATGCTCACAATCATTGGCATGTCTGAGCACACAGTGGTAGCCATTGTGTCAATAGATCTCATTGAGCATCTTCCGCTTTTTCACGGACCTTCTACTTTACCAAGGGAAAGGTCCTTCTCTAGGGATTGGTCTCCTGATAACATATCCAAGGTACTTGAGATGAAGTCTTGTCATCCTCACCTCTAAGGAGCATTCTGGCTGTATTTTCTTTCAAGACAATTTGTTAGTTCTTTGCATGCTTCCTACATTGTTCATCACTTGGCTTATAGAATATCTTTATTATAACTCTAGGATTGGATTTTTCTTTAGTTCTCTCAGTTTAAAAAATGCCAAGCATGTTTTTCTATTTTGGTTTTCTAACTCCAGGTTTTTATACATTTCATTAAAATATTTTACTGTGTCTTCTCAAGCTGCCCTTTGAAGTATTCTGGAAACAGCAGTTAAGAAATCAAAAGAGTGCTCGCTTCGGCAGCACATATACTAAAGAAATCAAAAGACGTGTTGCATTGGGCAAATCTGCTGCATAAGACCTTTTCTCCCACAAAGTAACTTGTAGGTTTGCATTACCAATTTTGTGATTATCAATACAATGTCTATCCCACATGCCACAAATCTAATATCCATATATCTCTCAATGTTTCCATACCAGTCAAGTTTCATTACTATAGCATGAGGTATGCCTTACTGTGTACTTCCATCTTACTCCATTCCGTCACTGGTGAAATTCCTATTGATTTCTAGCTAGCCAGCAGATATTCTTATTAATGACTGGTGAACAAGTATGACTCCTTTCTTCTGATTTCTGAATCTATTGTCTTAACCTGATTTACTCTAGAAAGTGGAGCCTAAGGTAAGGGCTTGCATGCGGCTAAATTATTTGGGGTCATAACCCCAAGGAATATGGAGGAGAGATTAGAAGAGTATCATATAGAAAGAGGAAAAGCAATTCAAAGGTGTGTTATTAAATTGATCATTGTGGTGGACTGGTGGGGCCAGGTCCTTAGAACCTCTGTGAGGATTATCCCTGTGTTAGGCAGGTTTTCTAAAGAAGCAAAACCAGTGATATGTATCAAGAAAGTGGATCATACAGTTGGTTAAGTGGTTAAGCCTAGTCTGGTTCAAGTCCATGTGTCAGATGTTAAGTGGGAAGACTTCCTGATAGTGTAACTGGTGGAGGCTGACAAACCAGCAAACTGGGAATTGAACCAAGAAGCAGGAGGATGAAACAAGAGGAGGAAGCAGGAAGACAGAGCTGATAGATGCAGAAGTGATTGGCAGGTCAGGTGTTAAGCTCTGATGGCTCCCAGTGTCAGCACGCAAATAATGGCAGGCCACTAATAGGTCCCAGAGTAAGTTAGCAATATGGCAGGCCATTGGCGCAAGTCCAGAAAAGTAAAGGTAGATGTGACAGATGCAGAATCCATAACCAGCAAGGAAAGAGGTAAGTTCTCCACAGCATCTATTTACATATGTGAAGTAGGCCACACCCCCAAGGGGACAGCATCAGGCTGTGACGTGAGTAAGGGGTAGCACATCACCCAAATCTTCCCACAACCTGGGAAAATTCCATCCTGAAATTGCTTACATTTTGTTAGGTCACATTATGGGGGAGGTCTTATTGACAAACTAGTAAGGATCCTGGTTCAGCCAAATGGACATGAAACAACTATCTCAATCCCACATGCAACAGACATTGAGGATTGACCCAAGAATTTGTTGAGGTATGTCCTTGTGTGAGACAGCTCTATTTGACAGAGCATTTCCTGGAAATTGACTCAACTGAGAGTCATCAGCTGCTAAAACTCCCAAAGCTAGGGAAATGGTATCTCAATTCTGAAAGGAAGATATGGGCAATCCATCCTAGTATTAACTGCAGTCAACCCTTTTCCAATGCCTGGATTTTCTTTTTATAACAAATTCTCCAAATATCTCTTTTAGGGGTCTAGATAGTACTTTTTCTGGGAAACTTAAGAGAAAAAGATTAGTGAGGTAACCCACAGCTTCTGTCACTATAGCAACAGATCCTGAGGTTCCAACTGGTCAGCCTCCTCCTCTACTATCCATACCACCTTCCCCTCCCCATTTATGAGCATGCCTGATGGCTCTCAGTGGCTTTTCTATTGAGATGACTGAGATGCTCTCTCTGATAGGTTGTCATGCCCTTCTCACATTACGACTGTGGCACTTATTCAAAGATCATTAAAAAAAAATAGGAAAAGAAGTATCAAGAGACTCTCTGGAAATGACCTGAGGCCAAATATATTTTACCCTGGCCCTATTATATACCAGTAGGCTTATCTTCACCTGGTGGTCAGGGTCAATTGAGCCTGTTAAGTCCCCAATATAATTCTATTTTCAGCATGAAATCATATTGCCTCTTTTTGTGCCTCATGACATGAGGGAGCCTGCAGTGCGTGGGCAGCGATTATCACTTACCATTTAATGGAATTATTTCTGTGTTCCCTAGAGGAAGTAGGCAACCAGGTTCTTAGCCCACAGAATCCAGAGTTGCACAGATAGAAGGATAAATTCCCCTAACAGGCCACCGAGAGTGATGGTAAGAGGAGCCAATTCTAATTATGCTGTTTGTTTCTCAAGCTCGTATATTCTTACTACTGAGGACACAACACAATATAATAGTAGCTGATTTAGGGTTTGTAATGCAACTCAGAAAATGGTACTTTATCCTTGTATGTAGCATCTCTAAGTAATGTCTTCAAAACCACTCTACTACTTTACCAGGTCAGCATGCTCTGGGTAGTACAGTATTTGATAGGACCAGTTGATCTCATGGTAATGTGTCCACTCTTACATACTTTTCTTACAAAATGGGCCCATTGCATAAAGGAGCATTATATGAAATGTCATGGCAATAGATTAAACAGTGTAAGCGCTCAGAAAGCAGTGCTGGCTGAGACTCTGTGGTCCCAAAAGTCAATCCTATACCCATATGTGCTTATTTCTGTCAAGATAAATTGCTTTCCATTTCAGGGAAGAAGGGACCTAATGCCTTGCCACTAAATGGTTTATTGGTTTCCTTTAGAGATGGCACCATGTCAGGACCTCGGGGTTGGTTTTTGTTTTTGGCATGTTGGACATTTGACAGTGGCATTATTTAGATCAGCCTGGGTGGGTGAGTGCCCATGATGGTGTATTGCTGCCACCATGACTGCTCTGCCTATTTGTCCCCTGTGCTAACACTGGGATGGCTTATGACAGGAGTGGTCTGTTGACTACAACTCGTCACTATGTCTTTTGATTAGATAGTGTCTTTTCCATAGTGACACTGTCTGATGTTCCCCAGGAAGCAAACTGTCATGGAGGTCAGCAGACCGTAACTTTGGGAGAGTGTCATCAAATCAATATCAATAGGGGATAATGGACATAGAAATGAGCAGACAGAGGGGCATGAACTGCAATGCAATCACAGTAAAGGCCTCAACTGATCCCACAGGGACCTGTGGGGCTAGGATATGGGGTATCCCCAGGGAGAAATTGTGATTTGGGCCAAGTGGCACTATTAATAACTTCCTCAGGCTGGGTTCTCTAGAGATGCAAAACTAGTAAACCTTATATATGAATATGAGGGGGCTTCAAAAAGTTTGTGGAAAATTATATCATCTCTTAATTGTTTTTCCACAAACTGTTTAAAGCTCCCTCATATACATAGAGATTTATCTCAAGGAAGTGGCTCATAGTTGCAGAGACTGACAAATTCCAAGTCTGTAGGTGTGGTAGTTAGATAATCTGTTGCCAATTTGAGACTTAAGAGTGAATGGGTGGAGTTTATCCTGTCAATAAGGTAGCAGCTTTATGACCTCATTTGGAGGTGCTAAAGAGTTAAATAGCTCGCTGGAAACAGGACACACATTCACTCCCTGTGAGACATTCTTGTGGACAAGACACATGGAGCATTGATAGAGTCCTGGAGCTGAAGGAACCAAGTGGAGACCCCTGCCAGCACTGAGATGCTTCCACTGCCACTGGATCCAGAAGACTTTCCACCCACTGGCCAGTGATCTTCCTGCATTTGGAGTCATTGCATGTGTTGGGTGAGTCTGAAGAGGAATTTGTGGATTGGTATTGGACATATGGGCTAATATCGGACTTATGAACTTGGTCTGGACTGGGCTGGGATGTTTTCTCAATATTCAATTGCTTTTATATACAAAGCCTTTTCTTATTCACATATGAGTGTCTATGGATTTGTTTCTCTAGTCTACCCAGAATAACCCAGTAGGTAAAATGTCAGGCTGGTGACTTCTCTTGACTCACATAGCTGCAGGGCTAATGAACCCAAGTTTGGCAGATTAGAGGACAGGCTACAGACTCACAGACTGTAGGGACCAATGACGCTTAGAATCAGCAAGCAATATGGCAAGCCATCGACTCAAGTACAAAGAACCAGAGGTCAGATCATAATGGGCTAGATACAAGATCTGAAACCAAATAACCAACTTCCCTGCCACGGAGTCAGATGCAGGATCCAGATCCAGCAAAAAGTAGGAGAGTTTTACCAGAATGTCCACATGTCTATTGGAAACAAGCCACACTTTCAAGGGAACCCTCTTTCAATTGAAAGGGTGCTCAAAGGAGATCTTCTCATGCAAGCAATTACATTTTATTAGGTCTCCTCAGGGGGGTGACTCTCAGAGAACCACCAAGCCATTGAGAACCATGGTCCAGGAAAGTTGACATACAACCTTTGCCATTGCAGTAACAATAACAATAACAAAAGACTTCAGATAATCTCAAGGCAAGAAAAGGCCAAAAATATATCTTTTCTCACTCCTACAATGTTCTTTTCAATTTTTGGATATCCTTTCCTATAATAATAGTGTGATGGAAAAAAGCTTCCTATACACTTTTAATATCTATTTATAAAACAAGTCTTAAAAAAAAAATAAAATAAAACAAGTCTTAAAGTCTGCTCAAGTTTTGAAACAGGGCCTTTTGTATTTAATCTATTCTCCAGCAAAGTAATTCTAGTAGAGTGAAGGACAGATCTTTTGTAAGCAGCCATCAAGCTGGCTCTGCTTAAGGCGAGTTTATGTTTAACTCAAATGCACTGCCATCAAGTAGATTCCAATTATGTATAATAGAATGAAATGTTGCCTCGTCCTGTGCCAGCGTCGTGAACTTTGGTATGTTTGAGACCATTGTTACAGCTGTTGGATCAGTTCATCTCAGTGAGGTTTTTCTTATTTTTGCTGACCCTCCACTTCACCAAAAATGATGTTCTTTTCTAGGGATTGGGCAGCATTTCTAAATTATTCTCTACATGAATGATACATGGGTGTTTCAAAAAGTTCCTGGAGGTTATAATTTAAAGGTAATTTAATTTTTCAAGAACTTTTTGAAACTCATTCTGATTGCTTTTATATCTCCATTACACACCTTTAACAATTCTTCTTTTTTGATAGAATGTCCTTTCCTACTCCTTGTCTTCCTCCAGAATTTGATTCATCCTCTAAGTATTTATTTATTCATAAAGTTGCCAGATGCAGTAAATCAAAATAAGGATGTTCAGCTAAACTTAAATATCAAATAAACTATGAATACTTTTTTTAGTATAAGTATATCCAAATATCCCATGAGGTATACTTTAATTTAAAAAATACTAATTTTGGGGGGGGGATTAAAATTTAACTGGATACCTTATATTTTATATGGAAACCCCATTGATTAGTAATCAAACATTTGTTGAGCGTCTACTCCTATCTGCCAGGGCTATTCTAAGCATTGAGAATATGTCATTGCTTTTACATGCCAGTGAGTTGGGTCTGACTCATTGACCCCTTGTACAACAGAAATAAACACTGCCCAGTCCTGAACCATCCCCATAATCATTGTTATGTTGAGCCCATTGTTGCAGCCGCTGTGTCAATACATCTCCTTGAGGTTCTCCCTCTTTTACACCTAAGCGCTACTTTACAAAGCATGATGTTCTTTTCTAGGGGCTGATCGTTCCTGACAACATTTCCAAAGTATAGGAAATAAGTCTCACTATCCTTTACAAGGAGCATCTGGCTATCCTTCTCCCAAGGCAGATTTATCTGTTCTTCTGGCAGTCCATGGGACATTTAATATTTTCCATCAATACTATCATTCAAAGGCAGGGAAAAATGATAGCCAAACTCCAGCTCTCATGGAGCTTATATTTGAAGGGAGGGAATAAAATCATGAACAAATACACAAGTAAGTGTATTAAAAATTTATATGAAAAAAGAACAGAGTGTTGAAAGAGTCAAAACAAATGCTGAGTCTGGAAGTAAGGCATTGCTGTTTCATAAAAGTCTCATAATTTAGGTGAAATTTGAGCAGAACCAAAAGAAACAAGAAAGCAAGTCATCTAAAGATTTGGGGATGAACATTCCAGGCAGAGAGACACCAAGTAAAAAGCCCCTGAGGTGGAGGCATACTTGGCATATTTGAGTGATAGCTTGAGCCAGAGGGATTTGCTAGGAAATTAGGTCAAAGTTGCAGAGGTGAGCAGACCACTCACAGTGATTTGGTTATTGTGGGTGTATTTATGCAAGCATAACAGGATTTCACCTTTCAGTGGAACAAAATATACAACTAATAAATATTGTTAGATATATTATTTCTTTGTTGAGAATTTCTATTTCTTGAAGCAGAACAGAAGGAAGGAGCTTAATAATGAGACCAAGACAGCAATTCAGGAGGAGTTGTTACGATGGTTGCAGAAATAGAAATGTAAAAATAATTAAATAAACAAAATAAAATAGAGTAAAAAGGAAAATAAAAGAAAGAAATAGAAATGGTAAATGGTTGGATTTTGAACATATTGTGAAGGTAGAGATGGTAGGCTTGGCTGTTTAATTAAATGTAGAAAATAAGAAAACTCACAACTCTCACTGCCATCAAGTCAATGCTGACCCCTGGCAACCCTATAGGACAGGGTAGAACTGCCCCTGTGAGTTTCTGAGACTGTAGCTCTTTACAGGCGTGGGAAGCCTGTCGGTCTCCCGCTGAATAGTTGCAGACTGCTGACCTTGTGGATGACAGCCCAAGGAGTAACCACTCTGCCACCAAAGCTCTTGTGTCAGAAAAAGACTTAAGTTCAGGCAGAGGCTTGATCCTCTGGAGGGATCATGCTTCCATTTACTGAGTTTGGAAAACCTGTTGAGGAGCAGATCTGATAGTATGTGGTGGAGGCAGAGATGAATATAAGAATCCAGTATTAAAATTCTTAATTTTGATATACCTATTAGAAATCCAGTGGAGGCCACAAGGAAGCAATTAGATGATCACATCTATTATTCAAAAGAAAGATCTGGGCTGAGATACAAATTTGGGATCATTCAGCATATGGCTGTAGTCACCATACTTACTGTCATAGGTATGAATGAGACACCCTAGGGAGTGGATTCAGAGAGAGGTTCAAGGACAGAATCACAATGCCTCTAGGGTTTAGAGGTTAGTTAAACTAAACTCACTGCCATTGGGTCTAGTCTGACTCAAAGTGACCTTACAGGACAAAGGAGAATTGTACCCGTGGGCTTACAGGAGTAGAAAGTCTCTTTCTCTCAGACTGGCAGGTGGTTTTGAGCTGCTGACTTTGTGTGTAACCCACTAAGCCACCAGGGCTCCTACTAGAGGTTGGGAAGGTAAGTCGAAATCAGTAAAGAAAACGGAGAATAAGTAGCAACTGAGTAAGAAGTAATCAAGGGTATTCTGGAAACCAAAGTGAAAAAAAGTGTCTCAAGTAAGGGGTGATTGTCCACGTCAAATGGTTCTCAGCGGTAAAGGACATTAAGGACTGAGAATTAACATTACCTTGGCAACATGGAATTACTGATGCTTTGGTTAGTTATTTCATTAGGATGATAAGGAAGAATGCTTGATTGGAATAGGTTCAAGAGAGGGAAGAAAATAGAGACAGCAAATATAGACAACAGCCTCAAGGAGTTTTGCTATAGCATGGACATGATCCAAGAAACAAAAGGAGAAATAACAACATTGGAGGCAAAGGGAACAATATCAGAAGCAGTCTTTGGGCAGGGGAGACAGAATTGACAGAAATACATACATGAAGAAGTAGTACATACAGGCAGCACATCTGGATTCTCCAGAGTAGAATAAAATAGTCTTAGGACAAATGCTCTTTGTGCATAGAAATGCAGGAAGGTTGATCGAGGTAGCGAAATAAGTATGTGGGAGTGTTCTTATGAATGTCCCTGCATTCTTAATCAAATAAAGTCAGGTCATTATATGAGAATGAATGCAACAGGAGGGTCTGTTGTTAGTTTAGGGGACTAGGGAAGGTATGGAAAGGTTAGCAAGTAAAGTAGAAGAGTGTAAGTGGAGTAGGGAGAGCCAGGGAGCACCAAGGGCTACTTAGGATTACTGGCTATGAATTTTAATTGGGACCAGCCGCCTGGTTGTGCATTTTCCTCCAGCCACATTTGGCTGTTCAAATGCAGAGAAGTTTGACTGAATGCAGAGACTGAAGTTCACAGACACAAGCAAAGGACTGTCTGGAAGAGGCAAGGATAGATTCCCCTCTCTATCCTTCAGAGGAAGTGTAACCTTCCTAACACACTGATTTCAGAATTCAGGCATCCATAACGGTGAGAAAACAAATTTGTTATGGGAAACAGGAAACTAGTACAGAGCTTCCAGATGCTACCTGCATTCCACATCTCATGGCCTTTTCCTCCATCCTCAAAGACAGAAGCATAGGATTATCATATCTCTTTATTGGACTCTGCTCCTGTTGTCGCATCTTCTCTCTCTGACTCTAATCCTCCTGCTTCCCTTTTATAAGGACCTTTGTGATGACACTGGACCCGCTTGGATCCTCCACAATAATCAGGGCTGTAAATTTCTCTTTGCCAGAAGGGAACATATTTATAGGCTCTGGAGAACCTATAAATATGAGGTTGTTTGTTTAGTTTCAGTGAAAGAGAAACACTCTTACTGGGATGGACTGACAAAGTGACGGAAATGAGGGACTCGAACGTAGCAACAATTGTGATAGTGGCACAGGACCAGGTGATGTGTCCTTCTGTTGTACAGAGAGTCTTAGGAGCTGTAACGGACTGCATGGCACCTAACAATAGCAACAACGACATTTGGTTTACCCCAACCAGCAATGTGTTTTTTAAATCTTCCCCCTGGGAAGAGTTCGTTGATTTTGGTCTTCCTACCATACTCCAGGCTGAATTGAAAAGTTATCCTTTGCTTCCCCATTTCTCCCCTCTGAAAACACTGCTCCACTAAAGAATTGCTTTTTTCACTTGAGCATTTACTGTGTTAGTTTCTGCCTGAGTTACTTGATATGGCTCTTCTAGATGACTGGTAGAAACATGTTAATAGGGTGTAGGTAAATCAATTGTGGGAATTGACCAATGTTGCCATCCTGCTGGGTATAAAAGGAGCCAGCTCAGAAGTTGGAATGTGGAACGCACTATCACCAAGAAAAAAGAGCTAAAGGCAGAGACCATCCTTTGGATTCTGAGATCCCTGAGAGATAACACACCTCAATCCAGGAGACATGAGCTGTGGCACCAAAGGAGCAATGGCGGAGTGGCCACAGGAGAGGTACCAGAACCAAAAAGCACAGAGTGGTAGGCAAGACTGTACCTTTGAGCAGGAAGCTTGATTATTATGTGGGATGCTTCCAGTCACATAACTGAGGGAGCTAGGTTTGCTGAAGAAGTTCTAGTGGGTTACACACTGGGCTATCAACCCCAAGATCAGTGGTTCAAAACCACCAGCTGCTCTGAAGCAGAAAGATGTGATTTCCTACTCCTGTAAAAATTTACAGCCTCCGAAACCCTTAAGAACAGTTCTACTCTGTCCTATAGGGTTTTTCTAGGACTCCGAATCAACTCGATGGCAGTGAGTTGAGGTTTGCTGACCTAGAGCTAGAAGTGAATGCCTTCAGGTTGAGGTTTACAGCAGAGCTGTGTGCCCTTTAGGGATTTATCCACGGTGCTAAAGAAGCTTTGAAAGACCTGCCCAGACAGGGCAAGGGTTAAGGGACAAAATGGCTGAGAGACTAAGGACCAGAGAGAGAAATGCCTGTAGGAAAAATGAGAAGAGGCTCTCTGACCAGAAAAATGATATCTTGAGGATTTCTGATCCTAGTTTTTAACCTGTTAATGTCCCTACCAAACCTATAATCTGTGACTTCTGTGTGTCCATCGCAATGTATTACTGAACCCAACAGAGAAGTAGAGAGTGCTGTGGGAGAAACAGTTTGTATTTGGAATCATCCTTGGTCCGATGTCTAGTTTGATTTTTCTTCCTCTTGTGAAGTCAAAGAAGGTCAGATATGGCCCTATATCATTTTTACAACTGTCTTAAAAGTCCACACCTTAATAGAAAATATTTGTTTACATGTCTGTCCCCATGGATAGATTTTGAATCACTTCAGCACAGTAACAACTCATGTTCTGCTCCATGTTCTCAGTGCCCAGCATTGAACCTGATATATGATATGTGCTTCATAGTTATTTTGAATGAATAAGCAACTTCTAGTGGCATTTAGTAACAGAGGCACCTTCTCTACAAGATCTCATGTACAAAATATTAAACTATTCACATAATCCTAATCCAGATTTCTGGCAACACTAATTTAGTATGTCTTAATGAGGACATTATCATTTTTCCTAATCAGATCTCCATCCCGGTTGTTAGTCTTCTGGATATGATATATCTTTAAAGACCTCCGAAGGAGCTCTGATGGCAGGGTGGTGAAGCACTCAGCTGTTAATCTAAATGTTAGTAGCTCAAATCCTTTAGGAGGCAACTATTTAACATTATCAATTACTCATATGCAAATTCAAGTGAAAGCTGAATAAAATGAAAACAAGTAAATAAGTGTCAAAACATAACCTTAAGGACACCCCACCTGAATGTAGAGATCATCGCAAGAATATATTTGATGCATTGAGCGCTAATGACCAAAGGTCAGATGAGCAGTGTGAGGACATCAAGAACATCATACATGAAGAAAGCCAAAGGTCATTAGTAAGACAGGAAAGAAAGAAAAGACCAAAGAGGATGTCCAGAGAGACTCTGAAACTTGCTCTTGAACATAGAATAGCTAAAGCAAACAGAAGAAGCAATGAAAATAAAGAGCTAAATGGATGTTTTCAAAGGGCAGTATAAGAAGACAAATATTATAATAAAATACACAAAAACCTGGAGTTAGAAAACAAAAAGAGAAGACACACTCAGCATTTCTCAAGCTGAAAGAACTGAGGGGAAAATTTTTTTATCGTAAGCCTCAGCCTACCTATGCAGACTAAGCCTCTGGTAGATCTACTCTGACTACTGTCCAGGAACATGAACAGCCTTATTATCTGACAGAGATTATTGTAAACTTAACTATGGTGGATAAGCCTGTTATAATGGTCAGCCGATCTCCCTCTTGAACCGTTCTGAATTCTAGGTTTAAATATTCCTTGCTTGTTTCTTGACAGAGGTTTCCGCTCAGGCTTATTTTAATTGTGCTGGTGGCCTTTTACTTCCCCACCCCTTATTTTTTGGTCTTTGGTATGTTTCCAAGTATATGAAGCGCAGAAGGGGCAGATATATAGACAATAATTGATGTGATGGCTTATCAGGGAACTGGAGAGAGGGAGGTTGATGGGAATTGGGATGCCAATGGTGAATCTGGGAGAAGGGAGGATGCACTGGAACGGATTGTGGTGATGTATATACAATTCTTAAAATACGACTGAACCATGGAGTGTATGATATGTAAATTTTATCTCGATCAACTATTGGGGAAAAATTAAGCCTCAAGTTGCATTCATGCTACCATTTCAAGAGGTAGCATGTTTAAGAACAGTTGGTATTGGAAGAAGAAGTTCAAAATTTACCAAAGGTATTAATGAAAAACCAGGCTTCAGGAATGGATTGACTAACAATTAAATGTATCCACAAAGAGCTACAGGACTGGAAGTACTCACTGGTCTATGCCAAGAAATTGACCATATTTATGCCTATCCAAAGATCCATATTTGTGTCCATTCCAAAGAAAGCTTATCCAACAGAATTCAGAAATTATTAAACAATGTCACTAATATCACATGCAAGTAAATTTTGCTGAAGATAATTTAAAACTGGACACAGCAGCACATTGGCGGGTTGCTACCAAAAACTCAAGAGGATTCAGTAGGGAAATTGGTAAGAGGAATACCATTGCAGACATCAGATGAATCTTGGCTGAAAGCAGAGAATATCAGAAAGATGTTTAATTTCTTTTATTACCCATGAAAAGACATATGACTGTATGGGTGATTACAAATTATGGATAATATTAAGAAGAACTGAAATTACACCACATTGTGTTCATGTGGAACTTGTTCAAACAAAAGAACGGATACAGCATGGTTTGAAATCAGGAAACGTGTGCATCAAGGCTGTATCCTTTCAATATACTGATTCAATCAGTATGCTGTGCAAACAATCCCAGAAGCTGGACTATGTGAAGAAGACTGTGGCATAAGGATCAGAAGACACCACTGTAACAACTCGCGCTATGTAGGTGACATCACCTTTCTTGCTTGCAGCCAAAAGGACTTAAGGCACTTATTTGCAACTCAGTGTAAAGAGCATAACAATCCTCACAACTGCACCAGTAGACAGCATCACGATAAATGGAGAAAATATTGAAGTTTCGTGAATTTCATTTTACTTGTATGCATAATCAATGCTCATGGAAGCAGCAGTCAAGAAACCAAAGGACTCATTGCACTGGGAAAATCTGCTACACAAGACTAGGTAAAGTTTTAAAGAGCAAAGATGTTACTTTGAGGACTGGGGGGCCAGATTCGAGTGCCTTATATGCATATGATAGTTGGACAGTGAATAAGGGAGACTGAGGAATTGGTGACTGTGTCAAGGTGAACTGGCCAGGAATCAAACCTTGGTCTCCCTCAGAGAAGGTGAGAATTCTACCACTGAAGCACATTGGCCGGGCTGACTTCTAGGAGCGGGCTAAAATACAGACTCTCAGGCCCCACCTCAAACTGAATCAGAATCTGGATCCCCAAGTGCTTTGAATGCACATCAACATTGTGCAAGCATGGATCCCAAACACAAACTTTTCAACAGAAAAATATTATATGAAAGTGTAATAAATGGCATGCTGGAAGGATGCTCTATAAACTGTGGAGGTTGAAAGAGGCACCTGGCACCCAGGCAGGCTCAGTCAACCAATTACATTTGCCTTCAATCAGGAGTTTGCTAGAAATAACTGGCTGAGAACCTCAGGTTTGCTGTGCCCTTTATTTATGGTTTAACATTTAGGTCAAGTGCAGTAATTGGCTAGAATCAATATGAAAGAGACCTGTATCTCAAGACAGAAGTGCTGCTGTGATTTTGCAGTTTTTTAAAAAGATAAATGGTCTCTACAGCTAGGGACAAAGAAAAGTAGGACAAGCACTAGGAGAAGTGGATAGAGGAGTGCTTCACAAATAATTACTGGCTAATTTTAGCCCATCAGCTTACCTATTTTTTCATTATTCAGTGAAAGGGAGTTCCAAAGTTGTAAAAGTTGACCTGCAGAGGAGCCCCTGAAATAACAGGTAGGAGGCAATGGCGCTGTCTGGTGTAATGAACAATGACAGCTGGAACTGGGCATCATCTGAACGAGAAGTTATTACTGTTTCTCTTTCTTATCGATAAGTTTGTTTTTATCTAGAATATTTGTTCTTTTTTACATGGGATCATGAGCAATGACCTCCAAGTGCTAATAATGCTAACCACCATAGAGAGATGATTCCTTGTCTTTGTATGATGGATTTCCTTTCATTTACATTAAATTGAGTTACAATAAATTGTTTAAATTATAATTCCATATTGCTTGCAATCCAGCCTGATCTGAAAGGACTTTCTCCTCATTTATACTTCTTCAGTATTATGCAATTTTGAATCTAAATTTTTTAATTCCTAAAGATTTTAACACCTATTGTCTCTGCTAAGCAATATATTGCTAATAGACAAATCTTGGGAGTGCTCAAAGTAATTTTGTATTCTATTCCTAATATTGAAGTTAATAACATCCCTTCTAATCAATGGGTATCCTTTCCAAATTTAGTTAACACTTTCAATATGTTTAATTAAACTACTGATAAAGAACTAGCCCTAAGATGCCTGTGGTAGTTATATAATCATTTGGCAATTTGAGAGGTCATAGCCAATGAGGCCTCTGTGTGGGGATGGCCTTCTGAGGATTCTGGGAACTCCTGTATTCCTCCTTGGGGGTGGCAGAGACTCTCTCTCAGTTCAGTCCCTGAGAGACATTCTTGTCGACAGACCACCTGGAGACAGGCTGGTGGCAACCAGAGCCTCAGAACTGGAGAAGCCACGTGGAGACACCTGCCAGTGCTGAGATGCTTACAATGTTACTGGATCCACAAGATTTCCCACTCACTGTCCTGTGATCGTCCTGCATTTGGCATTTGTGAGTCTGAAGAGGACTTTATAGACTAGTATCAGACATTTGGCTAATATAGGAATTATGGACTTGATCTGGACTGGGCTGGGATGTTTTCTCAATATTCAATTGCTCTTGTATATAAACCTCTTTCTTATACACATATGAGTGTCTCCATGGAAATCGTTTCTCTAATCTACCCAGACTAACCCAATGCCCTTGAATTCATATGTAGCTGCTAATGACCAATATTTAGGAATTTTCAATGGACTAATATCATTGCCAGTATCTCAGCTTTGAACTTAGAATGTCATGTAACATAGAATCAACCCCATTAATTGCATTCATATTGACTATTTCTCATTGCCCCACACTCCACCACCTACCACCCATCACCCTATAGCAGTGGTTCTCAACCTGTGAGTTGTGACCCTTTGGGGAGTCAAATGACCCTTTCACAGGGGTTGCCCAATTCATAACAGTAGCAAAATTACAGTTATGAAGTAGCAATGAAAATAATTTTATGGTTGGGTGGGTGAGGGGGTCACCACAACATGAGGAACTGTGTTAAATGATCATGGCATTAGGAAGGTTGAGAGCCACTGCCATATAGCCTGCCCTTTGCACAAAGAGAAATAATGTTGATTTTATATAATCCTGTTTTTATCAAATAGTGCTTGGCATTAAAAATGTAAGGAAAAGACTATTTTCTCTGTGCCATTGTTTAGGCATTCTGCAGCTAGACAGTGTGGTTTCTGAATAGCATTCATTAAATGAAACAGAATAGACTATACTCTCAGGTGCTTGGAAGCACCCTGGATCAGAGATTTATTAGTAAAAGTGGCAGGAGTGATTCCAGAGTTGGGGTCATCTGGGTCTGAGAACTGGCAATCAGGAATGCAATGCACTTGGGATAAAATCTGACCTCTTTCCACAGTCCAGGAGCTCTGGTGACATAGAGGATTACTTGTTCGGCTACTAACCATAAGGCCAGTGGTTCTAACCCACCAATCCCTGCCTGAGGGAGAAAGATGAGGCTTTCTGCTCTGGTAAAGATTTATAGCCTCAGAAACCCTAGGAAATAGTTCTACCCTGTCCTATAGAGTCACTGTGGGTCCAAATTGACACAATGACAGTGAGATTGTTTGGGGGAGTTTCTCAGTTTCTCAGAATCCCATTCATCAGTCTTCTGGCACAAACAGGCTAGTATGGTAGAAGCCAAAGGATTCTCCTTTTTTTTTTTTTTTATTAGTTGGGACTTAATACATATATCATGTCATTCAAAATTTTAGCCATGTCAAGTAGAATATACAATTGCTCCCACAGTTACAATTTTAAAATATAAAACAATACTGCATACAATCAGCGTTCACAGACCACAATATAGTCAATAGCAAGAAAGCATGTTAGTCTGTGTTACATAACTGAAGTTACAGTACACTCTAAGTGTACATGGGTTCCATAGAGGCTCAATAATTCCTCAGCTCTGTTTGTTCTTCCGTTGTTGTTTTCACTTTTCATTGTGATTTGATTGAAAGTTTACCCATCAAATTGGTTTCTCATTCAACAATTCATACATATTTTTGATCCTAGCATGGATCACAATTTTCACAATGTAACAGCACTCTGCCCACTTCCTTCTGTTTACTGGCTCCACTCATCCTTCTTTCCCATTCCTTCCGATCTTTATCCCCGAGCCAAATTGCCTTTTGATTTCCCGTAGTTGGTTGTTCTAAGGCATGCATACATTCTTGTTCACCATCTAGATCTGTCTATCATTTGGCTGAATGTTGAGCCACAGAGATGGCTTAAAGGCTGATTAAGGGTCATAGTCTAAGAGGTTCCATAAGTCTCTATCAGACCAACAAACCTGGTCTTTTTTATTATTTTGAGTTTTGTTCCATATTTTCTCACACTCTATTCAGGACCCTCTAAGATGAGCTCTTTCACAACAGCTGAGAGCAGTACCCAAGCACCACCCAGTTTTTCTGGCGTCAGCGTCATAGAGACTGGGGTCACTGTGGTCTACGAGCTCCATTGGACTAATAATTTTCGTGCATCTTTGATTTTTTTTTTTCTTTCTTTGCTCCACATTGGAAGTGATCGTTATTTTCCCTTCAGATATTGCTCCCTAAAGTAGGGCATAGAACATTGTCTTTGTGGACGTTGTTATGCTAATTGACCTCAGTGTCCCCAAGACTATGATTCTGAGCCTTCAGACCCAATGACTTATTCTCCCACAATGTGTTTGGTAATAGCTCAGAAGTGCTTCATTACTTCGTCCCTTGTCTACTTTACTATACTAATGAATCTATTTACAGTATATATAAATACATATGGAGAAAGACCTGTCAAAATTATACAGGAGGGCTTCAAAAACCTTCTGGAAAATATCCATTATCTTTAATTCCATTCTTACAAGAACTTTTTGAAACTCTCTTGTATATTCATTGTTCCTGTTGTTGTCATTGCTATTGTTGTTGTTGTTAGGGATCATCAAGTCAATTTGGACGCGTGCCCTGATGCACAACAGAAGGAAATAGTGCCTGGTGCTGTGCCACCCTCACAATTGTTCCTATGCTTGAGCCCGTAGTTGAAGCCACTGTGTCCATCCATCTCCTTGAGGGCCTTCCTTCTTTTTCTGCCCCTCCACTTTACCAAGTATAATGTTCTTGCATATTCACACTTGTAGTCCTGTTCACCTTCTCACTCCTAATGAGCTTGTATCCACTCTTGGGTTTTTTCAGAATCTTCCTTTGTCTAGAGGGTTTGACTGAGACTAAACAAGAATTAGAAAACCAAAAAGGAATAACAATGTTCACCAGATCTTAAAGGAACTAAAGAGAAAATTCAAGCTTCAAACGGCAATATTGATAGATTCTATGGGCAAAATAGTAAATGATTCAAGAAGCATCCAAAGAAGATGGAAAACATACACAGTCACTGGACCAAAAAGAAATAATAGGCTTTCAATCATTTCAAGAGATAGCATTGAACAAGAACCAATGGTACTGAAGGAAGAAGTTCAAGCTGCACTGAAGGCAAGAATCCAGGAATTGATAGGATACTAATTGAAATGTTTCAACAAGTTGACGAATCGCTGGAAGTACTCACTCATCTATGCTAAGAAATCTGGGAAACAGCTACTTGGCCAACTGACTGAAAGTATTACATATTTGTACCCATATCAAAGAAATGTGATCCAACAGAATGTTTAAATCACACACCATTATCATTAATATTACATGCAAGTAAAATGTTGGTGAAAATCATCCAACAAAAGTTGCAGCAGAAAGGTTGCTGCCAGTGGTTCGGGCCTGATTCCGATGAGGACATGGAAGGAAGGCTATCACTGATAATGTCAGATAGATCTTGGCTGGAGGCAGAGAATATGAGACAGATATTTACTTGTGCTTTATTGACTATGCCAAAACATTCCATTGTGTGGACCATAAGCAACTATGGATTACCTTGAGAAAAACAGACATCCCAGAACACTGCATTGTGCTTATGTGGAACTTTTATCTGGATCGAGAGGCAGTTCGGCCAGCAGAACAAGAGAATACTCCAGCATCTTCACTAATGCAATGCATCATTTGTGACCCTTCTGTGAAGGGATGTCCAATTGTCTACAGCTGGGCTTTGTGCCTCCACTCTACCCTCTCCTTCATTCACATCGATGTGATTTTTTTGTCCTGGGTCTTTGATGCCTGATACCTGATCCTATC
>NW_022111324.1:81273830-81275391 GCF_000313985.2 Echinops telfairi | reverse complement strand
CTTAATGAGCCTGTTGTCAAAAATCAGTAGATGGATTTACATCTGGATCCTCAATTTGTTCCGTTCATTTATGTGTCTGTCATTATACCAATACCAAGGTATTTAGTAGCAGGGCAATATAGTTTCAGAGATGAGGGCATGTGAGACCTCTACTTTGTTCTTTTTTTATGGTAATAGTTGGCTTATTTGGGATCTAGTTCCTTTCCCTCTGAAGTAGGTCCATTTTTTTTTATCTCTTTAAACAATGATTATGGAATCTGGATCTGAGTTGCACTGTATCTGTAGGTAATTTGGGGCAGTATTGACATTTTCACAATGTTTCGTCTTTGTATCAATTAACATGGTATATGCTTTCGTTTATGTAAGTCTAGTAGTAGTTTTCTTTGTACAGATCTTTCGTATTTCTGATTAGATTTTTCCCTAAATGTTTCAACTTTTGGGTGGCTATTGTAAATAGTCATGGCCACTTTGTCTCTAGAAGATCTGTGTGTGTGTGTGTGTTTTCTTCTAAGTCTTCATTATAATTAATCAGATCATGTACTATAAGTTTGTGAGGTCAGAATCCTGAGTAGGGGGCAGCCAGTAACCACTGTTTGCAGCTCTTGGAATTTCCCACATGATATGAAGCTGTGTTAAGTCGAAAGCAAGTTTATCATCCTCGTGAGGGCTGCGTCCTTCCCAGGTGATTAAGGGGCATCTGGGAGACCATCAGAAGGACTGCTCTGGAGACCTCCAGAGATCCTGCTAGTGAAGCTGGGTTCTCTCGGGCCAGAGTACCCCTGGTAATATATGAGCAAAGTGAAGAGGTGGGGTGGCAAACCCCTTAACTTTCCACTTATGGAGTGTGTATTATCCCTTTGATGCAGGGATGTGTGGCTGCTGTATGCATTATAGAATGCCAGCATCTATAGCCACCCATGACAACCCTCCCCTCCCTGGAACCCCTCTATTTATTTGACTGGATGTCTAAACATACCCTTCCTTGAGTCCATCCTCTCTAGAACTCAGTACCCCCAAAGAGATTTGTGACACAGAATCTCACTTTACACCCAGTTTCATTGGAATATGTCTATTTTTCAAATTGAGCACTGTGTGTAATATGGAATCTCAGTTCTGACAGTTGATGATACATGGTTGTCCCTACAGAGAGGAATTTTAATTTTTTAGTACAGTGACTCTATTATTTCTATCTTCTTCTTCTTATTTTTTAATTTTAATAAATCATTTTATTGTGGGCCCTTACAACTTTTATAATAATCCATATGTCAACTGTATCAAGCTATCAAGCACATTTGTATATATGTTGCCATCATCATTTCCAAAACATTTTCTTTCTACTTGAGCCCTTGGTATCAGCTCCTCTTTTTTCCCTTCCCTGCCTCACCCCTCCACCCCCGCCCTTATGAACCCTTGATATTTTATAAATTATTTTTATTTTCATATTTTATATCGTCCATTGTCTCTGTTTGTCCCCCTGGGGGTATCTCTCCTAGATTCTGTGTGTTGAGAGCTCTTATCTGTATCAGTGTACTTGCTCTGGTCTAGCCAAATTTGTAAGATA
>NW_022111324.1:81267844-81273062 GCF_000313985.2 Echinops telfairi | reverse complement strand
TCTTGTTCCCTTGTCCCTGGGTTTGTTGGCTCCTCACTCCCTTTCCCCTACCACTTCCTTCCCCTTCTCCTCCTCCTCTCCCCTATCCCCCTGGAATCTTCTATTGTTTTCTCCTCAGGATTGTTTATATTGCCCATCTTATATAGATAGACATGGGGAAAAAAAGGCGTGGTGGTGGTGGAAATAGCCTACGAATAGTTCAAGGACTGTCTGCAAGAGAGAAATTTTTAGAGCCACAGCAGAACCATGAAATTCCATGGTGCTTGGTAATCTATTTATCCTTGCATGAATTTTTCATTCATTCATTTATTCATACATAAACTATACCCCAAACCAAATTCACTGCCATCAAGTCATTTTTGACTCATAGCAATCCCGTAGAAGAGGTTAAAATTATCCTGTGGGTTTCTGAGGCTCTTTAGGGGAGCAGAAAGCTTCAACTTTCTCCCATGGAGCAGCTGATAGTTCTGAACTGCTGACCTTCTGGTTAGCAACTCTAACTCTAACTCATGACCCACTTGCACCCATGTATTTAATCACTTGTTTAAAAAGCATTTGTTAAACAACTAGCAAACAAAAAAGAGAGATACAATACCACTTTCCTCCAAAGCCTCATAGCACACAGTGGAGTCTGAGAAAGGGGAACCGATCACAATGATCTACATATAACCCCCTCCAAGGGGACAGACAACAGAAAAGTGGTTGAAGGGAGACAGCTGTCAGTGGGAGACATGAAAAAAGTTATAAATTATCAAGGGTTCATATGGGAGGGAGAAGGGGGGGAGGAGGAAAGTGAGCTGATACCAAGGGCTCAAGTAGAAAGTACATGTTTTGAAAATGATGATGGCAACATATGCACAGATGTGCTTGACACAGTGGATGAATATATGGATTGTGATAAGAGATGTATGAGCCCCCAATAAAATGATTTTTAAAAATAAATTTAAAAAAATAAACAATGAGGAAAAGCAACAATAGCGAAATACAAAAGGTATTTTTTGAGCTCTGCAATGGGGTATCTTGTTCAACTTGGAGGGGTTAGGAAAGACTTTCTGGAGAATGCTAGACAATTTAATTATTTACCATGAGGCAAATCATCTAGAGTTAAGGCAGCAAGAAAAACTAAGTTAAATCTCAAAAAAAAATCAAATTATGCCCATAAAACTTCAGTAATCAGATGGAGAAGATTTATGTCCGTGGATAAATATATCCAATCTTCAGCACACTGGGACACAATGAGATGGCATAAAGATTCTGGCGTGTGTTAGTTGTTATGTCCTTAAGAGATGTTTTCAGTATTCCAGGTTTACTTTCTCTGCCATGTCTCATTAACTATTTTCATAACAGATCTTTGAAGAGATAAATATATAGGAGACCAAACTTTTTCAAAGATATGACCTCAGGAGACAGGAGAGTTAAGCATTTCACTCTGCCAATTGTATCCAGCATTGTTCATATCAAAAAATGCCTTAAAAAATAAATATTAACTACCCATACGTATACCCACCACAGTGCTTATCTGCTTTGGGCTGCCTTTTCCTGCAAATAGAAATAGAAAGAAAAAGCAGCTTCCATTCCAAATGAGATCAACTCATCTGACCCATAAAAAAATCCAATTAATTTACAATAAGACAATTAAGAAATCTCCATGGAATAAGCTATCTGGGGCTTTTAACTAATCCTGGTGAATCTTGGAGGCCAAATTGATTTTAGATAATTGCCTAAACATATGCATGTCTACTTGGAATTTGATTATCTTAAATTCATAGGCCAGAGGCTCCCAGTATATCTTAGTGGAAGAGGTCCTTTTGCATTTTTCTAGTTTTTGTCACTGCCAAAACATCCAAAAGTCAGGAAGATATCTTATATTTCATAGCTCCTTTGTGTAAATTTTAGAAAATAGAATAAATTTACTAAATATTTATTGATTTTATTTTATAACTCCAAATTTGGAGATTGGCTGAGGGAGTAGGAGGAAGTAATCCAATCTCTGTTTGCATAGAGTAGTGAATGGTACCATTGACATAATTCCAACCACCTAGACCCAGAACATAAAAACAAGTAGTAATCCCTATTCAGAATACCAACATATAAAAGCATATTTATTTGTTGGGTAGGGTTCTGTTTATATTTCTCTCAATGTTGTGAAGCTCTGTTTGCCTGCCTTTTAACATGTTTGTCCACCTGATAAAAGACTTAGACATAGAGGGAATTATGCCTATTTTAGTGGCTTTGTGGCACTCAAGACAATACCAACCATTTTGAATGGAGCCTTCGCTACCCCAAGAGTGACACCATTCTAAACGAACTGGAGTACCAAAAGAACAACCTCTCTCTTTGGTCCAAGAATACTGAATTTTTTCAGAGTACAACACCGTATCATTTAGAAAACATTTCTCAAAACTTTCAAAGTCCCTGTCTCCATGCCACAGGGCCCATTTCCTCAAAGGGACATGTCTGGGATCAGCAAGAGAAAGGGGCGCAGACAGGGAGGATCCCCTCTTCAGTTACTTCTTCATAGGGCCATGACGTTGCCAAGAGTCAAGTTGTTCTACATACATATCCAGAATATAAATGCTTACTCTCACCCCTATGCTCACCCACCACTTGCAACTAATCGTCCAGCAGTGACTCGGACATGGGCGCTTCCGTTTATTCTGGCTTCTGCATGTTGTGAACCAGGACCATAGAAAGATGGGCTCAGAACTGGCAAGGACTTTAGAGAGCACTTGTTAATGTCCTAGCTCCTCTCCTAAAGACGCTGACTCCGTTGAGAGGAGCAGTTGAGATGACCTGGAATATATATGCTTAACAAGAATATTGGGAAACAGCCAGTAACACGTAGGTCTCAGAGTTTTATCCAACCATTAACTTTTATAAATGATGAGATTAAGGTTAGAAATATGCAATGATTTGGCCAGGGCCACATAGTAAGTCAAGGTTCAAGCTTAACCTGTATGCTAGGCCACTAAGAAGTACTTCATTCCTTTTCAATGCATTTCAAAAGATGCTATACTAATAGCTTGATTAATTAATCTCCTAAATGGTCATGTTGATCTTCAGGAAGTACACAAAGCCGTGTTGGTACAGGTCAACTCAGATGATTTATTGCTCCATGAGTAATTTTAGGTAATAGGCCAGTCTCCCAAGAATGGAGGTATTTTCAGGAAGAATAAGACAGTAGGAAAAAAGCAAAGAAACAAACAATTTTTTACAAAGAAGATACTTTAACATGTAATGCTGTCTATAATTGTTATTTTAATAATGTGTACTTTCTTTTTGACAGTAGAACTACAAATCTTCAAAGGTATTTTCCCCTCCTATAGCATTCCCAAACACTGTTAAGAAGGTGGCCACTTGTTTATTATTTGGGTTCTTTATATATATTTTTATATATATATATAATTCAAGTTCTGCTTGTTTAAAGAGCCAGTACTAAAAACGCTATTGTTTAAGAAACCAGAAGGGTCAGCATGGTGGACAGGCTTCAACAGAGCGTCCACATTTAGCTAGATTAAGAAGAAAGGCCTGGTGATCCATTTCTGAAAAATTTCCACCATAAACTTCATGAGCTTCAACAGAGCACTGTATGACTCCATTGCTGGGAACTTGGGGTTAATCACTAGAAGAGGACATCATGTTTGATGAAGGGTGAGGGAGACCTTTGGTGAGATGGATTGGCATGATGGATTCAGACTTGTTGGTAATAATGAAAGTAATGCAGAGTCGGGCAATGCTTTGATTTGTTGCACACAGGATCATCAAGACTCAGAGTCTACTGCATGGTAGCTAGTTAGGCAAAGCTACAGAGACCGAATATTTGTCCCTGATTTCACCACTCTCATTTTGTTATATTTTTTATCTCACAGTACTAAGTGCCCACCTACATTTTGCCAGTGACATTTTGTTCCTAACTTTCCCATCTTGATCCATTCACTACTTAGCTTTTACATGAGTTTTCAGATCCCTATCCCTTGACTTCATCATCTTTTCTCTCCTTAGATGTGGCTTCAAACCTTGCTTCGGGTTCCCAGAGCACCCTTCCCTCCTGGTCTCTTCCTGTCTCAGTCCGTTTCCTCTCTGTCTCTTTCACTGCTTCTCCTCATCTGCCCACATGCGGCCTTATCCAAGACGGGCTCCACACTTGAATCTCTCTCGTTCTGACTCCATATATGTCCCATGGATTTCTCATCCACATCAAGGCTTCAACTCCTATATACAGGTTGAAGACTCCTAAGTCTTTGCCCCAGGCCCAAGCTGCTGACAGTATGAGGGACTTCAAAATGTACATGGAGGTGGGGGGGAAGCCCCACTCTCTCTAAATTCCATTTTTCCATAAACCTCTTAAGGTTCTGTCATAATTGTAACCACCTACCCATCCACTTGGATGTCCTGCAGACACTTGAAGCGCAGAATTTTATCTTGGTGAATGGTGTCTCCAGCCATTCTTCCTCGAGGGAAGAAACTCCAATGTCATCTCATACGCTTTCCACTCTCACTCTCAGCGTCCAAATCTATCCAGCCCACACATCTGTCAGTCTATCCCAAGAGCGCTCCTTGAGTAGCTCCATGCCATCATTGCTGGGGCCACTGCCTTGTTGTTATCTCGGGCAATGTCGCACACCTGTCCCTTCTCAGCTCTCTCCTACCCTACTGTTTACACAGTCACCTTCCTTATTAGAAGAAGCTGTCTGTTTTGCCTGGCTCTCCTTTCTTTGCCTGTAACATTGGGATTGCTGAGCATGGCTTAGAGCAGCGGTTCTCAACCTGTGGGTCGTGAGGCCCTTTGGGGGTCGAACGACCCTTTCACAGCGGTTGCCCAATTCGTAACAGTAGCAAAATTGCAGTTATGAAGCAGCAATGAAAATAATTTTATGGTTGGGGTGGATGTCACCACAACATGAGGAAATATATTAAAGGGTTGCAACATTAGGAAGGTTGAGAACCACTGGCCTAGAAGGTTCTTCAGCTTTACTTTACCTACTATTGTGCCTGTCTCCCAGTCAACCCACCCTTTTCCCTGCCAAAATACTGGATCTCCTGTAACTTTTGTGCATTCACATGCACTGATTGCTCGCACAGCCTGGAATTGCTCCTACCCTCATTCTTCTTTTGTTATCTGGGAAACTTCTACTTTCGTCATGTCCCATTTGAAAAGTCCGCTGTCTAAAAAGTCTTCTCCAACACTGATTTGATAGCACCTAACAAACAAACAAAA
>NW_022111324.1:81259631-81262237 GCF_000313985.2 Echinops telfairi | reverse complement strand
TCTGATTTGAATTTATTTTGTGAATGCTTCCAGATAGGGTCCAACTTCACTGCTTTGCAAGTGGATATTGGGTTGTCCTAGCACCAATAGTTGAAGGACTATCATTTTCCCATTAAGTTGTCCTGGCATTTCTGCAAAATGAATTGACTATAAATGTGAGTTTATGTGTAGACGTTCTATTGAATTGTCTAGTCTTATGCCGATATTAATTATAAATTTATCTTTAATTCTAAAATCTTCCTTCTTTTACTTCAAAACAAGCTCAACTCCATTTTAATTCTTCTTCCCTTATCCCAAAGTTTATATTCTGAGTTTTCTGTTATACTAGGTGTGATTTTTAATAGTGTATAATTCACATTTTAAAAATATTTAAATATTTATTATCTGTTATCTTATTTAATCACATCTTACCGGAAATACAGCAGTAAGCAGAACAGAAATATTTTGCCCTTAAATAACTTACATTTTGAGAGGGCAACTAGAAAAAAATAAAATGAATAAATAAAAATTCCAGATTGCAGTAAATGCTATGAAGAAGACAAAGAAGGATAACAGGATTGATAATGGAAAAAGGTGGTCTCATTTTATATAGACTAGTCAAATACAGTCTCTCCACCCAAACTAAACTCACTGCCATCAAGTCAATGCTGACTCAAGGCGACCCCTTGTAGGCGTCCCAGAGTCTGTCCGAGAAGGTAATATGTGAGCAGAGACTTAAAAGGGTTGAGGAGTGAACTATACTATAATCTAACAGGAGAATAATTCAGGCAGATGTAACAGAAAGTACAAGAGTTCCAAGAAGGTCATGTAGAACAGCAAGAAAATAAATAATGTGGCTGGAACAGAGTAAACAAGGGAGAAAGTATTGAAGTTGAGGAAATAAACTGAAAGCCAGATCACACAGGGGCTTGTTGGCTGGGGTTAGGCAATTCGATTTTATTCAGTGTGGAGAGTTCTAAGCAAGGGAGGGATGTGGTCTGATTTACACATTAAAAGGTCCCTCTTCAAGAAGAAAACATAGATGAAAATCCTTGTGACTTTGAGCTAAGCAAAGATTTCTCAAAGAAGATACACAAAGATTGAATCATATAAGAAGAAAATTGGGGAGGGGAAACCCTGGACTTTGTAAAAACTAAACATTTCTGCTCTCTGAGAAACATTTGTTTTAGCGAATTTAAAGCCAAACCACAACCCAGGAGGAAATATTTGCAAATCACATATCCAATAAAGGACTTAAAAATGTGTTTGTTTTGTTTCCCTTGAACTCAACACTTAGGAAAAGAGCAATCCAATTAAGGGAGGGAAAACGCAAAAACTTGAACAAATAAGCACATAAAAATATGTTCATTAGAATTGGGGAGACATAAATTAAAACCACTATATGGTATCTCAAGAAACTCTGGTGGCATAGTGGTTATGAGTTTAGCTGCTAACTCCAAGGTCTGGAATTCAAAAGCACCAGCCACTTTTGGGACTTTCTATTTCTGTAAAGGGTTACAGATTTGGAAACTCACAGGGACAGTTCTACCCTGTCCTATAGTCCGACGGCAGTGAGATGGAATATCTCTGCACACTTCTATTGTAGTTCATTGCCACCAAGTTGGCTCGAGCTTCTAGCAATTTCATGTCCAATAGAACAAAATGTTGCCTAGTCCTGTACCACCTGCACTATTGTTGGTACAATAGTTGCTTGACTTTCTTGTAGCCACTGTGTATTTTGAGTGGGTTCCAATATAGGAGGACTCATCTTCCAGCACCATATAGACAATACTGTTATGATGCACTCATGAACTTTTCTAAGTAGACACTACGCCCTTCTTCCTAGTCTTTCTTAGTCTGGAAGCTCTATTGAAGCCTCTGCACCCACTGGGCCTCTACTCAAGCCCTCCCTCAACAAAAGAACTCTTTGCTGTAATAACTTGGCATTCCGTGATTACCTGCTTCACACAATCACTGAAAACTAAATGGGTGCATAAGTAAATGTGGTGAAGAAAGGTGATGGTACCCACCTATTAGAAGATATAATGTCTGGGGTCTCATGGGCTGGAGGTTAAACAAGCAACCATCTAGTAGGAAAGCAACAAAGCCTAATTGGAAGAAGCACACCAACATGTGTGATCACAAGATGTCAATGGGATCAGGTATCAGGCATCAGAAAATCCAAAACAAAGAATCATATCGATGTTGAAGAGGAGGGTCGGAGTGGAGACCCAAAGCCCATATGTAGCCATTTGGACATTCCCTCACAGAAGGGTCACAAGGAAGGGACCAGCCAGCCAGGGTGCAGTGTAGCACTGACAAAACAGACAACATTTTTCTAGTTCTTTAATGCTTCCTCCCCCACTACATGACCCCAGTTCTATTTTACTAATCTGGCTAGACGAGAGCATATACATTGGTACAGATGAGAGCTCTTGACACACAGAACAGTAATGGGATTAGGTCCACCATGAGGGTAGGAGGAAGGTGGGGGGAGAAGGGAGAGAAAGGGGGAACTGGTGGCAATGGTGGACCTATAAACCCATAACCCACGATACCCCTGCCCCTAGGGGGGCGAACAACAGAAACGTGGGTGAAGGGAGACAGCAGATGGTGTAAGACATAAA
>NW_022111324.1:81257123-81258949 GCF_000313985.2 Echinops telfairi | reverse complement strand
TCTTTTTTAACATTTTATTAGGGGCTCATACAACTGTTATCCCAATCCATACACACATCAATTGTGTAAAGCGCATTTGCACATCGTTTCTCAAAACATTTTCTCTCCATTTAAACCCCCGAGAAACTGGATTTCTTATACCCGCTTGTGGGGGTGTAAAACGGCACAGCTGCTCTGAAAAACAGCTTCTTACAAAGTGAAGCACTTGTACAATTTAGAAAACCTGTTCCCAATATTTACTCTAAAGAACTTGAAATTAGTTTTATGCAATACCATGTATATGAATAGTTACAGCAGCTCTGTCTACAAAAGTCCTCAAAGTTTCCACTTGTGTCCTGAAATACTTATTTATTGTAGCAACCAAACTGATTTTGCTGAAAACCCAACCCACAGTCTTATCATAAGAGTGGCTGAATTATAATACCAACTGAATTCCCAACCCTGAAGGATGTATGATGTTAAACTGAGGGCATTAATTGAGAAGAAATGGGGCTGTGAAACTTAGAATGAGCACATAATTATGAAGATGAGGACATTGATCCCATAAAGGCCATTGAATCACTTCAGCCAACAACACCATCCCTCCCATCTGAGGATATCACTCTACCTTTGCCTGCTAATCAATCATCATGAAAACCATTGTCTCTTCCAACAACATTTGAGATCAACCCAACTGCGCATGGTCAGATGGCACCTGGGGCATTTTCTGAATCAATGCCTGAGGTGATAACTTGCAAGCCATTTCTGAATGTTCCCAGAAATCACTCACAGTACCCATTATGACTTCTAAAGCTATAACTAGACTTAAGTCCCAGCAAGTCTCAAAAGGTGAAGTGCAAATGGTGACCCAGAAAGAGGTGTGTTACACTTAAAAAGAAGTTACAGAGTTTTCTAATATGTACCAACAGAAATCTGGACAATATGTATATGAATAACTAGTGTGGGTGTTGGATAATGGTGCAAGGAACATAAAGTTGGGTCAGTCTAAGTTTATGTCTCTAGGCCCACTAAGCACAGCTTAGTCTCAATGTTTCATTGTAAAACATTAAGAAAGTATCTAATGGTTTATTTGGTTGATTGAGTGCTTCACAGATTGCATGGTAGCCTACTGAAAATCAAATCTAAATACCAAGTCTACCTTGGTTTAGGGAGATTGGAATGTTAGAATGGGGTTATCAGGATAGGCCCATAGACCTACACATGGAGTGTAATGAGAACACACCTTTTACCACAACAGTGAAGAACAAATTGGTGAAGTGAACCCCGGTGTCTTTAAAGATTGCTGTGATTGCTATCTTATGTAAGTCAGATTTGACAGCAGGAACTGCCTTAATTGACTTAAAACATCTCAATTCAATGGGACTGATTGGGTCCTGTGGTGGTAAGGGGTAAGTGACAGCATTTAAATGGGTAGAAACAAGGTAGGCATGGTTACTGTAATGGGAAGCATGGTGAAAGTAGTCATTTAAATAGTCTGATGGCATGGGCTTATGGTGTTGAATACTTAGGCAGGTTGACCTTAATAGTGAGATGGATGGAGAATCTACTAAATATTTACTTGATCTGTACAGGCAGAAAAAGCCCAGGTCAAATAACTTGAATTACCAGAATAGAGTCATGGCCCCTCAATCAATTCCCAGACTTGAATCAGCTTACAGACTCACAACTCTTTGAATGAAGAGGATTTTGTGTCCCCTAGAAAAATGATCCCGTTGCACTGCCCAAAATTTATACAGTGAACCTTTCCCCCAGATTTCCCTAAAGGGATCTGTAACCTTTACAAGAATGACTGTTCACTGGAGAGAAAGGAATAATCCGATTTGGGG
>NW_022111324.1:81240141-81256931 GCF_000313985.2 Echinops telfairi | reverse complement strand
GGGGGAGGGAGGGGAAAAATGAGCAACTGATATTAGGGGCTAGAGTGAGAAGCAAATGTTTTGAGAACGATGAGGGCAACAAATGTGCATATGTGCTTGACACAATGGATGGATGTATGGATTGTGATGAGAATTGTACGAGCCCCCAATAAAATAATTTTTTAAAAAGACGGAGAAAAAAATGGAGTCTTACATCAGGATCTTTTCACAGTGGGTCATGTGTTTCTCAGAAATTATTCTATAATCCTTTCCCCAGTTCCAGACTGCATAATTGGACTAGGCAAACTCAGCAACTAGCAAAGACCCTATATTGGATATGGAAAAGGATTATTATGGTAGAAAAAATCAAGTGGAAAACATGAGCACTGCCTCTACCTAGGACAATAGTAAGCCCAAAACAATAGCACATTCCTGGAAGGACTGCAGAGTCAGGTTATCATCTAGGACATGAGGAATGGAGTGGTGAGTGATGATTCCCAATACATCCCCTTTAACTCACCTATTGGCTTCTGGTGGATAAAAATTGACACAATGGATGGATGGATGGATGGATGGATGGATGGATGGATGGATGGATGGATGGATGGATGGAGTATGATAAGAGTTGTATGAGCCCCCAATAAAATGATTTTTTTTTAAAAGAAAACATCCCTCCCCAAAAACGATTTTAAAAAAATATGGAAAATCAACCAGTAATTTGGTTATAGATTGATCAGGCCTGGTTACATCAGGCTACTTTAGGGAAAGGGCAGAATTTTGTTCTTATTGAAATAGACACTCTGGATATAAATTTACCTCCCCTGAAGGCTATGCTTCTGCCAAAACTATCTGTGAACTTACAGAATGTTTTACCAATTGGCATGATACTCCACACAGAATTACCTCAGATCAATCGCTTCTCAGCAAATGAAATGTGGCCATTGGTCCCTGCTCATGGAATCCACTGGTCTTACCATGTTCCCCATCAGCAGGTGCTAGTTTGATAGAGCACTAGGGTGGCCTTCTAAAGACTCAGTTAAGATGCAGCATGGCAGCTATACCTTGCAGGGTTGGAATAATGTTCTCTAGGAGGCTGTGCTGTTAAGTGCTGTCAAGTCAGATCTGACTCATAGCGACTCTGTGTACCACAGAACGAAATACTGACGGGTCCTGCATCATCCGCACAATTGTTCTTATGTTTGAGCCTGTTGTTGCAGCCACTGCGTCAATCCACATTGTCCAAGGTCTTTCTTCTTTTTCCCATCCCTCTATGTTACCAAACATAATGTCCTTTTTTTCAGTGACTAGTCTCTCTCAATAACATACATTCCCAAAGTTCATGAGAGTGCCATCTTGCCATCTTTGCTTTTAAGAAGCATTCTGGCTGTACTTTTTCTAAAACAGATTTGTTTGTTCTTTTGTCAGTCCATAGTACTTTCAATATTCTTCCCCAGAATCATAATTCAAATGCATTGACTTTTCTTCAGTTGTCCTTATTCATTATCCGACTTTCATAAACATACACAGCAATTGAAAATACCATGGTGTGGGTCAGGTGCACCTTATTCCTCAAAGTAACATTCTTGCTTTTCAGCACTTTAAAGTGGTCTTGTGCTGCAGATTTATCCAATGCAATGTGTCATTTGATCTAACTGTTGCTTCCATGAGCACTGATTGTGGATACAAGCAAGAGAAAATCCCTGACAACTTCCATCTTTTCTCCATTTAATCATGATGTTACCTATAAAAAGTGGTATATGCTCTAAATTAATGTCCAATATACACATATGGTGCTGTTTTTCCGATAGCCAGGATTCAAGGGTCCAGGAACCAAGAGGTGGCAATGTGAGTGGTACCACTCACTATTACTCCTAGTGACCTGTTGGCAACATTTCTGTTTCCTATTCCTGCAACCTTATGGCCCTCCAGCCTAGAGGGTTAAGTCCCACGTAGAAACACATCACTGATTGCAATGAACTGAAATTTAAGAATGCCTCTTGGTTGGTTTGGGCTCTCTGGATCAACAGGCAAAGAAGGGTATAAATGTATTGAGTGGTGTGATCTATCCTGATCAGTAAGAGGAAATCATATTGATATTACCTAATGGAGGTAAAGAAGAAAATATCTGGAATACAGAGTGTTCGTTAGGACCTCTCTTAGTCTACCATACACCGTGATTAAAATCAGTTTTATACTAGAGCAACCCAGTTTCAGAATGACTTCTGATGACCCAGATCCTTCAGGAATAAAGATTTGGGTCATGTCTCCAGGCAAAGAATCATGAGCAATTGAGGTTCTGTGGTAATCATTTCTTTTGTAAGAATTCATACCAGACTAGTTCCAAGGAGATGGAGATTGAAGTTGTCTCAAATGTCCAACTCTTTCAAGATACTATTTTGCTCTATTTCTCGCCCTTGAATATAATCTCTCACATCCCTGGGCTTTGCAATTTGCTGCACAGTCTCAATGAAGCTCACATACTTTGAGGAAATGTCTCACATGGTGGTGGATGCTGTTTAGTCCAAAATCCAAGGGTCAGGCAGAGGTGAGCCAAATGCAGGGTCCAGAGCCAGAAACCAGAAATGAACAAAAGCAACAGCAGGTCTTCTTGCTTTTACCAAAGCTCCATCAGGAAAATAAAGGTCTGGCTTTCCAGGTGAGGCAATTTGTGTATAACTGTATGGTGGTGCCATTGTATATTCAAGGAAAATAAAGAGTGTGGCCGGGTCCACACCTGTGCTACAGTAAAGTCTTTATTATTATTATTGTTAAATCATTTTATTGGAGGCTCTTACAGCTCTTATAACATTCCATACATCAATCGTATCAACCATATTTTTACACATGTTGCCATCATTTCCAAAACATCTTCTACTTGAGTTCTTGGTTTAAGCTCCTCTTTTTCCCCCTCCCTCCCCCACCTTCATCAATTATATATTGTTATTATTATTTTTCATCTTACACTGTCCATTGTCTCCCTTCACCCACATTTCTGTTATTCCCCTTTGGGGGAGGCTATATATCCAACCTTGTGATGGGTTCCCTCTTTCTGCTCCTTTCCCCTCCCTGACCACCCCCTACCCTCATGACATTGTTTCTCCCATTACTGTTCCTTAGGGGTTTGTCTGTCCTGAATTCCATGTGTCCAGAGCTCTTATCTGTACCAATGTGTGTTCTCCAGTCTAGCCAGCTTTGTAAGGTAGAACTGAGTTATGGTAGTGTGTAGGTGTGGGGGGGAGCATTCAGGAACTAGAGGAATGACGTGTGTTTCATTGGTGCTATACTGCAAAAAGTAAAGTCTTAAGGATGTTATCAAGGAAACAGATCGTGTGGCCTCTTTCACACTCAGTCCTAAAGTGGAGTCTCAAAAACACGCTCAAGGAAATAAAGGATGTGGCTCTGCACACACCCTCCACCAAGGTCGGGTCTCAATCCCAGACCATCAGTTTTGAAGAGAATGCCCTCCAAAATGAGACCATAGATAAAGGCATATAAAGTCCAGAACTGTAACATGTTGTATGAGGAACAGTGGCTAGAAGGCTCATGTTAATTCATCATAACTCAGGTACTTACTGAGGGCAAAGGGAATACATGGTGGGAAAAGGTAATTCTACATTCTAGCTGCAGTCATGTGCATCATTGTAGAAATGAGGATTGTAATTGTCATGAGTATTTCCTCCTTGTACGTATGCATCAGATATTTTTGCTTTGCTCACTTACAAAATTTAAGATATAAATGTGAAAGTATGTTTTCTATTGTACATGTGTTAGTTGTGCCAAGTTCAGCACAAGGATATTTTATAGAGAGATTATGAAAAAAAGAGATTATGTATGGTTTAATGAGATTATGTATTATAGGTACCATACTGACAAGTTATGGATTGTGATAATTAAGTTTTTATATCAACTTAGCTAAATGAGGAATCTCAGTGGCTTGGCAGTTAAGACCTAATAATCTCCCACGATAAGATTTCCTAAAGGTGGTGGCCTGCTTCCAATATTAGTGGACACTATAGGAAAGCTTGCTTGCTTTTTGCTGGGTTTGGATCTTGCATCTGGCTCATTGGCCTCCAGTTCTTTGGACTTGATCCATTGGCTTGCTGTATTGCCTGACAATCCTGGGAATGATCAGCAGCCTGCCATCTTACCTGCTGGCCTTGAATTCACTCTCCTCTGTAGCCACAAGCCTGACCTGCTGACCCTGCATTGATTCACCTTTGCAATCATTAGCCTATCATCTTCATGCTGATCTTCAGTTAATCAGACCCTGCTATTACACAAGGAGAAGTCTCCAACCTAACAGCTAACCCATGATTTTGAACTTGCTTGAACATGGAACTTGCCTGCTTCTACAACTGTGTGAGTCATTTTCTTGTTATAAACTTCTCTGTATATTAACATATATCAGCCTCATTATTTTTGCTTCTCTAGAGAACCCAGCCTAAGACATACACCATAAATGAAAAATGTTATATACACTCCATCATAAACAAATCTCAAATGCATTATGATAAATGAAAGAAGTACAAAGATTACAGAGTTTTATTCTATTTATAAAGTTATCTGGAAAGGAAAAACTATAGTTACAGAAACTAAAGCAGTGGTAGCTGGTTCTGGAGGCAGGAGCAATTAATTACAAAGGGATATAAGTAGTATATTGGGGTGATGGAACTATTTCACATCTTGTAGTCGTAGTTACAAGACTGTATATAAAACCAAATGTATTACCATGGAGTCAATATTGATTCATAGTGACCCTATAGGACAGAGTAGAACGGCTCCACTAGGTTTCTAATGCTGAAATTTATACAGAAGAAAACTTGCATATTGTCCTTCCATTGAGTGGCTGATGGGTTCAAATCACTGACCTGTCAGTTAGCTGCTATGCACTTTTAACACTGCACCAGCAGCGCTCCTCGTAGAAGTGTACATTTGTCAAAATACACAGAATTACCAAATAAGTGAATGAAATAAGGGTTCTGTGAACTAAAAGGAGGTTTGGGGAAGAGCAAGTGTCAGGGTTGTAGAATCAATGTTCTTTTTCAATCACGTTGAATTTGAGCTTCCTAATAGACATCTAAGTGGAAATGTAAAAATCTTTATCAGTATATCCCAGTCCAGGGCCCTTTTCCACTTCTATATTCCTGCCTGCAACTATAGTGAATTGACTTGCTGTCAATCATGATTTTGTGACACATTTTGCTAATTCTTACAATATTTCAATCTTTTTTATAATGCTATTACAATTAATAGATTACAAATCCAAACCCATGACCACTGAGTTCAGTCCCACTCATAACGACCCTATCTAGCATTTCCAGGCTTGTAAGTCTTTATGGGAGCACAGAGCCTCATCTTTCTTCCTTTGAGCAATTGGAGGGTTTGAACTGCTGGGTTTCCCATTAGAAGCCTAACCCACAGTACCAGGTCTCCTTTAATAGACTACAATGTAGTGTAAACATAACTTTTAAAGGTACTAGGGGAAAAAATAATAATTGTAACTTTATATAAGTCCTCTGGGAATAATGATTACGCTTTGGGCTACTAGTTGCAAGGCTAGCAGTTCGAAACCACCAGCCACTCCTCCAGAGAAAGACCCTGTCCTATGGGGTCATTCTGAGTCAGCATCAACTCAATGGCCTTGTGTTTGAGCTATGCTATATTTGTTTTATTGTAATCATCTGAAATTAAACCTACAATATTTCTGATGTATGCCTGAACTGGTTAGTGTAGTGCAGATTTAATCAAACCAGGTGGCATTGATTCCAGTGCCAGTGCCAACTCTGATTTGTAGCAATCCTGCCCACATATGTCAAAGCAGAATTGTGGCCCATATGGCCTCCAGTGACTTACTCTTCAGAAGTAGATTGCCAGGCCTTTCTCCTAACGCATCTTTCTTCTGAGTCCTCTGAAGACTCAAACCTCTTACCGTTTAGCTAGCAACCAAGTGTATTAACTATTTAGAACCATCAAGTGCATTTTCTCAGTTGGTTCATCTATAAATGTGGTGAGACAGAGCTATTTGCTAACTCATTGCTATTGAGTTCATTTCCACTCACAGTGACCCTACAGAACAGAGTGGAACTGCCCATAGTGTTTCCAAGGCTGTAATCTTTATGGAAGTAAACTGCCACATCATTCTCCCTCAGAGTGACATGGAATCAAACCACCAATTTTTGGTTAGCAGACAACCATTTAAAGTACTGCTCCATCAATATTAAATCTAGATGCATCTGGTGAATGGCAAGTGTCTGTAAGTACAACCTTTTACCTTCTACCCACCTATTTTGGGGGTTCCAAGTTGCCTCTCAAAACAACAAGACAAGGCCTAAAAATTTTTGAACCACAGTAAGCTTAAAAACAATGCCAGATTTAATTGGTCCTATTAAAGTGATTAATCATATATATGCATATGTGCATATGACTCATTCATATTTTCAGCAAATTGAAAACATTTTTTCAGTGCGTGAAAATTAAATGAAACAAAAGGCAAATGATAAATAATAAGGAAAACAGTACACTAGATTTGTGGCCAAACAAATCCATTCTATGTAAATAAAAAGTTAAAGGAAACAAATTCGTGCTAATTTACTCTGTGTTTACACTTCTGCAGACAAGAGTATTTCAGTTTTGTTTTGTATTCCTTGGAATTTATTCCCACATATAACATGTAAGAAATAGCTAGAAAATATGGTTAACTATTCCAGCTAAAGTTTTTGTTCCATAGTATAACTCTTTTAATATCCATTTTTCTTTTTATATTTTGGGTGCTATGAACTAGTGTTGGGACCATACAAGCAATGCAGTGCTGTAGAACAGAGAATTTTAGGGTTGGGGCTTCTAACGTTGACTCTATAATTAATTCACAATGAAATCCTGCTAGACTTTAGTTCTTCTTAAAGATTTACTGTGAAGGTTTGGAGTTTTCTTGGATTTTTTGTTTTGTTTTTTAGTTTGTTTGCTTGCTATAGGTTAGGTTCCTGTGTTAAAGGAAGAGGGAAAAGCAATTTAACCATGTGTGGGGTGGGGGCTAGTGCAGGGGGAATGATCTAAGATAGATGTGGTGCTGATTGTACAATTTCCCTTGGTATAATTGAACGATTGAAATATTCCATTATATGATATGTAAATTGTATGCCAATAAAAATGTTAGGGAAAAAAGTGGCCATCTAAGGAGCAACTATTGTTCTTTCCCTGTCTGGAGGAAAGAAGAGTGATGAAGGGGAGGGTGGGTAAAGGGAGGGGAAAAATATGAGAAGCAGATACCAAGGGCTCAAGTAGGAAGAAATAGTTTGAAAATGATGATGGCAACATATATACAAATGTGCTTGACTCAATGGAAGTGTGTATGAATTGTGATAAGAGCTTTAAAATGATTTTTTAAACAGTGATATAAATCAAACTATACATGGAAACAATGAATCCAGTGGACTAATAGACCATGCAAATATCACTTTCCATAACCCTGAGACCAAAAAATCTAGATGGTTCCCAGCTATTAATACCAGCTTCTCTGGACAGGACCATATTAGAAGGTCCTGAGTAGACTGAAATAAAAATGTGAAACAAAACTCAAATCTTAAATAAGACTAAGCTTCCTGGTCAAATAGAGACTGATGGAATCCCCAATAGGATGGTCCTTAGTCATCCTTCAGTTTCAAAACTGAACTCACTCTCATGTTAGAATAATCAGCCATTGAAGATCAAAAGGGCAGCATTTACTCAAGGATAAAGTTCAAAGGGTTAGGAAAGAAGGAGGGATGGAAACAACACACACAGGAAGGAAGTAGGATAACTGATGGTTCATTGGGGGGTGTGAAATGCATGAGTTGAAACAAAATGCACACGAATTACTGAATGTGAAACCGACGATCTGCTCTGTGACCCCCTCACTCAGTTCACAATAAACTAAACTCTGCCATCAGGTCATTTCCAACTCATTGTGGCCTTGCAGATCAGGATAGAACCGTCCCGTTGGGCTTCTGGAACTAAGTATTTGTGGGAGTAGAAAATCTCATTTGTCTCCCAAGGAGCATCTGATAGTTTTGAACTGCTGACCTTGCAATTAGCAGCCTACTGAGTAACTCGCTGAATCAAAAGAGGTCATTAGGGAAAAAAGGATAATACGCAAAAGTCAGGAGTCAAAATAACCTCATACTTCTCAGCAGTCTCACTAGAAACCAGAATACAAAATTTAACACACAAAATTCTTAGGGAGAAAATTTAAAACCAAGAATTTTATACTTAAATTCATTCTGCTAAGTGTAGGAGTAATGTCTTTATACATTTATGCTTCCAAAATTGGGCCTCTACTAAAAGAGGAGAAAACCAAGAAAATGATGGGATTCATCATACAGAAGACCCAACCAGAAGGATGCTCAGAGAGTCCTCGGGAAAATGATTAAAAGAGATCCTAAGATGACAGTAAAAAAACCAACCTTCCGGACTGCAATGGGTTAAGGAGCTACCAAGAGAGACACTTTAAGATGCTAGAATTAATAGAGCACGTAATGTGATCAACTGCTTTTTTTTTTAAAGGGTGCAACTTGGAAGTATTTGGAGATGGTTCAACTGAGAAGTATATTAAAAGGGTAGGGAAAAACTAAAAAGTAAGATTAGTACTAATTCCACAGAAAACAGAAAGTTGTTCACAGATGCCTTAGTTTCCTAGGTCTGTGTTGTGGTTAAGGTTGTGTGTCAATGTGGCAGAGCCAGGATTCTTAGTAGTTTGGCAGTTCCATAACAATGGACTCATTCTCCAGGATTATATTTGCTATAATATCCTCACCTTCATGCTCAGATCTGCTAAAAAGCAGGCAATCCGTTGAAAGGCATTTACTTGGGGTATGGACTTCAAAAAGAAGTTCATGGCAAAATGGAACTGAAAGATAATGAAACTTTCCACAAACTTTATAAAACTCCCTCACAGATGGATATTCTGGCAAAACTCTTGTTTTTTTACTCAGTCTAGATCCTGTACCTGGCTTGTCACAATCTAACTTCTGGGTCTTTGGATTTGAGCTAATGGCCTGCCATATTGCCTGACAATCTTGGAATTTGTTAGCTTCTGCAGACTGTGGGCCTGCCATATTGTTTGTCAATCTTGGGTTTGTCTGTCCCTACAGCAATACTGTATAAGTCAGAAAGAGTCTGGTCTTATGTCCAACCCGCGGACTAGAGATTTGTCAGACTCTACAATTGCATAGCCATTTCCTTGAGATAAATCTATCTAGATAAAGCTTCATTAGTTTTGCTTCTCTAGAGAGCGAGACCTAACACTGGCTACCATAAGTTAAGTTTATTCTCTCACAATTCTAGTGGCTAGAAATCTGAATTCAGAAAATTGACAAGGCTTTGCTCGCTTCCTCTGAAAGTTCTAGAGGAAGACACTTCATTGTCTGTCTTGGCTTCTATAGCCTCATGTGTTTCTTGATGTACCTTGACTTTTGGAGGTACCCCTATATACAATTTCCCCCCAGTTCTTAAAACACCCCCGTTCTTAAGAAGGATTGCAACGAAAACCCACTCTCCTCCAAGATTACTTTCTTTAACTTAACTAATAGCAAAAGAGAAAGACTATTTCCAAATAAGGTCACATTCACAGACACAAACGTGAACAGATATTTGGCAAGGGTAGGGGAAGGGGGACAGGCGAAGACTCAATTCAATATATAACAAGGAAAGAAGTCCATATATGTATGACTCAGTTGTTAATAATATAGTTATCATTTAAATCTAAACAAAATCATATATGAGGGGGTACCAAAAAACCCCCAGAATCCCGCCCCCCCAAAGCTGTGTGTTTACATTTTTTTACAAAACAACCTTATCACCTTCAAAGTACTCTACCTTACACTTGATATATTTGTGAAATCTGCGATTCCATTCTTGCAAACTTTTTTCAAACTCATCTGTTTGGATGGCTGACAGCACCTCCCTCATTTTTTTTCTTTACCTCTTCTACATGACCAAATCTCTGTCTTCTCATGTCCCTCTACATTCATGGAAACAAACAAACAAAAACAGTCACATGGCCAAGGGCTCAAGTGGAAACCGGGTGTTGTGAGAATGATGAAGTCAACATATGTACTAATGTGCTGGACACAAATGACATATCTACGGATTGTGATGAGTTGTATGGGCCCCTAAAAAAAAGATTATTGAAAAAAAAAACCAGTCACATGGAGTGAGGTAAGGTGAATAAGCAAGAGTCGGGGCAAGAGAGGCATGCTGTTTTTGCCAAAAACTGGCTTACTGAGATGGCTGTGTGAGCAGGTGCATTG
The DNA here is from genome assembly GCF_000313985.2 of Echinops telfairi. Lineage (NCBI taxonomy): Eukaryota > Metazoa > Chordata > Mammalia > Afrosoricida > Tenrecidae > Echinops > Echinops telfairi. The sequence goes on along the minus strand of NW_022111324.1, from coordinate 81,246,669 downwards.
TTGTGGTAGCAAAAGCCAGTCAGTCTCGTCTGCCTTTTATGCAATCTTTTCAGAACCTCTAAATAGAAACCTTGATTAACAATCTGACCTGGTGGAATGAACTCCAAATGCACTATCCCTCTTACATTATATGTGGGTTTTAGGGGGTACCTCCTTGTATAAAATACTTATCATATAAATCCAAACAAAATAATTTTGTTTTTAATTTATTGTAAGATAAGATTTTATTATTCTTGTTATGTTATTATTTTTGAAAGTTTACATAGCAAATTAAGTTCCCATTTTAACAATTTTTTATACAAGTCCAGTGAAATGGTGATGTTCCTCACAAGGTGGCATCAGTTTGTCCTGGTTGTTCCATTTCCAATAGTCTGGTTTCCACTCCCCTTTACCTTTTCATTTTTGCTATAGAGCAAATGTTGACTGGTCTAATAGCCATGATTTTTAAAATAATCAAGAATGTGTTTTAACTTTATTTTAGGATGGCAGCTGGAGAAAGAGTAGATATGAATGGATGAGGAGTATTCCAATGATGAGAGAACACTTAACCCTCATCTTCCAACAAGGGAAGTTAATATGAAATGCCTGTAATTGAAATCTCTAAAGCCTTAATATAAGTCTGTTATTTGAGTTATGGAAGTAATTACTGGGAAAATCAGCTGAAAGAGTTGGAAGTGGTTGCCCAAACCAGAGTGGTTGAGAAAAATGATGATTTTCTATCATAGACATAACCAAATACCTTGAGAGAACAAAATAGGGCATGGGTACTCAGAACTATGGTCTCTGGGAATACCAAGGTCAATTGGCATAACCATCCACAAAGATACCGTTTTACATCCTACTTTGGTGAATAGCAACTAGAGCAGTGGTTCTCAACCCCTTTGTGGGTTGAACAACCCTTTCACAGGGGTCACCTAAGAGCATCGGAAAACATATTTCTGATTGTCTTAGGAACAGAGACATTGCTCCTCTATCCGTCTCCAGGCAGGTCTTCCCACATGCAATATGCCCACGTAGGAGCACCCGGTGTGAAGACTGTTACCTATGCTACACCATGCTTCAAGACAAAATTTCATTTATTTGTAATTAGAAATATTTCATAATAGAACAATGAAAATACATCCTGCATATCAGATATTTATGTTACAATTCATAACAGTAGCAAAATAACAGTTATGAAGTAGCAACGAAAATAATTTTATGGTTGGGGGTCACCATAACATGAGGAACTGTATTAAAGGGTTGCAGCATTAGGAAGGTTGAGAACCACTGCTCTAGCGTCTTAAAACCTCATGTGTGGTCATCTGAGGCCACTATAAATCTTTCCCTGCCAGAGGAAAGAAGAGTAAAAAAAAATCAAAGAGGCATGGAAGCAGTTAGTCCAATGATTGATGGCCCACCTAAACATTAGTCTTCATGATCCTGAGATCAAAAGAACTAGTTGGCGCCCAACTACAACTAGCAACCGAAGAAACCATGTTAAAAAGTTCTGGACTATAGAACAAAACGCAAAAGCATAGCAGAACCCACCCCCACCACCACCCCTCCCTGTGACTTTGATCTGTAGTCAGCCTTCAAGACTGGAACTGAACTCATATCTTTGACTCAGTTTTCTGTCAAACAATTAAAAGGTCTCTGAGAGGAACAATAATGCTGAAAACAATAAAGCAGGCAGTTACTTACAGAATCAGACGCAAAGACAATCTTGCTGCCCAAGAACACCACACAGAACCATCCTAGTGACGTGTCATTTATCTCAGGCACATGTCACCTGAGAGTGGCGGTGGGTTTGAGGGCATATAAACCATATAGAATAAATCAGAGTCTGAGCACCAGAAAGGTCGTCAGAGGAGTGAAGTGCCAATCCTTTGTTTTATAAATGAAAACACTGAGGATCAGAGAAGTTACAGAGATTAAATTTAAAAAGAAAAAAACAAACCCTCAGTACCATCAAGTCGATGCTGACTCATAGCAACCCCACAGGACAAGGTAGAACTGCCACTGTGGGTTTCTGAGACTGTAACTCTTTATGGGAGTAGAAAGCTGACCTTGCAGATTGCCACCCAATTTGTAAAGGAAATGAAAGGTAAAGAGAATCCATTGATGGAGTAATTGAGGCATTATCTGACTACTAAGAACTAGGCAATATTTGCTTTTACTGAATGCTGTCAAGTGAACTCCACTCTGCTCACCGTGATCCCAGGCACATAACCCAGTCCCTTGCCATCTTTGCAACAATGTTGTGACCATTGTGTATTTTGAATACTTTCCATGCTAGGGAACTTCTCTTTCAGCACTAACTATATCAGGCAATATTCTATTGTAATCTATAGATTTTCTTTGGCTAAATTAAGGAAATTGGTAACCAGGCCTTCTTTTCTAGTCTGTCTTAACCTGGAAGCTTCACAGGAACCTATCCACCATGGGTGACCCTCCTAGTATTTGAAATTCTGAAGCATAGCTTCCAGCACCACAGCAGGCTATCACAGCATGACAGAATGACAGACCCATGGTGAAGAGAGTATTACTGGTCCTGTCTTACAAATGAAGAAAATGAGACACTAAGACATTTTCTCAAGTGTCCATGGCTAGTTAAATGTCAGGTTCAACTCTAAATTCAAGGTATATATTCTAGCTTCTATGCCTGACTTCCTTCTTTAACACTTAGCTTCATAAAAATATATGTCTTGATAAAAGTATTTTAGCATTTGTTTTAAATTTTAATCATACTGAGAGCAATTCATTCTCTTCCTTGATATGTTTTTTGGTCTTTTTCAGACCAGACTTTTTAGGACAGTTTATTCCAATTGTGCCTTACTATAAATGTGCTATCATCCAAAACAAAAACAAACCAAAAAAACCCTTATGATCCCTCCAACCCCAAACACAGCATTCTAAAATCACCAATGTCTACAGCCACCCTGGTATAACTTTTATATGTATATTTAAATGTGTAAACTAAAAAGGTACTTTTGAACAATTGATTTCATTCATTTTATTATTACTTGCTTCAGCAGATATTCATCGACAAGTTACTATGTGCTCAGCCTTGGGTACACAGTGAAAACACGTGTACACAACATGGTACTTGCACTCAGGGGTCATGGTGCTTACACTCATCAAGCTGACACTATAGTGGGAGAGATAGGAAATAGATCAATAGATCAATATTTTCTATTACAAATTATCTTCAGCACTTCAAGGAAAGTATATGAAAAGGTGATATTTAAGCTCAGATCAACAGAAGAACGAATAAGAGGCAGACAGATGAATTTCAGGTGGAAGATGGAAATAGGAAGGGAGGCCGAATTTTAAGCAATTTGGGCAAATAGGAAGGTTCTGAAACGAGTGTGTGTGCTAAGAATATAAAAGAACCCATAAGGCTGAGCACACAGAACAAGGAGAAGAGTGGTGAGAGCTACCGTTGGAGGAGTAAACAGAAACGTAGCCGTGTAGGTCTTCGTCAGCTTTGTAAGGGTATTTCATGTCCTACTAACTGCTGTGGAAAGTCACCAGAGCCTTTCAGTTGTGTTGGAAGTCTCTCTGGCTGCTGCTACAGAGGAACACTGAGAAGGAGGAGCAAGGGAGGAGGAAGAGGGGTGCTGAGGCGTTCAATGCAGCAGTCCCTCTGAGAGGTATGAGGGGCTTGAAGATGGAGAGATATAGATAGATTTGAGATATATTTTGAAAGAGAAATTGTTAGGTTATGAGATGCTTTTCCTTGGTCATTTCTTCGTGGCATGGAAAGAATTCGCAAAGTGAGTGAAAGTAAGCCTTTATTAGTGAAAGCAAAGGTTTTTCTTGTACGTTCTCACAGACAAGAACGAGTCATCTCCAGAGAAGGAGAGTGGAAAAAAGGTTGTGTGGTTACTCTTTTTGATGCTATATACCCGTCCTGCCCAATCGATCTCTTCCCATCTCCACTGGCAGAGTTGTTTGTTGATTGGCTTTTCGTGGGTATGCTTAGCCATGCATGGGACATAAAGGGTTCTTACTGTGCATGTTTTTTTCCCGTAGCATTATAACACATGTCCGGTATCTTAAGGAATACCCTTTTCCTTACGGGCTTGGCTTGCAATCCCTTGATGATTGGTGGGTCATTTGAGGGGTCAACACCTTTTTCCTTAAGCTTCTGGCCTATCAAATACAGTAGTAGTTGTCAATGGGTTAGAACAAACAAGAGAGAATTTATAAAGATGACTCCTACCTTTGTGGCTTTAGCAAATAAACAGCTGACTGCTTCGTCTAATGAGAAAAGGAAGGATGAGAGGGACGGTCAAGAGTTAGTTTGGGACAAATGAAGTTTGAGTCGCCTCTGAGATATCTAAGTGGGCCATTGTCTATACAAGCTTACAACTGAAAACAAAGTCTGGTCTGGAGATTAAAATATGGAAGACAGCATTTTGGTAATACTTACAGTCATAGGAGTAGATGGGATCATCTGGGGGGAAATAAAGAGAGCAAACAGAAACAGACTTCAGAAGGAGTGCTGATTATCTGAGGCAGAGGAGAGGAGAAAGAGCTGGCGATGGAACTTAAATTAATTGGAGAACAGAAAGGAGGGAAGGTGGTATGCCAACTGTGAATACTGCTAAGAGGTTAAGTTGAGGTTTGTAAAACATTTATTGGATTTGATACCATCAGACATCAGCGCTACAGCTGATGTCTCCAGACTCAAAACCTGATGTGGGAATCTCTTCCTAATTCTACAATCAGTGAAAATATATTTGAAGCTTGAAATCAGCCTTCGTGGGACACACCACACAAGTGGGTAAACACTACACATTATTTTTTTATTTTGTTTTTCCATAATGAGCTTTGCCAATTCATACCAGCACAGTGTGGGCAATATGATGCCATTTATACTTAAGGCAAACATTTTAAAACCTCTTGCCACTAAGTTGATTTCAAGTTGTAAGGACATGGCAGGGTAGAGAACTGCTCCTTAGAGTTTCCAAGTCTGTAAATCATTATGAGAACAGTCTCATTTTTATCCCATGCATTAGCTGGTGGATTTGAACTGCTGATCTTGTGGTTAGAATTCCAATGCTCCAACCCAAAACATCACCAAAAGACCCTCTCTGTTCTCTATGGTTCCATGAGTTAGTTTTCAGAACATTTCTTCATGGAAATGAATTATCTTCAAAGGAATCAATTGAGTGTCTGAGCTTCCTTTGAAGTAAGCTTTTACCTTTGCCACAGGATTCCCTAAAGTCAGCCAAATTTGATGCTGATCAACAGGAAAAAATTTCATGTGGTCATATAAAGAATTTCTTCCAACTCTGAAATGCTATAATTTTGAGTTGGCCGCTAGAAATTCCAGGAAAAATAAGCTGTAGACCACATTTCATTTATTTCTGGGTTTATTTACTTGGTGAAAATAATCATTAACAGCTTCCAAAATTCAGAGGCTAATGGATGGCAGTCTCTGTATTTCTTTATATTTTAACAATGCTTATTATTCTATGCACATATAGCTAAGAAAATTAATTGGAAAATAGAAAGTTTATTTTTATAGTTTCAATGTTATGACATCTGACTCGGGGCATTTAATAATCACACTTTGTTTCAGTTATCAGTTAAAAGTACTACGCTTTTGACATTTTAGTTGTAGCATACTAGTATGCTACATACAGTCAAAATCCTGCTGTCTGTCATCTAAAGGTGAACTGAAGATCAAACTGAATGCTCTTGAATGTACTGAGAAAGTCGACATGTAAACCTCGTACAGACAGCTCTGACTGTTCGTTCTTTGAAACACCTTTACTCTAAACAGGTAGCAATGATAAAGGAAATGTATCGAGATAAAATATTAAAGATTATGTAAATCAAAATGAGACAGAAACCCAGAACTAAGAGCCGAGCTGAGGCTGCAAACTAATTGGCCTCTGATCTGGAACTAGGCAATATTAGTTAGAGTTCGGCTCCTACAGGGTAAATTAGAATAAAAAGGTTCCTTGCTGGGAGGGGAACTGAAGCCAGGCTCACTGCTTGACGCCAGAGGCAGAGGCAGAGACAGAGAGAGGCAGGCTCCTTCCTGCTCATGAAAGGAGGCCGAAATAGAAGCTATTTCCTCCTGGGGCTACAGCTTTTAGCAAGCTGTGGGCTTAGGGAAGACGAAGGACACATGTCTAACCCTGTGACCAGGAAAATGAAGCAGTCCATCCCTGGCTTGGTGCTTGGATTTGTACTATCCCCAATACCACTGTGGGCAAGAGCCACGAAGCCCCATGAGAAGATCTGGATCTTAACTGGGTCAGTCCAGGAGCAAGTGCAGAATAAAGGAAATCACAAAATTACTACACAGGAAGGGAGGTCACTGGAAGTGGAAGAAAGAAGAGAGAGAGAGAGCAAAAACACAAGCCTAGGCTCAAATGAGTACCCCTGCCAACGTCCAATGCTATAAAGACAGCCAAGGAAATAGAAGGAAGGGAATCCGCTTACAGAAGGGAGGTGAAGAGCCAGTCAGGGTGCAGTACAGCACCAATGAAACATACAACTTTCCTCTAGTTCTTTAATGCTTCCCCC
>NW_022111324.1:81229057-81238262 GCF_000313985.2 Echinops telfairi | reverse complement strand
TTTACACAATTGATGTGTGTATGGATTGGGATAACAGTTGTATGAGCCCCTAATAAAATGTTAAAAAATAAAAAAAAATAAAAATAAAAATAAAAAAACTAGGGATATTCAAATCAAACCTTAATAAGATACTACTTTAATAAGATACTACTTTACATTTATTAATTTGACCTTTAAAACAAAAACAAAACAGAAAATTATAAATGTTGGAGAGGATGTGAAAAAACTGAAACTTTGTGGGAATGTAAAATGTTATAACCTTTCTGGAAACCGTTTGGTCATACTGAAAAATATTAAACTTAGTATTACCATAGGACTTACTAATTTCACCAATTTAGTATAGGAATATACAAAGAAACCCTTGAAAGCAGGAATTCTCAAGTATGTATATACCAATGTTCCAAATGGCACTAGTCACAATAACCGAAAGGTAAAACAAAATCAAGTGCTTATTAATGGACGAATGGCTAAACAAAATGGTAAATACTTACAATAGACATAAAAAGGAATATGATTTGGGTAAATTCTTCAACAAGGATGAATCTTCAAAGCACTATGTTAAAGGGAATTAGTGAGATACAAAACAGAAAAGTTTAGAAATGGAGAATGCAATTACAATAACTACACGAATAGCCAGAAGTATAGTGATTAAGAAATAAAACTGAAAATAAATAAGTTAGACTTTTAACTTCAAATCTAGAAAAATAATAATATAATAAACTTCAAAGTAGAGAAGGAAGGACTTCATAAATATAACAGCAGAAAAGATTGAAATTTTAAAAGTCAAATTGGATAAACACTAAGTACAACTAAGTAGTAGTTCTTAGAAAAACTGTAATATAAAGGCAGAGTCAGTAGTAAGACTGATCAAAAAACAAAAAGGCATTAACATTGTATCCAGCAGCTCAAAATCACCAGCCACTCTGAGGAAGAAAGATGGGACTTTCTACTCCAGTAAAGAGTTACAGTCTCAGAAACTCACAAGGGAAGTTCGCCCCTGTCTTATAGGGTCACTTAGAGTCTGCACAACATGATGGCAATGAGTGACACAACAAATTTATAAAATCACAAATCATTACACTCTGACAATGAAGACTATAGGAACTTTAGAGTCTAAAGTTTAGACCGACCCATTTGAAAGCAGACCTGGACATTTTTCTTTAAAGCATACATCAGCAATTGAATGCAATAATTGGAAGTCCAATTATATATGCAAGTTCTGAGAACAAATACTTCAGCAATCTTTCATTTTGAATTCATGCTGGCTAGAATTATCCTGACTTTATTATGACTAGAGTTAAACTATTCTGGAGCACATGTTTCAGAAAAATATAGTAAAGAAACAGGGAGGGAAAAGAACATGCAAAAAACTACTTCTAGGATTTCTAACAAGATACCAGATTAGGCAAGCATGCTACACTGACTATCTACAAAAAAGGCATGAAAGACCAAATGAAATAGATATACAGATAATCCCAGAATCCTGGGCTTCAGAAGACAGTTAAAAACCCCAGCCCAAAAAATGAGGCGCTGATATCAAGGGCTCAAGTAGAAAGAAAATGTTTTGAAAAGGATTATGGCAACATATGTACAAATGTGCTTGACATAGTGGATGGATGGATTGTTATGAGATCTGTAAGAGCCCCCAATAAAATGATTTATTAAAATTTTAAAAATTTAATCCAGCCAAGAGTCCTCAACTGTGTTTAACAGCAGAGAAATGCACACACACACACACACACACACACACATTCACATTCTCTGTTACACCACGAGAAAATAGTTATATATATAGAGATATATAAAATATATATCTCTATATATATATATCACAAAATCTGAAGAAAGACTACAAATTATGTGGGACACCACTAAGAGGAATAACTTATGTGAGAATGGAATTCCAGAACAAGAAAATACAACAAAAAGCACAGGGAAAAAATGTCAAATAGTTGCTGCAAGGAAAAATTTCCTAACATCGTGTAAAAATGAGAAGCTGTACATTCAAGGGACTGAACAAATCCCAAACAAGGTAGATCCCTAATTAAGGAAAAAAAATTTTTTAAGTTATCTCAAAAGGGGATTGATAAGAGACTATGGCTGATTTCTTAAAAGAATCATGCAGACAAGGAGGTGATGGGATGACATATATAAAATTCTGAAAGAAAGAAAAAATATACCAACCACGAATCATATACTTAACAAAATGTCCTTGAAATACAACCATGAAATTAGAATGTTTCCAGAAAAATTAGAGGAATCTGTAAAAGCCAGACCAACATTATAACAAATACTAGGGGAACTTCTTTGAATAAAGAACCCACAATAGTAGATAACAACCTGAACTTAACATTGTGGTAATAATTTCTTTTAGAAGAATTAATATCAGACCAATCCCAAGGAGTTAGAGAGTTTGTTTGTTTTTTTTAATCGTTTTATTAGGGGCTCATACAACTCTTATCACACACATACATCATTGTGTAAAGCACATTTGTACATTCATTGCCTTCATCATTCTCAAAACATTTGCTCTCTACTTAGGCCCCCAAGGTAGAGGTTAAAGGTGTTCCAAAAAGTCCAACTCTTAGTTCCAAGATAATATTCTGCTCCATTCTCCCCCTACTCCTTCCTTGAGTAATTCTCACAATCCTAGGTTCTGTGATTCATTGCGACATTTACAGAACCTCACAAAACTTTAAGGAAACATCTCACAGGTCTGTGGGTGTGTTCAGTCTGAAACCTAACGTTCAGGCAGAGGCACTGTCCACGAGTAGCAGGTCTTCTAACTTCTACCAAAGCTCAGTCAGAGAACAGAAGTGTAGATTTTCAGGTGAGGTGGTGCATAACTGTACAGTAGCACCAGCATGTATACCCCAACCAAGGAAAACAAGGGATGGTGTCTTCAGTCACACCCTCTAGTACAGTAGTCTTAAAGATGTCCTCGAGGGAACAAAGGATATGTCTTGGTTCACACCGTCTACAAAAGTCAGATTAATGCACCTGAATCCTGCCCATCCACCATTTGTTTGTCTGTCCTACTGGGCTACTATGATGCTGAAAGCTATGTCACTGGTATTTCAAAGACCAAAATTGTCACCAAAAGTGACTAAGAACAGATGATACAGAAGGAATGAGATACTGAAAGCCTTATACATAGCATGGAAACACTGTCAAATACTGAAGGGCTAATGAATGTAAGCAGAACATTGTGGAAGACAGTTCCAGGATGGGCCCCTGGGGTCAGAAGGCACTCAAAATGTGACTGAGGGGGAGCAGCTTTCTCACAGCCGAGACCATGGTGACAAAGACGAAGTAAAGCCTGTGGGAGGGGATCTTCCTTGGATGATGGAGTACCACTCCATGGAGAAGAAACCGTTGCAAAACTCTACTAATAGTCTGAACCTGGAATGTACAATGTATGAATCTAGGAAAATTGGAAGTCTTAAAAAAATGAAATGGAATTCATAAAGATCTATATCCTGGGCATTAGTGACCGGAAATAGACTAGTTTTGTCCATTTTGAATCAGAAAATAATATAATATGCTTTACTATGCTGGGAATAACATAATCAAGAGGCAAGACATGACATTCATTGTTTAAAAGGGCATTTCAAGATCTATCTTTAAGTGCAATGCTGTCTGTGATAGGATTGTAGCTATCTGCCTTCAAGGAAATCCAATCAGTACAACTATTATTTAAATGTATGCCCCAACCACAAAAGCTAGTGATGTCTTCATTAACTAGTGATGTCTTCAGAGTGAAGAAGTCTACCAATTACTTCAGTCAGAAAATGATCAAATATGCAATCAAAATGCATGGATATTGTCCATTGGAATGCAAAAGTTGGGAGCAAAGAAGGAACAGTTCTTGGAAAATATGGTCTTGGGATAGAAAGGAATCTAAAGATCAGATGATAGAATTTTGCAAGACCAATGACTTGTTCATAGCAAATATCTTTTTCACAAACAGCAACTATACACTTGGATAGTTGGAATACACAGAATGGAACACTCCAGATGGAATACACAGAAATCAAATTGACTTCATCTGTGGGAAGAGACCACGGAGAAGTTCAATATCAGCAGCTAAAACCAGACAAGGGGGTGAGTGTGGAACAGACCATAAATTGCCCATATGTAATTTCAGGTTAACTGAAGAAAATTAAAACAAGTCCACCAGAGCCAAAATACAACCTTGAGTCTATCTTACCTTGTGAAGGACCAATCCCACAACCAATAGAGTCCTAAGGAGTGGTTGTGTAATTGAAAAGGAAAATTAAAGAGACAACAGACAAGACATGCAATGCAAGTGTTCACTTCTTCCAAGGAGTCTGAAACCAGAGAGAGGGACTAATATATTCTCCAACAAGTTGTTATAATCTTGGGGCATGCAAGCCATGTAATACATATACATAACAGGAAGGGCATGTGCTAGAGGCATACAAGTTACAGGAAGGGGAGATACTAGGGGCATACATGTGACAGGAAGGTACATATAACAAGGTGGGCGGGCTCTAGAGTTAAAATGACAGCTTAACCTTGGCTGTCCCTGAGCCAACTTGACCTTAAGTGTTCCTGAGCTCATCTATAGGGGGACAATCTATGATCCTCATCAGAAGGGATTGTGCTGTACATAGGGTAGGGTGGACAACAGGGTCTGATAGCTCTTGATGACACACAACCTTCAAGTACTTAGCAAGTAACCATGTGCTTGCAAGAAGTATCTTAAAGTTGGAATTATTGTGGGAGGACATTGTGGGGAAATTTTTTTAGTTAGGAGAATGTGACTGGGATTTATCTCCAACTCAGTAGCATGAAGGCCTTCCTCCACCAATGTCTCAGCCTCTCAGACTCCTTAAATATGAGCCTAGAGAATTTGTCCACATACATTCTCTTCCAGGTTCTCAGTTTCATACATTACCTGAATTTTGAGAAGAAGTCAAGGGCAGATTTGATGCATTACACACTAATCACAGAAGACCTGATGGAGTATGGGAAGACATTAAGAACATCACCAATGAAGAAGGAAAAGGAAATTGAAAAGACAAAGGATCAAAGTAGATTTCAAAAGAGACTCTGAAACTTGCTCTTAATCATAAAGTAGCTAAGGCAAATGAAAGAAATGATGAAGTTAAAGAACTGAACAGAAAATTTCAAAGGATAGCTCAAGATGACAAACTAAAATATTGAAATGAAATATTCAAATCCTAGAGTCAGAAAACCAAAAAGGAAGACCACACTCAGCATATCTTAACCTGAAAGAACTCAAGAAAAAACTCACACCTTGAGTTGAAATCTTAAAAGATTCTATCAACAAAATATTGAATGACATAGGAAGCATACAAAGAGGATGGAAAGAATACGCAGAATCACTGTACCAAAAAGAACTAGTTGACATTCCACCATTTCAGACAGTAGCATATGAGCAAGAACCACTGGTGCTAAAGGAAGAAGTTCAAGCTGCTCTAAATGCACTAGCCAAAAACAAGGTTCCAGGATTGGATGGAACACCAATCAGAATGTTTCAACAAGCTGATGAAGTGCTGAACGCATTTACTAAACCAAGAAATTTGGAAGACACTTATGTGGCCAACTGACTGGAAGAAACCCTTATTTGTACCCATTCCAAAGAAAGGTGACCCAACAGAATTCTCATATTATAGAACAAAATCATTGATATCACATGCCAGTGAAATTTTGCTGAAGATCATCCAGCAAAGGTTGAAGCAGTACAACCCAAAGGAGCTGCCAAATGTTCAGGATAGATTCAGAAGAGCATGTGGAACAAGGGATACATTGCTGATGACAGATGGATGTTGGCTGGAATCAGAGAATACCAGCAAGATGTTTACTTGTGTTTCATTGACTATACCAAACCATTTGACCTAGTGGACCATACCAAAGTATGGGTAAGCTTTAGAAGAATGGGAATTCCAGAACACTTCATCATGCTCATAAGGAACTTGTACATAGATCAAGAGACAGTTGTGTGTAACCGCACAACACCCCCAGGGGGACCAACAACAGAAGCTGTGGGGGAAGGAGACAGCGGTCAGTGCAAGATATGAAAATAATTTATAATTTATCAAGGGGTCACAAGGGTGGGGGGGCAGGAGTGCGGGAAGAGGCGCTGACACCAAGGGCTCCATAGAAAATAAATGTCTAGAAAATAATGATGGTAACAGATGTACAAAAGTGCTCAATACAATGGATGCATGAATTGTTACAAGAGCTGTAAGAACCCCCAATAAAATGTTTAAAAATATTTTTTAAAAACCTAAAAAGAAATTTTTAAAGAGGCAGTTGTGTGAACAGAATAAGGGAGTACTGCATGGTTTAAAATCAGGAAAATTGTGTGTCAGGGTTGTATCCTCTAACCATACTTATTTAATCATATGCTAAGCAAATCATTGGAGAAACTGTTTGTTTTAATCATTTTATTAGGGGCTCATACAACTCATCACAATACATACATACATCAACTGTATAAAGCACATTTGTACATTCATTGCCCTCATCATTCTCAAAACATTTGCTCTCCACTTAAGCCTCTTTCATCAGCTCCTCATTTTCCCCCCTCCCTCCCCGCTCTCCCCCACTCCCTCATGAACCCTTGATAATTTATAAATTATTATTTTGTCATATCTTACACTATCCGACGTCTCCTTTCACCCACTTTTCTGTTGTCCGTCCCCCAGGGAGGAGGTTATATGTAGATCCTTGTAATTGGTTCCCCCTTTCCACCCCACCCTCCTGGTATTGCCATTCCCACCACTGGTCCTGAAGGAATCATCCATCCTGGATTCCCTGTGTTTCTAGTTCCTATCTGTACCAGTGTACAACCTCTGATCTAGCCAGATTTATAAGGTAGAATTGGGATCATGATGGGTGGCGGGGGGAGGAAGCATTTAGGAACTAGAGGAAAGTTGTATGTTTCATCGTTGCTACACTGCACACCCTGACTGGCTCATCTCCTCCCCTTGACCCTTCTGTAAGGGCATGTCCAATTGCCTACAGATGAACTTTGGGTCTCCACTCTGCACTCCCCCTCATTCACAATGATATGATTTTTTGAAACTGGTTTATATGAAGAAGAATGTGGCATCAGGATTGGAGGAAGGTTCATTAACAGCCTGAGATATACAGATGATACAAACTTACAAACTTGCTTGTTGAAAGTGAAGAAGAATTATCTGATGAAAGGATGGTAGCCTTTGGTATGAATTACAACTCAATGTAAAGAAGACCAAAATCCTCACGGCTATACCAGTAGGTAATATCACGATAAATAGAGAATAGACTGAAGTTGTCAAGGATTTTGTCTTGCTTGGATCCACAACTAATACTCGTGGAAGCAGTAGTCAAGAGAGCAAATGACCCAATGCATTGAGTAAATCTGCTGCACGAAATCTCTTTGGGATATTGAAAATCAAGGAAGTTACTGTGTCGAATAACATGTGCCTGACCCAAGTAATGGTATTTTCAATCACCTCATAAGCATTTGAAAGTTGTACATTGAATAAGGAAGACTGAAGAAGAACTGATGTGTTTGAATTGTGGTGCTGGCAAAGAATATGGGCTGCCAAAATGACAAACAAATCATGTTGGAAGAAATAAGGCCAACGTGATCCTTAGAGGCAATGATGGGGAGACTTTGTCTTGCACATTTTGAGCATGTTGGCAGGAGAGACCAGTCCCTGGAGAAGGACATCATGATTGGTAAGGCAGAGGGACAGCAGAAAAGAAGAAATCCCTCAAGGAGATGGATTGACAACGTGACAGCAAAGATAGACTGAAATATAACAATTGTCAGGTTAGCAAAAGATCCAGCACTGTTTCAGTCTCTTGTGAAGAGTCCATATGTGTCAGAATGGACTGGATGGCACCTAAGAACAACAATATGCTCATTAGAATAGCAGCAAATGCCTTTCAAAATGATGCTGCAGCCACAGACACCGAGTATAGAATTATAACACATCACATAAGGAATGATAGCTAGAAAGTCTATACTAATTGAGTACAACTCAAACATATATACATACATACATACCCAGAAGTCAACCAACTGTAGATGTATTCAAAGTAAAACAAACCTACAAGACTGAAAAATGTAAACCAGAGATAGCAGTTTTTAACAAAGACAATTACCAAGTAAATAGCAGTAATTAGAGTAGCTACAGAATTTTCAAATGGAGAGGAAATCAAGTAGATTTCAAGACAGAACAGGCTGTTTAAACCAGAAAAAAATTAATAACTACAGGGTAAACGCAAAGAAAATTAATAAACCTCATCAAAATAAAAAAGAGGAAAATCATAAATATTTAATGAATAGTACAACAGCAATGAAGAAAATTTAAAGGAAACCCACAAACAAAATGAACACAAGACAGAAAATTGTGGAATAAAGAAAACCCACAGAAATACACAGCAAAATGACAGCAATAAATTCTATCAATTTTTACAGTGAATGTAAATAGATTAAATGCACCAGCAAAGAGAGAGAGGGTAGTAGAATGGATTAGAATCAAGACCCATCAATATACTATCTATTAGAGACACACCTTAAACACAAAGGCAAAAATAGACTAAAAAATCAAATAGTGGAAAAATATATTAAGATAATAGCAATACATAAGAACAAGTGTGGGGATGGTACAGGACTGGGCAGTGTTTGGGTCTGTTGTACACAGGGTTGCTATGAGTTCAAACTGACTTGAGGACACCTAGCTAGTAGACCAGTTAGGGTCAAGAAATTGGGTAAGAAAGACCCAGGGAGGTCACACTTTGGAGGTAAGCACCAGGTAAATTTTTAGGACTGCCAGTAAGATGTGTCTCATTAAATTTTGTTGTTCAAATGGTCTTCTGGATTGGGAAACTGTAAGGAAGTATACAATTATGTTATAAAACTATTAAATATTTCACAGATTTAAGAAAAAAATTGCCTGTTAGTCTGATGTATAAAGCATTAGAAAACAGTCCACTAATGAGAATTATTTTCTAAAGCCAAACATGATAAGATATTACTGAATGGATTCTGGTGCTGGAAATTATCTTCCTAGGGACTATTTAATTTTCTTTAATTTTTTCCCCTTACAAAGTCTTCTGTTTTAATTTAATGGAAAAACATTCTCTATTTCATATAGCAAAAACGTACAACTTACATGTAAAATAACTATATAATATAAAACAATTCAAGCATTTACAA
>NW_022111324.1:81222403-81227555 GCF_000313985.2 Echinops telfairi | reverse complement strand
AAATAACTATGTACCCTATTAAACAGCTTCAAAAAGCATTAATAAAACTCTTCCAGAGTTAAAGAAAGAAATATACAACTTGAAGCAGAGGGACAGTAAAGTAAAGAGGGAGGGAGGGTGGGAAAAGTGGGGGGAGGAAGAACCACATATACAAAGGGATTAATGGAATACTGTCACTGGTTCGATGAAATGTGCTCCATAACTACATGGAAGATGATTTCCTTTGTATTTATTATGTTCCACAAAGGGAAATATATACAAAAATATAAATAAAGCAAAACTAAATAAAGTTATTTTTGAAAAAAGAGGGTCACAGTCTTAAAACCCCATCAGATTCCTTACCCATCAGATGTAAACATTGGTCTGAATGGCTCTAAAGGAGGAAAAGTAAAACTGAAATGGACTTGGATTCTTTTGTGACATACAAGTTTGTTTCAAACAAACATATCAAATGAAAAAAAAGGGTGTCCATGAAGTAATTGATGTTGCAAAATTCTATGCTATCTACAGCTTCATTTCTATCATCAAGGCCATATTTTCCAACTTCTGTTCCTCTTTGTTTCCAACTTTTTTCATTCTAATAACCAATAATTATCAATGCATATTGATTGCATGTTTGATAGATTTCAGAACATAGTTCTTAGTGAATTTCTTCATAGCTAGTTTTAGTAGTTGGTAAGTAATAGTTGCATCACTGGACTTTCTTGTAGGTATATAGATGTTATCCTATCACAGACCACACATGCACCCTATCATGTGCTGCATCATAGATCCTGACTGTCTGATTCAAATCCAACACCAGCTCATTTCAGCTCAATAATGCCGAAGATACTGATCTTGATGTGTTCCATTTCATTTTTTGAGGATTTCTAATTTTCCTAGATTCATACTTTGTACATCCTGTGCTTCAATCATAACTGGCTGTTTGCAGCTGTTTCTTCTCATTTTGAGTCAGGCTCCATCCACAAAGAAAGGCCCCAAAGCTTTGCTCCATATGTGTCGTAAGGTCCACTGCACTTTGAGACAATAGCTTTTTCCCAATCATTTGTTGAGTGCCTTCCAATCTGAGCGGCTCCTTCTGACAATAGTTTTTGTGTTTTTGTTGTTGACAGATGCCTTTGAGTGAGTTCTAACTCATAAAGACTTTAGGTACAACAGAACAAAACACCGAGGGACCCTGCCCCATCCTCCATAGTTAAGCTGTTTTCTGTGGTAGGCACTGTGTCAATCTAGCTTCTTAAGATCTCCCCCTTTTTTGCTGACTTTATCTATCATGATTGTATATTGGATAAATTTCAGAGCAAAGAACTCGGTAAATACCTTCACCACTAACTTTAGTGGTTTGTGCGTAAATGTGAAAAGTAACTGTAGTGGCCAGACTTCCTTGTAGCCATATGACTACTATCTTATCACAACAACACTACACAGCCGCCCATACCACCTTAGCAGGTGACAATTATTTTGTTAAGGTACTACATACCTGGTGACAGTTCACAGTACCGAATCCCAACTTACAGCCACACCTGTACCTGTGGGTCAGCCTGCACCTAAGGCTTCAATCTCTTTGAAACATTCTTCTTCTTAATAGACCAAGCATACACATCTGGGGCAGACATGGAAATTTCATGTTATAATCCAGGATCTTCTGACTTGCCGTGTGGGCTTCCATGTGCCATTTCACCCTCAGTTCTCTCTTCACTTCAAGATGGAAATAATGCCTATTACTCTCTTGTGATTCTCAATGCTCATGGAAGTAGCAGTCAAGAGATCCAACAACACATTACATTGAGTAAATAATTTGCACAATATCTTGAGGACTAAGGTATGCCTGACCCATGCCATGGTATTTTCTGTCACCACATATGCATGTGGAAATTGGACATTGAATAAGGATGACCAAAGAAAAATGAGTGCATTTGAACAATGGTGTTGGCAAAGAACATCGAAAGTAAACCTGACTTGAAGAGTTAAAACCTCTTGATCCTCACTCTGATACACTTTGGGCCTAATCTAGTTTTCAATATTTTTTGTGGGGTTTCTCCCCAATATTGGGGTTTATCTCTGATGTATTTTGTCATTGTGGGTAACCCTCTTGAATGTTTGATATGTTTTACTGTTTTGTGGTATATGAAATCCAGAATTGATGAAGCTATAGAAACAAAGTCAGTGTAAGGGTCTCTGGAGGGCACACTGTGGTAGTGCGGGGGGGAGTAATGGGTAAATGGGAGCTTGTATCAAGGAGTTCAAGAAGTTCAAGAAAACGTTTTGAAACTGATTATAGTTGCAATTGTACAATATTGCTTGATGTGACTGAAACATGGAATGTTATGGTATCTATAATAGCTCCCAATAAAAGTACCTTGCACTGCCAGAAAAACAAACAGATCTGTCTGGGAAGAAATATAGTCAGAATGTACCTTAGAGGCAAGGATGCCCAGGCTTTGACTGACATGCTTTGGGCATGTTATCAGGAGAAACCAGTCCCTGGAGTGGGACATCATGCTTGTAAAGTGGAGCAGCAGCGGAAAGAAGAAGGTCTTCAATGAGAAGGATTGACACAGAGGCTGCCACAATGGGCTTAAACATAAGAAACCCTGTGAGTCTGGTACAGGACCAGCCCATGCTCCACACTGCTGTACATGCGGTCGCTGTGAGTCAGAACCAACTCCAGGGCTTTTAACAGCACCACAGTCTTGCGACGGAATGTAAGGGGGAAACAGCGGTCTAAAAGAAAATTAGATGAAGATGCCAAGAACCCCCAATCGCTCTGACCTGAAACAAGGAGAAAACAAAACTAAACCAGAAGTATTGGAAAACTCAGCATGGATATAGCCCAAAACCAAAGGCTTGTAGTTTTTATAAAGAAAAAGGAACAACAGCTGAATTTCACATTCACATCTTCCAAGCCACAGCCTTCTAGCCCTTACTCGCACTGCCAAGCCTCATGGTGGGAGCCAGAGCTGGAAGAAAATTTCCGGAAAGCAGATTTTGGCAAAGCTTTCCTTTAAAGCTGCAGAAAACACAGTTCAGTGTTTTGTTTTGTTGTTTTGGGTTTTTTTTTCGCTATTTTGAAGAACAGTGTTATTCCTTTTTGTCCAGAATTTAGGACAAATTGGATTGTGTTTATTTTTCCCTTTTCAAGTCATCGTATACGTTTTTTTCACAGTCAGATGTGAGGAACCAACGGGTTCATATTTGTTTTTGCATTTTCCTTCCCTTCTCTTACAAAATTCTTTTGACTCGTGGGTGGAGCCAAGACTATGTTTTAGGAACTCATGTTTAATATGTTATCATTAAAGGTCTTCAGAGGAAGAGTAAAGTACTAGAGTCCACTTTCTGACTACTCTGAAACCAGACTAACACATGCCAAATGAAAGGATTAATTATGGATTTTAGTTACATCCTCTGGACAAATGGCCTATGGGCTTTGGAGATCTGGCACCCAGATAGGGCAGTGGGCATTGAGTCTGTGTCTGATAGTTTTGTAAACCAAACACAACCAGTGCAAGTGCGCAGGTTTGAGAGGAATGTCCAGGAAAATTGCCCTCCTTGTCCTCACCACATGTCATTATCGAAAATTGAAGCCTGTGTGTTCCAATCTGATTTTCATTTAACTCTGGGAGCCAGTGAACTTTGCCATGAGATAAGAGACTTTCAGAATTCCAAAATCCTTGAAATACCACAGACAGTATTTTAGAGTGGCTATTCCTTTGGGTATAACTCACTGTTATTCTGAGAGGGTCATAGACTAAATGGAGCTCTGTCTGATGAGATGGTCAGACTTTGTAGCCAAGAACTGGGGTGTCTGGTGGTGAAATAGATGCCTCGTGTTGAACAGGTTAGGAGTTCAAACCTTTTGAGTTTGAAGTTGAGTTAAAGTATACCTGTGGATAGGCACATGACATGCTGGAATCTGGCCTATTCACAACTGAATCTGGCTACAATTAATTAAACAATACTCCATAGAAATATGGAATTCTTTACCTTCTGGTTCTAGGACAAAGAGCCCATAGTCCCGAAGGCATGGCAAATCTGTTCAGAGATTCTTATCACATACCGTCTATACATACTTGGATTCTATCACATAGACACAGAGTTCCTTCTTACCAATTCTTTATATGTTTATATACCTGTTTATTTCCCCTTTTCATTTTATTTATCCCCTGTCTTTTGTTTTTATTTTGAGATAATAACTTATAGACTGAAAGACATACTTCTTGTACTGCTGACCCACTGAAGACAGGTCCTATCAGAGGAAAATATAGCTTGTATTGGGGCCTTTATTTTTAGTGGGCCAACTTTCATACTACCTAAAATTTTTATAGTACTTTACTGTTTAAGAAGCACTTTATATGGGTCCAAGCTCGGTCCCTTGCCCTGTTTGGTTCCTCTTGTGACCCGGTCGCTTGTCAAACCCCTGTGGTCAAGATGGTGAAGCAGATTGGTAGCAAGGAAGATTTTCAGGCCTCCTAGCACAGTGCTGGAGAGAAGCTTGTAGGGGTTGACTTCTCAGCCATGTAGTGTGGGTCCTGCAAAATGATCAAGCCTTTCTACCACTCCCTCTTTGAAAAGTATGGCAATGTGGTCTTCCTTGAAGTTGATGTGGATGACTAACTGCCAGAATGTTGCTTCAGAGTGTGAAGTCAAATGCATGCCAACATTTCAGTTTTATAAAAAGGGACAAAAAGTGGGTGAATTTTCTGGTGCTAATAAGGAAAACCTTGATGCTACCATTAATGAGTTAAGTTAATTATGCTTCTGAAAATGTAACCAGCCATCAGCTGGATAAGCCTTTTTTCTGTTTACAAAAAAGAAGAATCAAGTATGAAGACTATATACCCAACCACCATCTGATTATAAATGACAATAAAATATTAATTCTACCCTTTAAAAAAAAAGAAGCATTTTATAAATATAAGTAGGCTACAAAAAGTTCATGTAAAAGTCCATTTTCTTAGTAATTTTATATGCATATAATTTGAGTATGATACAATTCAGTGGTTTAAAAATATTAAAAGTTATTAAATCATCTCCACAATCAATTTTTTAATCATTTTCTTCATTCTTTTTTTTAATCGTTTTATTAGGGGCTCATACAACTCTTATCACAATGCATACATACATCAATTGTGTAAAGCACATTTGTACATTC
>NW_022111324.1:81217997-81220301 GCF_000313985.2 Echinops telfairi | reverse complement strand
GCACTAACCCACCTCAGGGGAGGGTATTGTTTATATCTCCACAGGGAAAGAGGGACCAGACTTCAGCCCAGTTCCCCAAGGTGTGAATTCAACATTCCTGCGTGGAGTAGGGAACCAGTGGAGAGGTCTGGGGGACTGGTCCCAGTACCAAATACTAAGTGGACGCCTGCCCCTTCCCCCAGAAGAATTTATTTCAAAGGACGGCACTGAATCTGCAATTTCTTCATTCTTGTACCCATTGTTACTAGTTTCCCATTGCCCCCCAAATTTGCCTGTCATAAACCCTAAGTATCTATTAATCTAGTTACTTTCTCTATAGATTTACCTACCTTGGATTTCACATAAAGGAAGTGACACAAGAAAAACCTCATCAGTGATAACAAAATAAAGCACAGATAAACTTCATTCTAAAAGAAAACAGAAAATAATACCAGCTAAAACAAATTAATAATGGATCAAGAAGAAAAAAAAATGTAAAAATGTCAAATTTTAAACTAACTGTATCTGTAACGATCTATTTTCCAATGCATCAGTCTGAGGACACAACCATTCATGTCACTGGCCCCAGGGAGACTTAATCCACCTGAAGACTCTGCAAATGGCCTTTGGGCTTCCATTGTCAGCCATGACCTTTGGCAAACTGGGTATTCAGAATTTAATCTCTAATCAAATTCTAATACAATTCAAACTCTGGGCTTGGATCTTATAAGGACAGTTCTTGGATTTCACAGGATAGTGTGCTTCTTCCATGCAGACTTCACTTACACCTTATTTAGATTGCTGCTTGTTTTAAGACAATACTTTAAGACTTCAAATGCTATTCTTTCTGGTAACCAGGCACCATCAGCTTTCTTCAGTACATTTTATCAAAGCACCAATCTTCAGTAATCACTTCATGAGAGCAAGCCTTGAGCTGGGTCACACCATAAGAACTAACTGTTCTTAAATTAGGGCTTACAGTTAAGTGCAAACTCGAAATCCATTCTGAGAAATAATATAAGTAACCTGCAGTGGCCACTTAGTATTTCTAATAATATTATCATTAATCTAGCCAATGGTATAGAATTTTAAATATCAATGGGAAAAGGAGAAAATGCATATATAGGAAAGCTTACTATAATAAAATGCATGGAGTGTTCATTTATACAGATTTAAGTGACAGAACAGATTTAAGTGTTTGAGAAAACAAAGTTAGACATGAATCAAAAATAATAAATTAAAAATTATTAACTAAGGCAAAACTATGCCTGCAGAACTAAGGCATGTTTTTTTTTTAAAGCAAAGAAAATATAAAAACATGAAATATATATTTGCCCTGGGTTGTCAGTTATTGGGTGCCTATGAAAGCAAGATATTTGAACCAAAGTCCAATGATTTCTAAGACCACAATGTTGGGATAGCAGCCAGCTGATTCTTCTCACCCTAGGAAGTTTCAACTTAAGTTCAAAGGAGAATTTCAGTTCTTTTAATCTGTAACAGGTATGTGTAAGGTAAAGTACAATTCATTGAAAGGGTTTCCAAGTTGAATTCTTCTGATGTGGCCTATGAAGAATACTGTACACCTCGAAAAGGCAAAATCTAAAGTCCAGATAGTCTATAGCACAAGTCCTGGGTCATGAAGGGCAGAAAGGAAATCCAGTTTTTAAACTGCATGTTTAGCAATGTACTACAGGTATAGACAGTACCCCCACCCCCCAATGGGGGCTATATGAGTAAGTTTAGTGTTTTCTGCAGGGCAGGCTCTCCCTGTCTAGTTTACCCAGTAACTGAAGTAAAATCACCTTCACCCAGACATGCATTACATCCCAACTCCCGGTCCTAAATTTCCATCAAAAATCACTGAATCCCATTGTGGGAGTGTCTGTTATATTAGGTGACTGTGGGGTAAATCCTCATCTTCAATTTCATAAACTTTTTAAAGTAACCTTCTATGATCACCTTTTATCCTTTTAGCAATCTGTAAAAGTAATTAAAAAGGAAACAAATATTGTCACAAAATCATGGAAACCTTTATCAAGAGAAATATCAAAATGTGAAGCTATTGTTTCTCCACATGCCCTCCATCTATGTCTATACATTTCTAAAGGTGGCATTTCCATCCCTCTAGGCTTCCCTAAAGAATTTTGTGCTCTTCTATTCTAAGGTGACCAGATTTTAACATTGGTAAAGCGGGACAAAAGCGGGACACCATTGATAAAACTCATATCCTGGCAAAATAGCCACATGGCAGCTGAAAACTGTATACCCTAGCTTGTCGTGCATTCGTTCCAAAAATCAGGACTTTTTAAAAATGTCATGGGATGC
>NW_022111324.1:81211840-81215724 GCF_000313985.2 Echinops telfairi | reverse complement strand
GGTTTCTGTTGTTCTTCCCCCTGAATGGCAAGAGATAAAACTCACATGGAACCCAGGTACATTGTTTTGATGGGGGAAATTTTTTAAATACTTCAGCACAACTTTCATGATCTCACAAATGCAGTTTTCAATTTTCTTGAAATTTTATTATCATCTTGTATCCTTTGGAAAAATCTCACATAGTGACCCCTTTGTAATCTCCACCCCCCAAAACAGTTGCCAAAACCTTTTATGCTGACCCCTTGGTCATGAATTGAACTAGGCCAGCAGATCCTCTAGGAAGCCATTGTTTAGTCCGAACCTTTTATGAAGCTATCCTGAGATGGGGACAAATGTATTACAGAGGGAACTTGCCTGCAGTCATTCACTAAGTGCAGAGACATTTTAAAAAACATTTTGTTTGGAATCAATTAGTGCATGTATGAACTAGAGCCCTAGTAGTATTTTTACCTACTCTCATGTTATATCCATTTTGCAAATTTTAAAAAAGAGAGAGATTCAGAGATATTAAGAGACTTGCTCAAAATCAGTCAGTAATAAGTTTCAGAACTTCAAGTACTTGAACTCAGGCTATTCCACTTGTAAATGTCTTTATCACTATAGTTGAGCTATCCTGAACCAAAACAAAATTGTCATGGAATTACATTCATGTTGCAGATTTTGAAGCTTGCTCTATTTTGTGAAACTATGCTTGTTGATAACACTGCCATTACACAGACAATGTATATTGAAGCTCTCTAAACATGCTGAACACTTGAAATGTGCCAACAGTTGAATTGATAAAATTATATTATCTGCTACTCCACTTCCTTCAACACCCACAAGTAAGAAGAATAACTAGCCCTTTATGCCTCCTTCCTCTAAGAATTCCTGAAATTAGAAATATCCCAGCATTGTGACCCGAAGTTACCTCGATAGGAAGTTCTACTTTTTAAGTTAAGACTCCAGTTACTTTCTTTCCAGCTGCTCCTATTGCCAATGGGTTAAAAAAAATCCTAGAAATGCTGTGTGTGTGTAGTTAGATATAGATGTTTTCATAATGAAGACAGTAATGATATCAATTTTCTACCTACTAGGCAAGAATATTAGGAAACAATAAGATAATATTTATCATGTACATTGAAGGTCTAGAATGGAGGACACACTTTATATATAAGGATATGACTGTAATGAATCAGCAATGATATCACCATTTATTCTTTACATGTGTGCTTCTTGTCTAAGATACTTCTGATTATCATTTGGCACTTGTGTTGATGTTTTAAAGAAATGATTTGGCACTAAATTAGGAGATGAGTCTAAGTTAAGCAAGTAGGGCATCCTCTTTTCCCAAAACTCCTGTCTGCCTGAAATTTGTTTTAGTGTTTCTTCTCCAGCTTGTCTTGTAATTAGGACAGCGTCCAGGTTCAGAAAGCATTTCTTCCATTTATTATTCAAGTGATTCCAGAATACTAAGACAGGATGTCTACTTAGAGAAATGGAAAATGTGACAAATTTTATTGTGCAGTTACCAGGCTTTAAAAACCCAAATGGAGTATTCCTACAGTCATACATCTAGAGAACCTAGGACTAAAGTCCTCTCCCAGTCCCGAGGGCCAAATCAGAAGACCTTTCCCAATCACTGTTTAAATGTGTTTACACAGATGATTATAAAACTGAAAACTATAGCTCCTATATCGTTTTAAGTAGTCTTGTGTGTTAGACACTGTGTGAAGGACTGGTGATGTTGTGTGGTTAGTTGCCATCAAGTCAGTTCCCCGTGCCCTTATGCACAACTGAGCAAAACACTGCCTGGTCCTATGCCATCCTCACAATGGTTCCTATGCTCCAACCCTTGGTTGTAGCCACTGTGTCCATCCACTTGTTGAAGGTCTTCCTCTCTTTCGCTGTCCCTCCACTTTACCAAGCATGATGTCCTTCTTCAGGGACTTTTGTCTCTTGCCAACATGCCCAACAGTACCACAATTCAAGCACCTCAATTCTTCTCCAGTCAGTTCATTCCAACTCATAACAACTCTTGGAACAATGAAAGGAAATGATCCTGCATCGTCTCCAGAAGTGTTATGTTTGAGCCCATTGTGGCAGCATGCTGTCATTCCATCTTGTTGAGGGTCTTTCTCTGTTTTGCTGACCATCTACTTTACCAAGTCATTTTCCAGGGACCAGTCTCTCCTAATAACGTGTCCAAAGTATGTTAAATAGTCTACCATCCTTGTTTCTACGGAGCATTATGACTGCACTTCTTTCAAGACAGATGGGTTGGTTCTTCTGGAAGTCCATGGTGCTTTCAATATTCTTCACCAGAACCATAATTCAAATGCATCGATTCTTTTGTGATCTTCTGTATTCACCTCATATGAGACAACTGGAAATGACATGGCTTGAGTCAGGCCCACCTTACTCAAGGTGACATTGTTGCTCTTTAACTCTTTAAAGAGCCCCTGCGCAGCAGATGTGCCCAATGCAATATATCATTTGATTGCCTGATTACTGCCTCTATGAGTGTTGATTGTGTATCTAAGCAAAATGAGATCCCTGACAACTTCAGTCTTTCTCTGTTTACCATGATGGTGTCCAGCAGTGAGGACTTTGCTTTTCTCTACATTGAGATGCAATTCATACTGAAGAATATAGTCTTTGATTGTCATCAGTAAGAGTATCTTGTCCTCAATTTCAGCAAACAAAGCTGTGTCATCTGCATGTCATGTGTTCATACTAAGCCTTCTTCCAATCTTAAAAACATCTTCAATTTCCTATATTCCTGATTCTGAGATTTGCTCAGCATACAGATTGAATAAATATGGTGAAAAGATATAATTTGGCTGTACACCTTTCCTCATTTTGAATCATGCAATATTCCCTTGGTCTACTTGAGTGACTATGTCTTGGTTCATGTATAGGTCCCATAAAAGCACATCGACTGATCTGGAATTCCCATTCTTCTCAATGTTATCCATAGTTTGTCATGATTCATATAGTCAAATGTCTTTGCAGAGTCAATAAAACACAGGTAAACATCTTTCTGGTTTTTTTTCTACTTTAAGCCAAGATCCATCTGACATCAACAACATCTGTCATGCCCAGCACTGAAGCTACAGCTCGGAGAGGGGTATGTCTGATCTGAGCAGGGGCTCAGATCACAGGGGCAAATGAAGAAGGAGGAGAGAGAGTAGAACACATCCTGGCCCACAAAGCCCCGAGGACGATATTCCTGCCCAGAGCAGCCAATGCACAGAGAAGACCATAGGGCGGCTCCACCAAGAGACATGATGTACCTCACTGACGCATCATGCTACAGGGGACAATGCTGGAGACCCAGTGCAGGAATTGCATCCCAACTGACTCCACTACACTGAGGTGAAACACTAAGGGCATTCAACAGAACAGCAAGGAGAACAGAGCAACAAAGTCCCTAGGGAATACCAAAAATAGACTTTGGGACCAGGGTATGGCATCCCATCAGACTCAACTGGAAAACACTCCTAAAGGTCAACAAACAGACCTTGAACTATTTATAGGCTTTTCTTTATTTGTCATTGGTTTTTGTTGTTGTTGTTTTCTTTTCTTTTCTTTTGTTGCTTTGTTTTTCCCTGTCTTGTTTTTGTGCACATTATTATCTCTGCATGTCTATCTAAATAAGATAGGCAGGAGAAACAATCCAGAGGAGAAAACAACAATGGATCCGATGGTTCTGGGAAGACATGGGACAGGGGGCGGCAGGGGAAAAGAACTGGGTGTTAACAAAACCAGGGACAAGGGAACAACAAATGATCTAAAATTGATGGTGAGCAGGGTGTAGGAAGCCTGGTAGGGCTTGATCAAGGACAATGTCACCGAGAGGAATTACTGAAACCCAAATGAAGGCTGAACATGATAGTGGGACA
>NW_022111324.1:81194732-81210864 GCF_000313985.2 Echinops telfairi | reverse complement strand
TGTTTTGAAAATGATGATGGCAACAAATGTACAAATGTGCTTGACAAAATGGATGGATGGATGGATGGATGGATGGATGGATGGATGGATGGATGGTGATAAGAGTTGTACAAGCCCCCAATAAAATGATTTTTTTTTAAAAGAAAAGAAAATTTAGTGGTTAAAATTCACTCAGCAATCCCTCAGAAGAAGAGTCTGATAATCTACTTCTGAAACATCAGACATTGAAAACCCTAGCCTAAAGAGTACAGTTTTGCTCTAAGACACATAGATCACAATGATTTGGAGTTGACATGATAGCAAATGCTCCTGAAATTGTAGAAGAACATCCCACCTTGGTTGTGCTGTTGGGTGACTAGATGGTGGAGCGTGAGCACAAAGTCTCTTGGTATGACCAAAGAGAGTAAAAGCAGGAGCAGATTCCATGCTCCCAATGCTGCAGCTCTCGTCTGGCCTTTGGAAATGAGTTTGGACACTGAGAACAAAATGTTCTCAGTTGTGTAAAAATATGGTGTTTTTAGCCTGACAACTTGTATTTTAATCTCCACTTTATCCCTTTTACTAGCTGTTTAACTTTGGAGATATTCATGAAAACTTTTCTGTGTCTCAGTTTTATTATCTTATAAAAGGGAGATAAGAATATGGCTTACTTCTTAGGGTTGCTATGAGTAATTAATATGTTAATTCATGTAAAGTTCTTAGAACAGTGCCTGATACATAAAAATTACTTGATAAATATTAGGCATCAAAATTATTATAATTGGTCACCATTTACTAGAATGAGGGTGATATTTTTCACCTATGAAGTTCATAAGGGTCCCCCAGGTAAACTTTAATTCAGTGTAAACTCAAAAAATGCCACAGCCTTTTACTTTAATCTGATTGAAATTAGTCAAGCATTTCTGTGCTGGAAATAATTAACAAACATCTATAATATTAACAAATTACTAATAATAAAAAATCCTATTAGTAGCAAATGCTTTGTTCATCAGAGCTTCTCTAAAGTGCTGAGCAACTTGATTGAAGTGCATACCCTTTAAAATGGAGTTCTTCCATATATTACCCCTTTATATGTACATCTAAAAACTATATTGACAGGGGAGACCTCACCTCAACTGCGGTGAATTTTTGGAGATGGGGAATGGGGAGAAGACCAGTTGCTGCTATAAAACCTTGTGTTAAGGTCACCCCAAATCAATGGACCCTCCTTTAAGAATGATAAGCACATCTTATCCAAAATTCAAGTCAAGATGGGGACAGGGAGGCATGTATGTCTCAGAGAAAGTGATTTCATTTCTGTTGGCAGGTAAACTGGGAGGAGCAACCTCCCATGGGGAAAATATTTAACAATACTCATATAGAACCCAAGGAGAGAATATGCCTCATTCTGTGTTCCTAATTGAACACGTTTGACCTAATTTCCATTAACCCTTGGTGGCCCAGGCTGTGTGCTATGGATTATTGTGAGAAGAAACAGATGATTGCTATCCTAAGGTTATGGACTTGGTGGTTAGTGGACTTTGGTTCAGATTTTTTGCTGTCTCACAACTGTCTCACAGGTGGCAATGCCTTAACCGTTTGCATGTTGTAAGGCCTAAGGGCCTCTTCCATCCTTGTCAAGGGGAATGCTAACCTTCTCTCCTTTCATGTAAAGCAATACACATGGCTCAGTGCAACTCACTCCCGTGAGACAGTGGTGAGACAAGAGCAGTCCTTCAAGTCTTGAGGGCCACCGGGCAGTCCTCCGTGGAGCAATTCAGGCTATCCGGCCACAGGCAACAAACAGCAAGCAGGTCACCAACAGTCAGCCAGATGACAGGGTCCAACAGTCCTCAGCTCAAGAGATGTACCTTCCAGTAGAGTGGCAAAGCAGGTCTCGAAGGAACCTCAAGTTACAGCGACACAGTCCATGGGTAGGTGTCCTACAGATAGTGTAGCTTGCAAAATGGAGGCACAGAACAAGCAAGGCAGCTGCACACTTGTCCGATGATTAAAGAGCAAGAGAGAGAGAGAGGCGAGGCTCGCGAGCTATTTATCCCTCCGCCCTTCAACCAATCTCACATGTGTTCATTGGCCATGTTGGCACAACAAACCTACCTATCATACCCTAATCTAAGAATAATTAGTTCTATGACAGGGCTCTGCTTGATGCTCACCCTCATGAAGAGATTATTGGAGATATGAGTACTGTAGCAAAATGTGGTTAAGAAACTAGATGGTGGCTGGCTATCAGATGGAATAGTTCTGGGGTCTTAAAGGCTTGTCTTCAAACAAGCGGCCATATAAGTAAGGTGTCAACTATATCACATAGAAGTAGCACACCAACCTGTGTGAACCAAGGATTATAAATAATAAAATCCAAATCTGAAGGAGGGAGTGTGTCAGAGCTTAAATTGTGAACACCTGGTTTGCATAATCCTGTGAATGACAGTGGAGCCCAAAATTCACATGCAGGGTCTCCACATGGATTAAGCTTCATGAATCCCCTCTAACCATTGTTGGGGCCTTGCAATCAGACAGAAAGCAAAGTAAAGTTGGTTTTGGCACATGTAGGAATTTAAAACATAATACCTTATCATTTGATCTGCCTTTTGACCCGTTCTAAAATAATTTCAGTGTTTAATATTTTCTGCTTTCATTTTGATTGAGGGTTTTCTATGTTTTGTCTAGTGGGTATTTTTTTTTTTGCTTCCTGTTTGCATTTTGAATCATTTTCTGTATAGGAAATCCAGGAGAGGTATATCTATCTATGAATTGATAATTGCCTAGGGGTATGGTAGGGAGGGCGGGCCTGGAGAGCTAACAACAATGAGTATGAGAAGGAAAAGCTCTGAAATCACGGTGATGGTTGCACAAATCTTCTTAATGTGATTAAAAGATTAAATTGTTCCCCTTGCAGAGGGGTCTTGGGGAGGAGACGAGCCAAACAGGGTGCGATGTAGCAACGATGGAAAATACAACTTTCCTCTAGTTCCTAAATGCTTCCTCCCTCCTCCCCCCCTCCCCTACTATCATGATCCGAATTCTACCTTACAAGTCTGGCTAGACCAGAGGATGTACACTGGTACAGATAGGAACTGGAAACACAGGGAATCCAGGGAGGATGATCCCTTCAGGACCAGTAGTGTGAGTGGCGATACTGGGAGGGTAGAGGGATGTGGATTGGAAAGAGGGAACCGATTACAAGGATCTATATGTGACCTTCTCCCTGGGGGATGGACAACAGAAAAGTGGGTGAAGAGAGACGTCAGACAGGGCAAGATATGACAAAATAATAATTTATAAATTATCAAGGGTTCATGAGGGAGGGGGGAGGGGGGAGGGAGGGGGTAAAATGAGGACCTGATGCCGGGGGCTTAAGTGGAGAGGAAATGTTTTGAGAATGATGAGGGCAATGAATGTACAAATGTGCTTTACACAATTGATGTATGTATGGATTGTGATAAGAGTCGTACAACCCCTAATAAAACGATTTTAAAAATTAAAAAAATAAATTACCAAGTAATGTTAAAAAAAAGATGAAATTGTATGGTATGTGAAGTATATGCAAAAAAACTATTAAGAAAAGAAAATAGAATTCTCAAGAGTATAAGTCAGGGTATCTTGTATTTCTAACTAAAGTCTTATCCACCAATATTTTGGGAAAACCTAAGAATTTAAAAAGTTTTAATTCCTGAAAAGAAGACTTTAATTCTTCAAGGAACCTATTTTTTGAACTAGGAATTTAAAAATTGTAAGAAGTTTTTCCTTAATGAAGTATTAGAATGTTAGTAAAATTTGAGAAATTTTGTAGTAGAAAAGCTCCATGTTGGCTGTAAGACACATCCATATCCAAATTCTGTCTAGGTTACTTGCTTGAAGACCTTGGACAAGTTACTTGACTTTTATTAGCCTACATTTTCTCGTCTATGAAATGGCAATAATAGCTACCTCCATTCACCAACATTGTTATGAAGATTTCAAGTAAATCATTTAACACCCAGTATGGACTCAGTAAAAGTTCCCTCTCATCCTTGTGTTTATTTCTCTCCTTTCCTTAAGAAAGAGAAGAGAAGCTATTGTGCTTCCTTGAAGAGAAACTCAACTGAGAGTGTCACAAGTTTGTAGCAGGGATATTTAGTAATTCAGATAGAGGTGGTGTGGTAGACTAGATCCTGGCCGTTCTCACGCGATATCCACATCTTGGACCCTGGGAATGTTATCTGTTGTTAGTTGTGAGGTGCCATCAAGTCTGTTCTGACTCATAGGGACCCTCTTTATAACAGCATGAAGTTCTGCCTGGTCCTACACCACCCTCACAATTGTTATGTTTGAACCCATTGTTGTAGCCACTGTCAATCCATCTAGTTTTTCACTGATCCTCTACTTTACCAAGCAATGTATCTTATATGGAAGAAAAAAAAAAGAGAGACTTTGAAGATGTGATTAAGGATCTTGAGATAGGGAACTTACCTTGGAAAACAGGCATTAAAAGAAGTCTATATATATTTACAGGAGAGAGACAGAGGGTGATTTGACAATAGATAGAAGGGGAGAAGCCAATATTACTGAAGAGGCAGAGATTGGAGTAATGAGGTCAGACAGCAAGGAATGCCAGTAGCCATCAGAAGCTGGAAGAAGAGATAAGGAACAAATTCTCCCCTAGAGCCTCGGAAAAAGACAGCAGCCCTGATGACCTCTTGATTTTGACCCATTGACACTGATTTCAGACTTTTTGCCTCCAAAACTGTCAGAGAAGAAATTTATGCTGTTGTGAGTCACCAAGTTTGTACAGACTTGTTACAGCAGCCATGAGAAATTAAATAGGTGGATAGTTATGATTCTAAGACAATAGAAGACTACTGAGATGGACTAGAAATAGACCGTAGTCAATGGAAGAAATTTAAATTACAGGTTGGTGTCTAGTCATGGATAGAAGACCAACAGATGTTGAAGAGAAATCCTTTGTAATTGTGTAGAACTTTTCAAGTTGTGGGTTGTAATCATTTTTTTTAAGTGAGCTACACCAGACTGAAAGCCAGACACGTGATGATCTTATCATCATAAGCAGCATGTGTTCCTACACTTCCCTGTGCACTGCCATTGTGCATGGTCTTCCTAGAGTTTCTTTTCTTCCCTCACCCTATGAGTTAAGTGCCATCATATGTGCACTTTTGTGGTCCTTATTGCCTTGCAGGACACTTTTGTGTATTGAGTCTGCT
This sequence comes from Echinops telfairi, assembly GCF_000313985.2. NCBI lineage: Eukaryota > Metazoa > Chordata > Mammalia > Afrosoricida > Tenrecidae > Echinops > Echinops telfairi. The sequence continues at coordinate 81,205,663 of NW_022111324.1, read as the reverse complement.
GGCTGTATTGGAGTGATACTGAGTATTAAGTGCTGTGGTGAGTATTAGTTTTATCCTTGTGTTTTTCTGTCTCCTCACCAGATAGCCATTTCTCTGAGGGATATTGGTTTAGCCACTCTGTTTCCCAGTACTCTACTCCTAGTCTGTCAATTTGTCTTACTGGTGGTGGGTTGTATGTTGCTGCTAGCTGGAAGCCATGCCACTGGTATTGCAAATGCCAGCAAGATTACCCATGGAGATTTCAGTGGAGTTTCCAGACTAAGAACACATCAGGAAGAAGGAAAAAACTATCCACTTCTGAGAGATTAACCACTGAAATCATCATGAATAGCAGTAGAATGTTGTCAGATATAGTTCCTCAGTTTGGACGGCACTCAAAATATGAAAATAGTTCACTCCTCAGAATAGGGTTGATTTTAATGAGGTTAATGGAGCAAAGTGTTGGGTACCTTTATTTGCTGATGAAGCATGACTCAAAATGAGAAGAAACAGCTACAAATATCCATTAATGATTGGACATGGCATTAACAAGTATGAATGTATAAAAATTGAAAATCATAAAAATTTAATGGAATATATAAGAATTGATATCCATTTTGTTAGGTGCCACGGAGGCAGTTCTGACTATATACAATAGAACAAAACAGTGCCCAACCCTATGCTATCTTGACATTTGTTGCTATAATTTGAGCCCATTTTTGCAGTGACTCTCTTAATCTAGCTCATTGAGGGTCTTCCTCTTTTTTGCTGACCCTCTACTTTACCAAGCATGATGTCCTTCTCTAGGGTCTGACTTCTGCTGGCAACATGCCAAAGTACATTAGACAAAGTCTTGCCATCTTCACTTCTGGCTGTATTGCATTCAAAACTGAGCTGTCTGTTCTCCTGGAAATCCATGGTATTTCCAATATTATTTGTCAATATCATATTTTAAATGCATCAATTCTTCTCTGGTGTTCCATCTTCAAACTTATGAGGTGACTGAATATACCATGATGTAGGTCAGACAACTCACTTTGTCCTCAAAGTGATATCCCTTGTGAGCCTAAATGGACTGGTGTTGACCATTTTGAGTTGAATAGTTATATGATTTACTGTGCTGGGAATGACAATTTCAAGAGAAATGCTGTCAAATTCATCATCAAAAAGAACATTTTAGATCTATCTTTAAGTACAATGCTGTCTGTGATAGGCTAATATCTATACACCTACAAGGAAGTCCACTTATTATAACTATTATTGAAATATACACAGCAACCACTAAAGTTAATGAAGAAATTGTACAGTTTTACCAATTTCTTCAGTCTGTAAAGGATCAAACTTGTAATAAAAATGCATTAATAATTATTGGCAATTGGAATACAAACATTGGGGGGGGGGAGAAACAGCAGCTGGAAAATATGACCGTGGCGATTGATGTTAAGCTGGAGATCACGTGACAGGATTTTGTCAGACTAATGACTTCATTGCAACTACCCTTTTGAACAACACAGTGACGATACACCTGTACATCAGAATGCACAGGAACTAAATTGACTACAGGTGTGGAAAGAAAAGTGGAGAAACTTAAGATCAACAACCAAAATGAGGCCAAGGAACAATTGTGAAACATTTAATTGATTTTTGTAAGTTCAGTTTGAAGATGAAGAATTTAAAACAAGTTCAACAACAACAACTCCCTGACAATGACTTGAGTCTGGCTCATAGGGTCCCTATAGGCCAGAGGAGACTGCTGTGTGGGTTTCCCAGACTGTAAAGCCTTATAAGAGCAAAAAACCCTTATCTTTCTACCTTGGAGCAGCTTGTGCTTTCAAACTATTGAGTTTGCAGTTGGTGGCCCAACATGCAACCCACTACATCACCAGGGCTCCTGAAAACAAGCCTGTGAGAGTCAAATTATGGCCTTGAGTATCTGAATTTCAAAACCATCTCAAGAACACATTTAATGTATTGAAAATGAATGAACAAATACTTGATGTTGTAGAGCACCATGAAGAACCACAAGAAAGAGAACTGTCATTAAAAAGACAAGAGAGAATGAAAAGAACAAAGTGGATGTTAGAAGAGATGATGAAACTTGAATGTAGAGTAGCCAGAGCAGATAGAAGAAACGAAGCAAAAGAGCTGAACAAAAATATCAAAGGGAAGTTTGAGAAATAATGCATTATAATGAAATATGCAAAGACCTGGAATTTGAAAGCCAATAAGGAAGAACATGCTCAGCATATTTCACACTGAGAGATATGATGAAAATTTCAAGCCTCCAGTTGAAATATTGAAGGATCCCATGGTCAAAATATTGAAAGTTTCAGGAAGCACCAAAAGAAGATGGAAGGAATACACAGAGTCTCCGTACCAAAAGAATTTGTGACATTCAACAATTTCAAGAGGTTGCATATGATTAAGAACCAATAACATTGAAGGAAGAAGTCCAAGCAGTTCTGAAGGAACTGGCAAAAAAAAAAAAGGAATTGACAGGATACCCACTGTAGCATTTCAGCAAGTTGATGAAGTACTGGAAGCATTCATGATCTGTGCCAAGAAATTTAGAAGACAGCTTCTTGGCCAACCAATTAGAAATGATCCATATTTCTATCTATTCCATTGAGAGATGACCCAAAAGACAATATTACTAATATCACATTCAAGTATCATTTTGCCGAAGAATATTTTTTTAAAAATGGTTGTGGCAGTACATTGAGGGGGAGCTGCCAGAAGTCCAAGTTGTATTTAGAAGAGGGCATGGCATGACAGATATTGGTGTGTTTTTTTTAAATCATTTTTTGAGGGGCTCCTACAACTCTTATCACAATCCACACATTCATCCATTGTGTCAAGCACATTTGTACATCTGTTGCCATCATCATTTCCAAAGCATTTTCTTTCTACTTGAGCCCTTGGTTATCTACTCATCATTTCCCTCCTCCCTCCTCCCTCCTCCACCCTCCCTCATGAACCCGTGATACTTTATAATTATTATTATTGCCATGTCCTACACTGACCAATGTCTCCTTTCACCCATTTTTTTGTTGTCCCTGGGATGGGTTTATATGTAGATCATTGTGTGTTCCCCTATCTACCCCTACCCTACCCTTACCCTCCTAGTATGGTTACTCGAAATATCAGTCTCGAGGGGTTTATCTGTCCTGGATTCCCTGTGTTTCCAGCTCTTATCTGTACCCATGTACATTCTCTGATCTAGCCAGATTTGTAAGGTAGAATTGGGGTCTCCAACACAGTCTCATAGTGGTGCCGGCCATACGGTTCTCTCTGTGCATTGGCTGCTCTGAGCAGGGATACCGTCCTCAAGGCTTGGTGGGCCAGGATGTGCTTCACTCTCTCTTCCTCCCCCTTCATTTGTTCCTGTGTGCTCTGATCGCACATGTCCCTCTCCCACAGCTTTAGCTTCAGTGCTGTGATCTGAAGTAAATTCTTCTGTGGGGAGGGGGAATTGTCCAGTAGTGGGGATTGTAGCCAGACCCTCCGACCTCTCTATTGGTTCCCTGCTTTGTGCCGGTATGTTGCATTCATGTCTTGGAGCACCGGGTTGAAGTCTGGTCCCTCTTTTGGAGATATAAATAACACCCTCCCCTTGGATGGGTTAGTGCCTTGTTCCCCTGCTACCCATGTCTTTTTTTTTTTTTTGTAGCCAACTACAAAAGAGGGGGGGAACCCACTAACTTTTCTATTAACAGCATAGCACATTAACTGTACCTAATGAAACTAAACCAAACCCACTGTCATTTAGTTGGTTCCAACTCATAGCAACCACATAGGGCAGAATAGAACTTCTGGGAATTCCAAGACTGTCAATCTTTACAGGAACCGAAGTCTCATCCATCTGTCTCCTGATGATTGGTTAGTGGGTTTGAACAGTAGACCTTGAAGTTAGCAGCTCAATGTGTACCCACTGCAATACCAGGGCTCCTAATCTCTATTGTAGATACTAGAAATTCCAGTCTATTTTACCTACCACTACTTCCTAACACATTTCATAGGGCAGGGAAAGATAGCGCACCTTCTCCGTTAGCCATGCTGTCATTATACTTACTCTTCGGTCTCCCTTTTTCCAAGGATTTCTTAAAGAAAATGTTAGGATTACAGAAGCACCATGTGTCTTTTCTCAACCTTCCTAATAAGTTCTAAAACTTCTCTAATCTGAATTATTATTAAGTGTTTATGACTCATAACACTGGATCATTAAACCTTGTATCTGTCAGGAGCCCTGGTGGTGCTGCGGGATAAGCACTGGGCTGATAACTGCAAGATCAGTGGTTCAAACCCACCAGCTGCTGCACAGGAAGATGAAACAGTCTGCTCTTGTAAAGAGTTAGTCTCAGAACAGTTCTATTCTGCTTCATACGATTTCTATGAGTCAGAATCGACTTGATGGTGGTGAGTTTATGTCAGTGAAATTCAATTCTAGGTGTGCTTGATTCAGTTACAGATAGTTAAGTATCTGAGGCATAGCACTCGTGTTTTCTAAGGGCATAGCACTTATGTTCCTAGAGACCTGATCTTCTCTTTAGAATGTGCCCCAGGGAAGCTAAGATTCCAGTGTTCGATATGAAAGCTACCCAAAAATAATAATTTGGTCGGTTGATCCATTTTTTGCGTTCCTGGAAGGTATATTATTGCTCTCTGTTCATCTAAAGAGTCTGATTACCACCTGCTGGATCTTGTAAATCCCTCCTCTATGGCTTTATTGACAATCCTCAACAGATTCCCATAAATAGCTGACAATATAGAAGCAAAGGAGAAGTAACTCACTATAGAAAATTTCAATAGCCTAGAGATTATATAAGTTTAACTTCCTGAGGTTCTGAATTGTACCTTTCTTATTCTGAGGTGATACGTATCCTAAATTCATATTAATTCAAAAGTAAAGAGTTTCTTTTTCTCAAGCATTGGTTTCCAGTTCCTAAGGCTAACAGCTTTAAAAGCTAAGGCTTAAAACTCTAAAATGGTTAACCTCATAGATTTCTCCTGCACAGCTCAATTTTGGATCTGTGTCTGGTGTCTAGGAATTGAACAACAGCCATGGTAGTAACAACTCTTTCCTTGGACTCTTTCTGATGGTCTCTGGACTCAACCCCAACATTCGCAAGCAGAAAGATATGTTCCAGAAAAAGGAAGTCAATAAAAAAGATGTGTTTATATTTTCCACTCCTTTTCACATTCCCTGCACTTATAGGGACCTGCAGGGTAAGTGCTTCAGAGAAAAACACGTCTTCTAATGTTTTGCTATCCCCCGTCTCTCTTGGATAATGACAAATAGAAAATCTGCATATTTGGCAGATGAAGAAGCAACCAGCCCAAGTCCTCACAGCTAGATAGGCTTTCTACTTCTGCATCTGGACTTCTCAAAACAAAACTATTTCTATTTTGTTATTCAGTATGTTTTTATTAAGATGCATCAATTCTTCTGAAGGTTAGATATTCTACCAAATGATCATTAAATCTGGAAGAACTGTTGTCCAGTTTGGAAGAAAACCACCCTGTCTGTGCATAGCTATACGGAGAGTGTGTTCGCTTCTGAACATGGCTGACACCATTTGGCTCCAGCCCACCTAAGATCTTGGCAGTCCTATAACAGAATACCTAAGTGGTTCCCATATTGTCATTCTGGTTTCCCAGTTTTCTAACATCCTGTCTATTTTCAGGCAGGAGGGGGGAATCTCAGGACCTCCATTTACTCTAGAAAACAAAAAGGGCATAAATGTCTCTCTGTACCCTTAGCAATGGGGAAACCAGCAACCTGCCTTGGCGCAGCCAGTCAGATGATCCAAGAAACCTGCCAGAAAGTGAAAGTCATCTTCAATGGCTATGGGGGCGCTGAGAGCCCAGCAGCACATAGACAAGTGTCGGGGAGGGGGGGTGGGCGGCATCAGCAGTAACATCTAAAGCAAACTATACTTGTGGCAAGATATTGGCTATGTTGCCTCTATTTCATGCATCCCAATTACCTAGTTCTCCAGCCTCCCTCTGATTCTATGAGACACAATATTTTCCTACTAAATTAATTTTTGACTTATGTCAATCAGAGAAGGTTTTTTGTTATTGTTTGCAACCAAGCATTCTGACTGGCATTACAACTTTCCTTTTATGAACAACTTAGTGCAGTGGATTTGATTGTGTCATTGTCCTCCCCCAGACTGACCTGTTATGATTTATGCTACTCCTTAATGTTACCTTCGTATGAAGGGCCTATACTTAGGGAACAACACATCACCTTAGAAGATAAGTATCCCACATGGAAGAAGCACACCAACCCATGTGATAATGAGGTGTCAACAGGAGCAGGTATCAGGCATCAGAAGACCCCAAACAAACAGCTATTTCAATGTAAATGAAGGGGGTCAGAATGGAGACAATTGTCTACCATCTGTAGACAATTGGACATCCCCTCATAGAAGAGTCACAAGGAAGGGACAAGCCTGCCAGGGTGCAGTACATCACCAACGAAACACACAACATTCCTCTAGTTCTTTAATGTTTCCTCGCCCACACCCACACTATCATGGCCTGAGTTCTACCTTGCAAATCTGGTTAGACCAGAGTGTACAGATAAGAGCTCTCGACAGACAGAATCCAGGACAGATAAACCCCTCAAAATCAATAATGAGAGTTGCAATACCATGAGGGGAGGGGAAGGTAGGGGGGGAGAAAGAGAGAAAGGGGGACCGATCACAATGATCTATGTACAACAACCCCCTTCCCGGGGATGAACAACAGAAATGTGGGTGAAGGGAGACAGCAGAAGGTGTAAAATATGAAAATAAAAATAATTTATAAATTATCAAGGGTTCATGCAGGTCGGAGGGTGGGGAGGGAGGGGGGTAGGGGAAGCTGATACCAAGGGCTCAAGTAGAAAGAAAATGTTTTTGAAAGCATGATGTCAACATATGTACAAATGTGCTTGATACAATTGATGCATGGATTGTTTTAACCAATATATGATTTATTAAAATTTTTAAAAAGAAGATAAGTGCCAAAGAGCAAAATTAGATAAATGACAAAAGAATGGGAAAACACATCTGTTGGTTTTTCTGCAGTGAGGTGTATTTGTTCACATAATATTCCACAAGAAATTTTCAGATCTACTAAAAAAATTCAGGATTATCATAGTACACAGTCAAGACTTACACACAAAAATCAATTAGGTTTCTGTATACTAGGAAAAATCTGAAAACAAAACTATCTACAAAACCCCTAAAATGTTACGATATCTAAGAATAAACCTAACCAGGATTGTTAAATTATAAAATATTAATACAAGTGACTAAAATATATAACAACATAAATGAAAGAATCTCTGCTCATGAATTTGGAAGACTTAATACTTTGAAAATGTCAATATTACCCAAAGCCAACTACAGCTACAATGCCATCTTGATCCAAATACCAACAATATTTATCACTGGAATGGAAAATCCAGTGATCAACTTTATATGGAAAGGAAAGGTTCTGAGGAGCCAAAGCAATACTGAAGAAGAACAAAGTAACACGCTTCCCACTCTCTGTCCTTAAGACATACTATACAGGTTGCAGTAATCAAAACAGCCTGGTACTGGTTCAACAAAAGACACAGCACAAGAGGTCAAAATTTACCCAATGTGAAAGAAACAATCTCTTCAACGAATTGTGCAGGCAAAATTGGATATCTATATACAAAAAATTTTAAACAACTTGCAAATTACATCATTCTCTACATAGGAGACCTTAGGAACTCAACAAGAAAATTACTGGAACAGAAGAATTCAGAAAAGTGGCAGGGTACAAGGTTAACATACACTTATTAGTCAGATTCCTCTACACTAACAAAGAGACCGAATGAAAGTCAAATATGATAGTGGGACAGGAGGAAAGTAAAAGGAAATAGATGAAAGAACTAGTAAGCAAAAGACATTTATAGAGGTATAAATACAAGCACACACATATGTAAATATATTTATATATAATGATAGGGATATAGGTCTATGTACATATATCTAAATGTTAAGTATTAAGGTAGCAGACAGACATTGGACCTCTACTCAAGTATTCCCTCAACACAACAACATTTTGTTCTAATAACCTGGCATTCTGTGATGCTCCCCTTCCCGACATAATCTCTGAAGAAAAAATGGGTGTGTAAGCAAATGTGGTAAAGAAAGTGGATGGCGCAGACTATTAAAAGATATAGCATCTGGGGTCTTAAAGGCTTGAAGATAAACCAGCGACCAGCTAGCTGGTAAGCAACAAAGTTCACGTGGAAGAAGCACATCAGCCTGTGTGATCAAGAGATGTTGGCGGGCTCAGGTAGCAGGCTCCAAACAAACAATCATATCAATGAGAATGAGGGGGCGAAGGAGTGGAGACCCAAAACCCATCTGTAGACAATTGGACATGCCCTCACAGAAGGGTCACAGGAAAGAATGAGTCAACCAGGGTGTAGTATAGCACTGACGAAACATACAACATTCCTCTAGTTCTTTAATACTTCCTACCCCTCACCCATCTACCCATTATCATGGTCCCAGTTCTACCTTACAAATCTGGCTAGACCAGAGCATGTACACTAGTATGGATAAGGGTTCTTGACACACAGAATACAGGACAGATAAATCCCTCAGGAACAATAATGGAAGTAACAATACCATGAAGGTAGGGGAAAGGTGAGAAAGGTGACATAGGTGAGAAAGGCAGAACCGATCACAATGATTGACATATAACACACACACATCCAGGATGACAAACAACAGAAACATGGGTGAAGGGAGACAGAAGGTGGTTTAAGATATGTAAATAAAAATAATTTATAATATATCCAGGGTTCATGAGGGTGGGAGGGAGGAGGAAAGGAGGAAAAATGAGGAGTTGATACCAAGGGCTCAAGTAGAAAGAGAATGTTTTGAAAATGATATTGACAACATATGTTAAAATGTGCTGGACACAATGATTGTATGGATTGTTATAAAAGCTGTAAGAGCCCCCAAATAAAATGATTTATTTTTAAAAAAACCACAAAAGTAAAGAGGCTCTAAAAGTAATGCAGGGGAGGTAATGCCATTTATAATAACTACTTCAAAAATAGAACTACATAGAAATAAATCTAACCAGAGAAACAAAAGACCTTTACAAAGAAAGCACCACTACAAGAAAAAAGGAGGTCTAAATAAATGGAAGAATATATCTTGTTCATGGATAGGAGGATTTAATATTATAAAAATGTTACTACTGCCCAAACCAATGTACAGAGATAATGCAACTCTGCTTCAAATTTCATAATCCTTCTTTAAAGAGGTGGAAAAAATTAATCACCCATCTTAAATTGGAAAGAAAGAGACCCCTGATAAGCACAACATTACTAAGAATAAAGCAGGAGGCACCACAAGCACCAAACTCAAAACTTACTATAGAGACACAAAATCTACTACAGAGACAGCCCAATATGTGGGACAGCGACAGACATATAAGTCAACCAAATAGAACTAAGAACCCAGAAGTATATCTATCCACTTATGGACAGCTGCTAGTTAACAACGGTCCCAAACCCATTAAATGAGGAAGAGATAGTTCTTCTAAGAAATGGTGCTGGCAAAACTGGATGTCCATTGCCACAAAAGATGGAACAGGATCCCTCTCTCTCACCATATAAAAATACTAACTTAAGATGCATTCAAAACCCAAAACTATAAAGATCATCAGAGAGAAAAATAGGGTTCCTGATACAAGGCACAAATACACTATCAGATTAAATATTAATGCCTTTCAATAGTCTTCACAAAAGAATAAAGGGGGTACCTACAGACTGGATGAAAACGACAACAATGTATCAGGCAAGTTGCTAATCTCTAAACTACAATGGTGAAAATAAGAATGATTCTAGGGCCCATATGCTGAATTAATTTAGTCAGCTATGTAAGGACAACTATCGTATGAGACAGGTACTGTATAAAGCTAAGAAAAGACGAAGACTTCTTAATTGAAAATACCATTTTTCAACACAAATCATGACTATATATATGGACTTCTCTAGATGGAATTCACAGAAATTAAGTTGACCACTTCTGTGGGAAGAGACAATAGGAAGCTCAATATCAGTAGCTAACATAAGGCTATGGGCCAACAGTGAAACATACCATATATAAGCTCATATATAAGGTCAGGATGAAGCTTAAAAAAATCGAAACAATTCCATGAGAGCCAAAAGATGACCTTGACTATATTCCACCTGAATTTCAAAAACAGATTTCATGTATTGAACACTAATGACAAAAGACATGATGGGTTGTGGGCTGACATCAAGGCTACCCACAAAGAAAGCAAATGATCATTAAAAAGACAGGAAAGGGGGGGGAAAAGATCAAAATAGATGTAAGAAAAGACCCTGAAACTTGCTCTTAATCATAGAGAAGCTAAGGCAAATGGAAGAAATGATAAAATAAAAGATCTGAACAGAAAATGTCAAAGGGCAACTTAAGAAGACAAAGTAAAATATTATAACAAAATGTGCAAAGATCTAGAATTTGAAAACCAAAAAACGAAGAACAGTGTTCAGCACATGTATCTTAAACTGAAAGAACTAAAGAAAAAAATTAAAACCTTGAGTTGCAATCTTGAAATATTCTATGGGGAAAATATTGAATGATACAGGAAGCATCCAAAGAAGATGGAAAAAATACACAGTCACTATACCAAAAAGAACTAGTAAACATTCAACCATTTCGAGAAGTAGCACATGATCAAGAACCAATGATACAGAAGGGAAAATTACAAGCTATACCAAAAGCATTAGCCAAAACCAGCCCCAAACAGAACAATATCATTTCTAGCTCATGACATTAAAATCTTGCTGAAGATCATCCAACAAATTTGAAGCAGTAAATCCAAAGAGAGATGCCAAATATTTAGGCCAGATTCAGAAGAGGGTGTGGAACAAGGGGGCG
>NW_022111324.1:81128254-81192643 GCF_000313985.2 Echinops telfairi | reverse complement strand
GATGTACAAATGCGCTTTACACAATTGATGTGTGTATGGATTGGGATAACAGTTGTATGAGCCCCTAATAAAATGTTTAAAAAGAAAAAAAAAAAGAGCCTAGTCATCTAGCCATCAAGAGTCTAGCCCAATCCTTTGCTCTCCCCCACTTGGCAACCATCCAAATCTGTTCTCTTTGGAAAGAGTCTTTATCTATGCCCCCATCCCTTAATATCAATGATCCCATATAGTATTTGTCCTTTTGTGATTGACTAATATTACTTAGTATCATGTTCTCCAGGTCAATCTATGTCATGAGGTGCTTTGTGGTATCAGCATCGTTTTTTGTCCATGCATAGTATTCAATTGCGGTTATGTACTAGAAGTTCTTTGTCCAGTCTTCTACTGATGGACATTTAGTTTGTTTCCATCTTTTTGCTCTTGTGAACAGTACTGCAGTGAACATGGATTTGCGTATGTCTATTTGTATTATGGGTCTTAGTTCTTTAGGGTATGCACCCAGGAGAGGAATTGCTAGATTGTAAGGCTTTCTATTCCCAGTTGTTTGAGGTAGTGCCACATCACTTTCCACAGGGGTTGTTCATAGTTCAGGCCCATCAACAGTGCATGATGGTTCCAATCTCTCCACAGCCTCTCCAGCTTTTGTTATTTTCTGGGGTTTTGTTTGTTTTTTAACTTTGCTCTCCATGCTGGTGTAAGTTGATAGCTCATCACTGATATCCTTTGTATCTCCTGGATGGCTGGTGATAAACAAGCATTTCTTCATATGTTTGCTGGCCTTTAAGTGCCATCTTTGGTGAATTGTCTGATTATATCCTTTGACCACTTTTTAATTGGGGTATTTGTTTTTTTCTTATTGAGATGTTGCTGTTTTCCATAGATTTTAGCATATTATTCCTTTTTTGTGTTGTCAAAAAAATTTTCCCATTCTGTATATTTTTCACTCTTTTTATGAAATCTTTTGATGCATAGAAGTATCTCATTTGTAATAGACCCCCCAGTCATTTATATTGTCATCTACTGTGTTTCCTTCATTATATTTGATAGTGTGTCTATACCCTGCAATAGGGCCTTTAAATTTGTCCTATTTTCTCATTGATGATCTTTAAAGTTCTGTAATTTACATTTAGATCTTTGATCCATTTTGTGTTTGTTTTTGTACATGGGTTGAGGAATGATAGATCCTGCTTCCTTCTTCTACAGATAGAGCTCCAATTTTGCCAGAAGTATTTGTTGAAGAGACATTTAATTTGGGGGCCCTTTGTCAAAGACCAGTTGTTAGTAAGAGGATGAATTTATTTCTGTTATCCATTCTGTTCCATTGGTCTATGTATCTTTCCTTCTACCAATACCAGGCTGTTTCAACTACTGTGGTCTTGAGATCAGGTAGTGTGACATCTGTTGCTTTATTCTTCTTCCTAAGTAGTTCTTGTCTTATCCTGGGTGTTTTCACTCTCTGTCTAAAGCAAGTAACTAGGTTTTCCATTTCTTGAAGAATAAAGTTGGGATCTGACTTATAATTATACTGTATCTATAGATTTCTTTGAGCAGTATTGACATTTTCACAGTAGTCAGCCTTCCTGTTCATGAACATGGTATATTCTTTCACTTAGGAAGGTCTCTCCATCAGACAGGGCAAGATATGACAAAATAATAATTTATAAATTATCAAGAACTCATGAGAGAGGTGGGAGCGGGGAGGGAATGGAAAAATGAGGACCTGATGCCGGGGGCTTAAGTGGAGAGCAAATGTTTTGAGAATGATGAGGGCAATGAATGTACAAATGTGCTTTACACAATTGATGTATGTATGGATTGTGATTAGAGTCATATGAGCCCCTAATAAAAAGATTAAAAAGAAAAAAGAAAAGAAAACTGTTGTTGCATAAATGAGCTTACCTTCACTTCCATAGAAAATCCAGTTAATTAAGTAGGACACTGCATTGCCATACTAGTGAGATTAATCTTACTGTAGTCCAGTACATGATGTAATACTTCCTCCTAAAACAGACACCTCTATGTGACATTTTTTTTCATGATGAAAACAAAGATAACTGACAAAATAAAAGAAAAATAAGATTTTAGATAACAAACAATATCTCATTTTAGATGATATTTCCCTCACTGGAACAAAACATTGCTCCCACAAGAAACTTCAGCAGAAATCCTGTCCTTGCCCCCACCACTTTCCCAGATGACCTCCTCTCTCCTCAGACCCCCAGAAAGTCTACCATGAAGTATGGAAACCTGGCTTCTTCTGTGGAACCAACAAGTTTGGATGCTCGTTTGACAACTGGCAGAAACCGAGGGAAGAGAAAATAAAAAGAAACCAGAATTGAGTGATGGCTCCTAACAACCACCTTGAGGTAAGCCCTGTGAACTGACTTTGTGACAAAACTCATGCATAAGACCCCTACAAGCCTCCTGAGCCTGGTGTCTCTCGTTTCTGGAATAAGTGAAGTGTTCAGGAAAGTGTGGGAATTACCAGATCTCAAAAGAGCCTTCTTTCTGTAAAGAAGCCTAACAGATAGGCTAGGGCCACTTCCCAATTTTTTTTCTCCTCTGAAACTTGGATTGTGCTTCTGTGTGGAGAGCTCTAAGCAAACTCCCATGAGTGAGCTGCACAGAGACTTGAGAAGAAAACCGAACTGGAGCACTTCGGGGCTGGAAGGGACCTCGTCATCATCTCCCCCAGCCCAGCGCCGTCTACTTAACAATCTGAAAAGATGGAGCCTGAAACCCACCCAGAAACACTGAGAGGGAATCTTCTGCCCTCCCTTCCATATTTGTGCAATTTTCCCATGGCAGGCAGCCAGCCAGAGCATCTACAGCAGTAATGTCGAGAGGATTTATGAGGCCCCGCGAGCCTTTGGGTTTCTGTGCAGACCTAAACAGGAAACCCACACAAGGAAATGCCCTTTCGTTTGCAGGCCGAATTCCCTGGATGCCTTCACCAGAGGGCCCGGGCTGGAATAAAACAAAGGCCTGCCGCAACACAGGCGCTTAGATCCAGCAGCAGAGGTGGCCTCCCCACCCTCTCTGCCCACTCCTCAGTGCAGGAGGCCCTCTGCTAACTTAATGACAATATTTCCTTCTTCTCAGCCTCTACTTTAGGTTGCTCCACTGGTCTTGATGCCCCAAGCACGAGAGGGGTTTTCCCCAGAGATACCTACCTTCGGACACCCAGGAGGATTTCAAAGTTTTGCTTACTGTTGAAAACTCAATTAGCCCGGGAAAGCTGGCACCCCACTCCTGGCACCCCACTCACACATCTCCTACGCTTCCTTCCTGTTGTCTTCTGCTCTGAGAGAATGCCCAGGAGCTGAAAACCTGAGCATTTTCGAGCCCTGGGGAAGCCAGATTCTACTGAGACTCTGTGAGCCATCATTTTTGGTCGTGATGTTCCCCGCATCTTGACACAGCTCCCTGTCCCTTACAACCTCAACACCCAGTGTTCTGCCAAGTCCTCTCTCCCCATTTAATCCGCCATTCTGCCCCAGAGCTTCATGATCATATTTAAAATTGTTAAATCTCTTCAGCTCTCCATGCAAGGTTTAAAACTTCAGAAGCAAACTGTGGCTCAGGGCTGGACAGGAAGGAAGTGTGTGTCCCCAGCACAGCAGTGTGGGTGACCTCTCTCCCCCTCCTCAAGGCGTCCCCTTGGGCTGACACCAAAAATAGAATCTGTCCTCTGTGGTTCGCCTCCACCTCCCTTGGGAAAGAAGATGCAAGCTGCTGGTGAGCCAACCAGTACTGTCAGGGTTTGACTGTCTTTCAGGAATTCCCAGATGTTGGAAGGAGGATAATGTGTCATTTCCTTTAACAAATAGTTTGGGCATCTGGGCATTTCCTTTTGAGCAACTTTTTAAAGAGAGTGTGATACCGTGATCGTGTAAGAAAAATCCCCCGCATGAAAATATTTCTGTCCTCTGAATGCCACGAGGAGAAAGCATAGGTAGTAGTGAAAAGCAAGGGAAATAAGACCAAAAAAAGAAAAGGATCTAAAAGGACAAAGGACCGAGCCACTGTAGGAGAGCTGTTGTTAATGTTGTTAGGTGGCATTGCCTTCAACTCAGTGACCCAGTTAGACACCAGGGAAGCATGGGTTTGCTTGTGTCTACTTACTAATCTGTGGTGAACAATTGCACTTATTTTGGTGCTGATTGTACAATTCTTCTTAAGAGGATTGAACTATTGAGTTGTATGATTTGTGAATTCTATTCCAATAAAACTGTTAAAAACAAACAACTCTTCTGCTTGTAGGTATGGCTGGTATCCATGTCTCCTCCAATTCCACAAGCCCTTTCTGACAGAATCAAAGCCTTTTCAAACTGACAAACCTTGACAAGGAGGTGGTGCTCAGTAAGCAAGGTAAGCATAGGTTTCCTTAGGCTTACTTACTCATCTGAAGCAAACAAGTTCATATTGATGTCCATACATCTCATGCCCCTGTGCGCACAGGGCAGGACTGCTCCATCGAGTTATCTAAGCTGTGATGTTACGGGAGCAGATTGCCAGGGCTTCATCCTGGGAAGCAGCTGCACAGGCTTTAACCAGCTTCGATGTTTTGCTTAGCTGAGCTAGCTTAACCTTTGGGCCACCAGGGCTCTGCTGGGAGAGAACCAGATGGTTCATCCATCCCCCACGAGCGGTTCTCTCAGTAGTGAACCAACAGTGGCGATTTGCCTCATTCACCCCAGACCTCCTGAGTCAGAAGCACTGTGAGTGAGGGCCGATGGTATCTCACGGTCGAGAATCACTGGCCCAGACAAACGACCTTAAGGAGTCTCCAAAGGCAAGAAAAGCAGATGGTGGGGAAAGGTTATCTGAGAAAACAGGATAGAACCTGTGGGTGAGGCTGTATGGGCATTTCTGGAAATAGAAATGAAGTGACTGCAAATAAAATATCTCAAGATAACAGCCGTATATCCTTGCTCATGCTACACTAATATATAGCACTCCGACGATAGGGTTTAATGACATAGTACATTCACTGCTTCTTTTTCAGGTTAAATAATGTGTACAATGTGAACTCAGTTATATGAAATGTATGGACATATCATTCCATACATAAAAAATTAAAAACCAAAATGTTAACAGTGATCGTCCCTGTGCAATAAGCTATGAATAATTTTTATTTCATCCTGTCTGGGTTTTTTTTTCCCTTGTTAGTTTCCATAATAGGTGTTTTTACAATTCGAGAAAAATGATAAAATAAGCTTTTGGGTCAAAATTGTCAATTACACAAATTTGCATCACCTTAGCCAGAGGCTGACTCTCCAAGAATTTGTCTCATAGCTAATAATTAGCACCACCTGTCAGAGCAGCTGCTCCAGCGCAGAAAGATGAGGCTTTCTACTCCCGGCAAGAGCTCGAGTCTCGGAAACCCACCGGGGCAGTTCTAGTCTGTGGCAGTTGAGTTTTGTCGGAGTTAGACTTGTGCAGAAAACACAGCATTAGGAACTTGGACTCAGCATGAATAAAGAGATGGTTCAACCCTTCAACTGCAGGGGAAACGGCAGAAGAATGCTAACCAGAGCCTCCCGTGGTGCCCCGAGGCCCCACGCAGTCCCTCCTACAGTCCCCTCTGCTCCAGGTCCGGTCCGCTCAGGCAACCCCAATCCCGTGAACCCCCCACCGCCTCTAGAACAAGCGCCTCCCTGGGGGGAGGGAATCCAGGTGGCTGGGTGTTCTCAGGCCGCCTTTATTCAGGATCCCCAGCAGCCTCTTGGTTTTTACACCCTGACTTCCTCCTGGAAATGGGCCTGAGGCAAAGAACAAAAAAACACACCACACTGAACGCCCTCAAAATCATAGAAAGGAAAAATGGACAATGGATCGTGATGTAAGAGTTTCTGAACAGCCGGTGACTCAGCGCTTCTGCTCCACCATCAACACCAGCTGCGTGGCAGCTCACAGGACAACACACACACACACTTCGCATACATCCCACCGCCTGGAGAGTGGCAATTTGACACAGAATCAAAGATCTCTTCTGCAGCTGACAGAATGTGCAAAGTTGCGATGCCCAGGCTCAAGCTCCCAGGGTAGTCAAAGAGTGTGCTGCTGGGGATTCCAGTTTATATATGCTCAGGTTTATTCCAAACGATTTGCCTTAGCTGCTTTATCAAGACTCTGTTTTTACCCTAAGGACAAAAAGTCACTTGTATACGGGAGCCAAATTCTCCAAAGGGGAACCAGTATCTGCCTGCAAACACAGCTATAAATCATTCTGACTTCTTCTGAAAGAGTTCAGGCTAAAATTTAGTTAATGTGGTAGATTTTTGTGTTGGCTTCTAAGGAGACTCTGAAAAAACAATCCCCAAACTTTGTGAGTCATGCGAAGGGCTGGGAGAAGATTCTTTTTTTAAGACTGCCTATGAAGTGGAATCTGCCCAGTGAATTTTTGACTCAGGCAATAATAACTTTGTCAGCAAATGTATCATCTTATTAAAAGAGGCATTTTTCATTTCAGCCTTGACCACAGGTCAGGAGGCAGTTGAAGGAACCCCTCCCGTGAAGGCTGGTCCCCGCCTCCTCTGCTACCAAAGAACACGGCATTTGATGCTGGGTCCGAGAGACCTGGGCCTCAAGCAGCACACTGAATTCACAAGGTGGACAAGTTTTACTCGTGGGAGGAAGTCAAAACGCAGCTTTATTTTATCACTCACTGCGCCTTGAAATTTTATCTGTGAGTAAAGCTCTTTCCTGCGACTACATCAAAACTCAGTAGACTCCAGGATTTTTCTGCTCAACTCTGAGGCAGTAGATTATCATGAAACACAATCTTGTTTCAGAAACAGTGTCTGGGCCCAGTCAGGAACCACAAGAGTAATACTGTAATACTCAGCAGTCCCTGGGTGGTGTAAACAGTTAACATGCTCAGCAATTGACCTAAAGGTTGGTGATTATGTTAGTGCGTCTACTGAGCATGTGCCAATTCAGGACCCGAGGCAGGGGTGCGGGGGATGTTACACCTAGATGGGTGGTACGGCTGGGTGGGCCCCAGTCTAGGCCAGGTGGGCTTAATTCAGCCAATAGGGTCAACCAGTATCATTGGCCATGCCTCCCAGTGTAAGTCCCCCAAAGGATAGAACTTTGAGACCACCGCCCTCTTTTCCAGCTGCTCCTCCACGGTCCCCCTCTGTCTCTCTCTCTGGCCTCAGGCCACCACATGGGTGTGCAGTGCCACGAGGGTGCTGGTGTTTAGTTTACTGTAACACCTGAAACTTCTTCTATCCTTTATGAAAACCCACTTGGATCACAAACTAGGCTTCAGCGTGAACTCTTTCTCATGCAAAACCAAGGACCGAGGTATTTCCAACCCGAGAAATCTAACCATTCTAGCCCATACAGAAACACCTGGAAAGAAAGGGACTGGTTCTACTTCCAGAAAATCAGCCCTGATGGAACATAGTACTACAGTGACTGACATACATGAAATCAGTCAGAGGGTAGTCATAAAAACCATTCTACTAGGGTTCTAGTTCATACATGCATGAGTTTATTCCAAACAAAATGTATTTAAGCATGTCTCTGAGACCAGTGGGTGACTGCAGACCAGTTCTCTCAATAACACGCTTGTCTTAGTTTCCTTAGGATACTTTCCAAAAGGGTCCAGTCAAAGCAGTAGTCACCAACGGAATCTGCTGGACCAGTTACATGCGGGGCAGAGAGGTCAGCTCAGGTTATGACAACTGTTTTCTGAGATTAATTCTCATTGCCATCAAGTCAATTGGAACTAAAGACCAAATTACCAAGTGGGTCATTTTGATAGATCTCCCCCAAAGATACTGGATGATCACAGAGACTTATTAGGAAAAAGTTTTTAGAAACCTGAAAAATGACATTTCCGAGAAAAAGTCCAAGAAAATGGCTCAAGGAATTTTTCCATCACAACAATGTGCCTGTTCGTTCTTTGATGGTATCAAGGGCTGTCCTCTGAGATTTTTGTGGAGAAACTTTGTCCATTCAGACTTTGTTTTGTTCCCAAATCTCAAAGAGCATTTAAAAGGAGTGTAATTTGCGTTCCTTGAGGATGCCAAAACTGTGTTTTGACATGGTGCAAATCAAGCGGTATCGAATTCTTGAAGGAAGAGTGGCAGTGGTTGTTGTTAGGTGCCATTGCGTTGGTTCCAATCACAGGGACCCTATGCACAACGGTACGAAACACTACCCAGTCCAGACCTGAAAACACTCCTAACAGTCAACAAAGAGACCTTGAACTATTTACAGGCTTTTCTTGTTTTCTTGTTGCTGTTTTGTTTTCTTTTGTTGCTTTGGTTTGCTCTGTCTTGTATTTTGTGCATATTATTATCGATGCAGGTCTATCTAGATAAGGTAGGCAGGATAAACAATCTGGAGGAGAAGACAACAGGACCAACAGTTCCAGGGGAACACGTGAGATGGGGAGGCAGGAGGTGGAGGGGGAGGGGGGAGTGGATGTTAACAAACCCAGCTACAAGGGAACACAAGTGATCTAAAATTGATGGCGAGGAGGGTTTAAAAGGCCTGGTAGGACTTGATCAAGGGCAATATCACCGAGATGAATTACTGAAACCCAAATGAAGACTGAACATGAGAGTTGGACAAGAGGAAAGTAAAAATAAATAGAGGCAAGAACTAGGAGGCAAAGGGCATTTATACGAGTCTAAATACAGGCATTTACATATGTAAATATATTTATATATGATGTTGGGGAAATATATCTAAGTGCATATATTTATAGGTTTAGTACTAAGTTAGCAGATGGACATTGGGCCTCTACTCAAGTACTCCCTCAATGCAAGAACACTTTGTTCTAGTAAACTGGCATTCCATGATGCTCACCTTCCCGACACAATTGCTGAAGACAAAGCGGGTGCATAAGCAATATGGTAAAGAAAGCTGATGGTGCCCGGCTACCAAAAGATATAGCGTCTGGGGTCTTAAAGGCTTGAAGATAAACAAGTGTCCATCTAGCTGAGAAGCAACAAAGCTCACATGGAAGAAGCACACCAGCCTGTGTGATCATGAGGCGTCGATAGGATTAGGTATCAGGCATCAAAGAACAAAAAAATCAAATCATTGTGAATGAGGGGGAGTGCAGCGTGGAGACCCAAAACCCATCTATAGGCAATTAAACATCACCTTACAGAAGGGTTGTGGGGAGGAGAGGAGCTAGTCAGGGTGCAGTGTAGCACCAATGAAACATGTAACTTTCCTCTGGTTCTTTAATGCTCCCCCCCCCCCACTATCACGATCCCAATTCTACTTTACAAATCTGGCTAGACCAGAGAATGTACACTTGAACAGGTAAGAAATGGAAACACAGGCAATCCAGGACAGATAAACCCCTCAGGACCAGTAATGAGAGTAGCGATACCAGGAGGGGAAAAGGAAGGTGGGGTACAAAAGGGGAACCCATCCCAATGAGCTACATATAACCCCCTCCCTTGGGGGACAGACAAGAGGAAAGTGGGTGAAGGGAGACATCGGACAGTGTAAGACATGACAAAATAATAATAATTTATAAATTATTAATGGTTCATGAAGGAGGAGGTGGGGTGAGAGGGCAAAAAATGAGGAGTTGATACCAAGGGCTCAAGTAGAAAGCAAATGTTTTGAGAATGATGATGGCAACAAATGTACAAATGTGCTTGACAAAATGTAGGATGTATGAATTGTGATAAAAGTTGTATGATCCCCCAATAAAATTATTTTTTTCATTGTTTTTTATGTTTGAACACACTACCCTGTCCTATGCCATCCTCAAAATTGTTTTTATGTTTAAGCCCATTGTTGCTGCCACTGTGTTAATCCATCTTGTTGAAGGTCTTCCTCTTTTTTTTGCTGCCCTGCCTTACCAAGCATGATGTCATTTTCCAGGGAATCGTATCTCCTGATAACGTGTCCCGAAAGTCTAGCCATCTATCCTCACATCTAAAGAACTTTCTGGCTGTACTTCTACAAGACAGATGTGTAAGTTCTTTTGGAATTCCATGTTATTTTCAATCTTCATCGCCAGCAACATAATTCAAATGCCATCGATTCTTTTCTGGTCTTCATAATTCAATGTCTAACTTTCACATGCATATGAGGCAATGGAAAATATCATGGCTTGGGCCAGGCACATATTGGTCTTCAAAGTACCATCTTTGCTTTTCAACATCTTAAAAAGGTCTTGTGCAGCAGACCAGTGCAATGAATTATTTGAGCATCAATTGTGACTCCAAGCAAGACGAAATCCTTGACAGGTATTGTTATGTCATCTATTGGTCCAATTGTGAAGAAGTTTGTTTTCTTTTTTTCCCTTTTAGGTTGTTTTCTTCACATTGAATTGTAATCCATACTGGAGGCTGCAATCCTTGGTCTTCATCAGCCAGGGTTTCAAGTCCTCCTTGACTTCAGTCTGCAAGGTTGCATTATCTGCACATTAAAGGTTGTTAATAAAGCTTCCTCCAATCCTGGTGCTACACTCTTCTTCATAAAGTCCAGCTTCTCAGAGTATTTGCTCAGCATATGGATTAAATAAGCAGAGTGAAAAGATACAACCCTGACACTCACCTTTCCTGTTTCTAAACCATGCAGTATTCTCTTGTTCTGTTTATACAACTGCCCCTTGACCCTTGTACAAATTCTGTATGGACACAATGAAGTGTTTCAGAAGTCCCATGCTTCTTCTTCTCTTTTTGATGATGGAGGACTGAGGAACGGTTTATTCCTTTGTGCACAGACTGTCATAAAGGGGAGGCTAATTTCACTGCAGCTAAAAACAATAATGAAGAATCAGTTTGTATGAAACTATTTATGCTGCATGACTAAATGTTGACTAAGTCTTATGCCAAAATAGATATTAGAACCCTGTTTTATGTGAAATTATAGATACTAAAATTTGTGAAGATAGATGTTAAAATTGTTGTTTTATTATTATGTCCCATAATTAGGAATTTGATGTATAAAAACATTTTCCTTATTTTAATTACTTTGGTTTCTTCTGAAACTCTTGTTTTTATAGAATTCTTAAACTTTTAAGTCTCAGTGATTTATAAATAAAGAATTAATGGAAGCAATGTGATATTTTACAATCCAATGGCAGCATATTTTAGTTAGTGTCTGTGAAACTATTTCTTACAGTTTTATTGGCCCATAGTCAACATGTCATACAATTTAAAAGTTCAATCATATCAGAAAGAATTGTACAATCATTACCATAATCAATTTTTGAATATTCCCCCCACCATGGTTAAATCGCTTTTTAAAATGAAAAACTGATGCCAGGGGCTCAAGTAGAAAGAAAATGTATTGAAAAAGATGATGACAACATACGTACAGATGTGTTTTTACCAAATGGATATATGTATGGATTGTGATAAGAGATATAAGAGTCCCCAATAAAATAAAATAAAAATAGAAAAGAGGTGTACACTCCCAATCAGTTCCAGTACTCCCTCCCCACACTCGAATTGTTTGCTCCTGAAATCCCCTCATGTTCCCCATATCCCACCCCCAATTCATACAACCCCTATAAACATTAGCTATTATCTCTATGCATTCACTCCTTCTGTGCTTTGCAAACTAGAAAACCCAATAGAAACAGAGAGAAAAATGAAATAAAGTTGCAAGGAAAGAATAATAATAAAATTAAAATAATGAGTAAGAAAGAAAAGACCACCACTTTAAAAAATATTTTAAAAGTCAGGGAAGAAATGTTTGTCATGGAACAAGTAAGAAATACTTGCACTTAGAACAAATTCAGATTGGGTCAAGAGGGAGGTCAACTGACCAAGTATCAAGTTCTATCCAGCATAATCAAGATTACAATTATCTCTATCTGACAGTAAGGGTGTTTGAGACCCTTGGCCTGTCGCTAGAGGGGATCTGCCAATGGCTTATTCTGACTAGACACTGCAGATGGGCTTTGGGCTCCCACTGTCCTCCATCGCCTTCTACAAATTGGGTGTTCACAATTTAAGCTCTGATACTTTTCCCTCTGTCATATTTGATCTTTGTGATTGTCATCTTTGCATCACATGGGCTGGTCTGCTTTTTCCATGTGGACTTAGTTGACTCCTCACTTAGATGGCGGCTTGTTTGAATACAAGCCTTTAAGACCCCAGACAATGTTCTGATTGAACTCCTGCTCTTCTAAGGCTAGCCATTGTTTGCTATGATTCACACAGTTGAACGCCTTTTCAGAGTCAGTAAAACACCCCTAAACATCTTTCAGGTCATCTATGTTTTCAGCCAACATCCATCTGACATCAGCAATGATAGTCCTCTTTCCACATCCTCTTTTGAATTAAACCATGCTTTTAAATCATGTTCTGTTTGTATAACTGCCTGTTGAATCAATCTGTTTGAGTTTTTCTGTTATGTTCTATTTTAGTCACTTTTTAATTTTCTTCACCAGAATTTTACTTGCACATGATATTAATGATATCCTTCAATAATTTCCACATTCTGTTGGGTCACCTTTCATTGGTGTGAAGAACAAATAGTCCCAGTGTCATGCTTAAACACATTCGATTTATAATAAACCCGTGCATGTATGAACTGGAAACCTAGTAGCAATATGTTTTGACTCTGATCTATGTGTGTTAATCACTGTGGAACAAGGGTCAATTTTCTGGAAGTACATGACCAGTCCTTACTTTCAACGTGTTTCTTTCATATTTGGAATGGCTACAAATATGGATCTTGTCCATTAGGTTGACCAGGTAGCTGTCTTCCAAATGTCTTGGCACACACAAGTGAGTGCTTTGTCAACTTATTGAAACATTTCAAATGATATTCCTTGAGGTTTGTTTTGTACTAATGCCTTCAGTGCAGCTTTGACCTAGGTTCTACCTCTTGAAATATGCTACCTCATGAAATGGTTTAACATCAATTAGTTCTTTTTGATACAGTGACTGTTTATTCCTTCTATCTTCTTTTTGTATTTCCTGCATCATTTTTATATTTTGCCCATAGGCTCTTTTAATATTGCAACTCGAGGCCTGGATTTTTCTTGTGTTCTTTTAGCTTAAGATATGTTGACTGTGTCCTTCCTTTTTGGTTTTTTCCTAGCTTCAGGTCTTTGCACATTTAATTATAATACCTTGTCTTCATTGGCTGCTTGAGTTAGTTAATTGTGCCAGCCTGGCCAATAATCACATGTGGTGCTGGTTGAAAGGCGGAGGGATAAATGGGTGGTGAGGCTCGGCCTTTCTAGTTCTCGGGTCTCTTGCTTTGTGACAATTGTATCGGGTGCAGCTGCCTTAGCAGTTCCCTGCTTCAGCTTGCAAGATTGACTTCCTCCAAGACATCCCCAAGGAGAAGCCGCATGGATCTATCCCGATGCAGCCCTGGATGCTGGAGCAGCCGTGTGGAGACCCTTGCCAGTGCTGAGATGCTTACACGTTCACGGACTCAGCTTTCCTCCTGCAGTCGGCATTATTGCCTGTTTTGTGAGGTGAAGGACTTTGTGGACTGGTGTTGGGTTAATGGGTTAATGTTGGACTTGTGGGCTTGGGCAGCATTGGGTTGGGATGTTTTCGTGATGCACCTTTTCTTTACATAAAACTCTCTCTTATACATGAGTCGCTGTGGATTTGTTTCTCCAAAGTACCTAGACTAATACACTGCTCTTTGAAATTTTCTGTTCAAGCTTTTTTACTTCATCATTTCTTCCATTTGCTTTAGCTCCTCTACAATTAAGAGCAAGTTTCAGGAAAGGTTAGGGAGAAAGAAATGTCTCCTTCAGGACTATATAGATTAGATGGAGGATATTTAGAGAAGCAACAACTTCGCCTGTTGATATTTTTAATAAAGGTTTCCATAATTCTGTTACAATACTTTTTTATTTATCCTTGAATTTTATTTGAAAATCTGTTACAACACATGTTGTCTCAAGTAAGTTATATTACTCAACCAATTAGGTTTGGAACACATAAGAGTCATAATCTATAAAATTAAGATACTATCTGCCCTCCTCACCGTACAGAAGTATCATTGGAAATCGAAAGAAAAACAACAACCTACCGTGAACTGGAGTCCATTCGCATTTGTTCGTGAATGCCAATTTGGTGCATCTTTTCCCAACCGAGGTCAGTGATGTCATGTTAGTAGTTTGAAATCAATCAGAGTGAGAAGGCTTACACCATGGAAATCAGTAAGCCCTACAAATCAGAGTTTCGTTCTCCAACCCGTCCTATCTCCACCAACAAAAACAAAACCCACACTCATGGCCATCAAGTTGATTCTGACTCATAAAACCCTGTAAGACAGAGTGAAACTGCTCCATAGAGTTCCCAAGGTTGTGAATCTTTAGAGGAGCAAACAGCCTCATCTTTCTCTCAAACAATGGCTGGTGGGCTGTCACCTCTCACTTAGCAGCCAGAGTCCTTAAGCATTATGCCACTAGAACTCCAAAACCCTTTCCGAAGCTGGTTATTAAATAATCCCCAGCATGTCTTTGAATGTAATTATACATGTGAGAAATTTTGTTGTTATATATCTCCAGATCTGGAACCTCCATGTGGTGTGGCTCCCAGATAGAGCCATGATCGAGAAGAAGGTAGTAGAGTCACAACTTTACTTCCCTTCAGTTCCCTTCAGGATGGCCCTACGAACAGTCAGCAAGAGTGTATGTAAGGGAAGGATAACAGAGTTCTCGGGGTCTCATAAAGCAGCTGTTTTCTAGGAAAATTAATTTGTTAACAGATAGGAGAGAGGGGTGGGTCTGTACCCCTCAGAGTGAGATTGTGGCTGGAATTGTTTGAGAGTGGCATACAGAAGCTGCTTTTAGGCTTCAAGAAGTCTCAGCACTTACTGGACTTTCCTAGAAGCAGGGGGACAGATCTGCTCTCCAGAGATCCCCAAGCAAGGTGGTCTCCATGGCTCCTTGGTTGTGCTCAACCCTCTGCCCTGGAGATGAGCACTTCAGTAACCGTGCAGGATGGCGGCTTTCCTGGAAGCTAGAAAGGCCTGGAGTGTATTTGCTGTCTGCCCAAGTAGGTGTCCAGTTTGGATTTTTGCTTATGTAGCTTGGCATCCTTCCCCACAGGGAACCAGTTTTCAGAAGAGGTCAGGGTTGGTATGTGCCCGAAGAGCAGGGTGTAGAGAGCCAGTTCCTGAATATGGCAGTTATGGGCTCTGGAGAGAACAGGGTCTGGGGAAGCCTGTGATTAAATAGTTTAACAGCCCATGAGGACAAACCAGTGAGTTATAAGAAATTCCAGGCCTCTGAAAGAGCATTAACTACGCTAGGGTTGAGGAAATCGGGCCCCAAGTAAGTGGAATGAGTTGGTCTAGCAAATCTATAATGCAGGAGACCCAGCAGTATTGCCCTTACCTCCATCTCAAAGTCAGGAAAGCTTTTGAGAATCAAATGTACACTGTTTTCTCTATTTCTCCAGGTTTCCACCCTTTCACGTATAAATAATACACTTAGACCTAATTTCAGTAAAGATAATGAGGCTAAGATTATTTATGTATAGCCGCAGCAAATCTACCACCCAGGAGGCCCAGTAGAGCTCCATTAGCTTTCTAATACTGTTATAGTCTTTCAATTATGTTAGAAATTAAGCCAAACTTGCCATTCTTAAAGATGTTTAAATTTCCATGAAATTCCCCTTGACTTGATTTTCTTTTGTCCTCAATTGGCTCAGAATCCCAAATAGTGACACTGTGTGACTCACTGCAGAAGGCGAGAAGTTATCACTGTCAAATGGCAGCAGATTCTTAAAACTAAGAAGGAATAAGTCCTGAAAAGAGTGATTTCTTTCTTTTCTTGGCTACAAATTATATAAGAGACAAGTTGCCAAATACTACCAATGCTCATTTTAAAAATATTATCACAGGAAAGTATAGACATATAAGGAAGAGAGGGAGAAGTAGAGAAATCAAATCTAGGAATGCAAGGCTTAACTTGGATTTTGGCAATATCCATCCAATAAGTTGGAGAGTTTTATTTGCTTGTTTTAAGAGAAAATAGCTCTCTTATTTTCCCCTAATGACAGAATTTTGCAAAACTTAAAATTTTTTCATTGCAAATGTGTTTTTCTTCAATGTAAATGAAGACACATGGACCCCAACAGATGGAATGAATACATGGCCATCAAACTGACTGTATCTGTGAAAAGGTATAAAACAAGGCCAGGGAGCTGATTGTGGTACAAACCATCAAATGCTCCTATAGAAGTTGAGGTCGAAGTTTAAGAAAACTAAAACAAGCCCATAAGAACCAAAATATAACTTTGACTATATCCAACTAAAATTTAGACATAATCTCAAGAAAACATTTGATACCTTGAGTACTTACGCACATGTTTTGGTGCACAGTGTCTTATTTTCAGTAGATCCAAGGAATCTGTTTTGACATCTACTATGTGCATTTCCTTCATTATATTTCATAGTGTATCTATGCCC
The DNA here is from genome assembly GCF_000313985.2 of Echinops telfairi. NCBI lineage: Eukaryota > Metazoa > Chordata > Mammalia > Afrosoricida > Tenrecidae > Echinops > Echinops telfairi. Next base: position 81,176,254 of record NW_022111324.1, on the reverse strand, counting down.
TGAAGAAAAAAAACCAACACCTAAAAAACTCACTTCCATTGAATCTGTGCAGACTCATTGAGTTCCCAATTCTGTAACTGTTTACAGGAATAGAAAGCCCGTCTTTCTCTGGAGAAGCAACTGGTGGTTCTGAACTTCTGAATTGTAAACCAACACATAACCACTACACCACCAGGGCTCCTACATCCTGAAATAGGGTCAATGAATTTGTCCCTATTTTCTTTTTTTTTAATTAAATAAATCATTTTATTGGGGGTTCTTAAGTATATTATAACAAACCATACATCTGCTATCTCAAGTGGACATGTATGATTATTGGCATCAACAATTTCTGAACATTATCTTTCTTCTTGAGCCCACTGATATCAGCTCCTCTTTTTTATTTTTTTGGTCCCTAATTTCTTGATGATTTGTATAACTCTAGAATTTACACTTAGGTCTTTGATCCAACTGGAGTCCATTTTCCTACATGGGATGAGGTTTGGATTCTATTTAATTCTTTTACAGATGGAGAAACATGATAGAATTTTGCAAGACCAATGGCTTCCTCATTGCAAACACCCTTTTTCAACAACATTAACTTAAATTATGCACTTGCACTTCACACAGGAAACAAACTGATTATATCTGTGGGAAGAGACTATGGAGAAGCTCAATATCAGCAGACAGAGCTCAGTTGAGGACCCACTGTGGTACAGATCATGATTACTTGTGTGCAAATTTAGGTCGAAGCAAAAGAAAAGTAAAACAAGCCCACAGACCCAAAATACAACCTTGAGTAAATCCTGCTTGAATGTAGAAAGCACCTCAAAAATAGATTTGATATTTGATACATTGAATACTAATAAATGAATGCTTGATGTGTTATGGGAAGACATCAAGATATCAAACCTGAAGAAAGTAAAAGGCCACTAAAAAGAGAAGAAAGAAAAGACCAACGTGATGTTTTAGAAGAGACTTTGAAACTTGCTCTTGAAAGTAGAGTAGCTAAAGCAAATGGAAGAAATGAAGTAAAAGGGCTGAACAGAGTATGTCAAAGGGCAGCTTGAGAGACAGTAGTATATTGTGATAAAATGTGTAAGACCTGGAGTTAGAAAGTAAAAAAGGAAGAACATATTCAACATCTCTCAAGCTGAAAGAAATGATGAAAATGTCAAGCCTCCAGCTATGATATTGAAGGATTTCATGGGCAAAATATTGAAAGATGCATGAAGCACCAAAAGAAGATGCATGAAGTATTGAGTCACTATATCAAAAAATAAATAGCGCCATTCAACCATTTCAAGAACCAATGATACTGAAGGAAGAAGTGCAAGCAGTTCTGAAATAATTGGCAAAAAAAAAAGGCAGGCTCCAGGAGTTAACAGGATAGCAACTGTAATATTTCAACAAGCTGACGAAGCACTGGACGTACTCACTGACCTCTGCCAAGAGTTGTGGAAGACAGTTACTTGGCCAGCCAACCAGATAGAGAATGCATCAATTCCTCTGTTGTCTTCTTTTCCCTTGTCCAGCTTTCACATCCATATGAGGCAACTGACAACACTGTGATACTCAGATGACGTGTTTTATTGACTCTGCAAAGGCATTTGACTATGTGAATTTTAACAAATTATGGATAACTTTGAGAAGAATGGGAATTCCAGAACACTGGATTGTGCTCATGTACATAGACCAAGAGGTCATTCAAACAGATCAACAACAGATCAGGAAAGGTGTGCAACAACGTTATATATTTTCACCATATTTATTCAACCTGTATTGCTGAAACAATGATTCAAGAAGCTGGACTATATTAAAGAAGTACATAGCATCAGGATTGGAAGAAATCTTATTAACAACCTTTGATATTCACAAGACACAATCTTATTGCTTGAAAGCAAGGAGGACTTGAAATACTTATTGATGAAAATCAGAGTGCAGCAGTTAGTGTGGGTTCTAAATCAAAATGTTAAGGAAACCAAAATCCTCACAACTGAACCAATAGATAACGTAATGGTTAACAGAAAATACTGAAGTTGTCAAGAATTTAATGCTACTTGGATCCACAGTCAAGGCTCATGGAAGCAGCAGTCAATAAATCAATGTGTTGCACTGAGAAAATCTACACAAATCCTCTTTAAATTGTTTAAGAGCAAAGGTATCGTTGAGGACTAAGATGCTCCTGATCCCAGTCAGTCTGACCCCATTCTTGCGTTTGAATTACTGTGTTAGTTAAAAATATTTAAAGTGTATGAACTACTACAAGAACAAGCAAATATGCCTTGGAAGACATACAGCCAGAAGCGAGAATGGCAAGACTTCCTATCACACACTTTGGATATGTTATCAGGAGAGACCAGTCACTGGAAAAGGGCACCGATCCTGACAAAAGAGAAGATCAGCAAAAGAGACGACCAACCACAAGATAAATTTACACAGAAGCTGCAACCGTGGGCTTAAACATACTAATGTTGAGGGTGGTGCAAAACTAAGCAGTGTTTTGTTCTGTTATACATAAAGTAGCTATGAGTCACAACTGACCTCACAGCACTGATCAACAACAACAGCATAGTTTTAAAGACCTTAAAATCAGGCTCTAACACTGGCCCATGGGTGGGTAACAGGCAAGTGAGGACATAGCTCTGGGAACTGACTCTTGGGCTTTGTCCAGTGTGAGCAAACAGGTGATAGTAGGGGCAGTTTTCAGGCCCAGGCTGCTCTGGCTGCTCATATGGGCAGAACAATGAGCAAGTGTGGGTGTCCTTCGTGCCTTCCCTGCCAGCTTCATCTCACTCCACTTCTCTTAGCACTCCCACTGGCACCGCCTGTTCCTGCAGCCTCTACCAGCAGTTCCAGCAGCAATGGCTGCAGCAGAGATAAAGGCAACCAGAAATGGGATCTCACATGGCTTTAATATTGTGTTCACACGATGTCTGTGGGATACACAAAGATTTCTCCCAAGTTGTTTCCCCCAAGTATATGCCAAACCCAAGACGCTGCTTGCTACACATGGTAAATGACTGTACACTAGGAGGTCAACAAAAGTAGGTCAGAGGTTATTCTCCTTAAGGGTATCAGCCATCTAGAACAACCAGACTGTATAGTCTGACTCACCCTAAGTAGGGCCAACTCCCTTCTGATATTATTCCCTTGAAGGAGAGCCCGAAGGCAAGGTCGGGACCACTCAAGGATGACTAAGGTTAGTCATCAACTAAGGTTGAGTCTAGGGTCCGCCCATCTTGCCACATATGTACCCCTATTCCCTCCCCCTTTACTATTGTGTGTATACTCCTAGGTCATACCCCTCCTATTGCCTGTATTGTGTATGTTACAACCCCTTCCTATGACATAGGTCATTATCTGTAATTAGAGGGCCTACATAAGCTTTGGTTAGAAATAAAACCTCATGCTCTCTCTCCCATTTCTCCTATTTCTTTATGACTTTAGTATGATTTTTATATGTCTTAACCGTATGATTGTGCCTACCGAACCCGTGATTAGTTGTGAGGGGATGGTTACCCCCACAGATGTCTAAATCACAACATCCTGTTTCAATGAACATATTGTTAAGGAGCTCTGGGGGCACTGTTGGGTAAGTGCTTGACTCACTGCAAGGCCAGTGGTTCAAACTAGGCACTCTTCAGGAGAAAGCTGAGGCTGTCTGTTCCTGTAAAAGATTTGCAGCCTCAGAAACCCTGTAAAGCAGCAGTTCACAACATATGGGTCATGACCTCTTTGGGGGTCAAATGACCCTTTCACAGGGGTTCGCTAAGACCATCAAAAACACATAAATATTTCATAATATATAATTACATATTGTCTTGTGATTAATCACTATGCTTTAATTATGTTCAATTTGTCACAATGAAAATGCATCCTGCATATCAGATATTTACACGATGATTCATAACAGTAGCAAAATTACAGTATGAAATAGCAACGAAAATAATTTTATGGTTGAGGGCCACCACAACATGAGGACCTGTATTAAAGGGTCGCGGCATTAGGAAGGTTGAGAACTACTGCTATACAGGGTCCACTGTGAGTCAGGATGGACTCGGTGGCAGTGAGTTTTAGGTTATCATGAATGTTAAGCAAGCATACCTGTACTGATTGAGAAAATGCATTTGTTTGGCATGTTGAATACGTGATCTACTTAACATTCAAATCTAGAAAAGAGTGAAGCCAAAGCTATGCCAGAAGTCTCAGAACAATGGTGCAATGCCTGCACAAACATTCTTCAGCTTAAGTGACAATTTCCCCAGATCTGGAGATGATAAGGGAGTCCCTGGTGGGGTAAATGGTGAGGTCCCCTACTTCGGGTGAGTCAGACTGAAAGGTTGGTGGTTTGAACCGACCCAGTGGTGCCTTGGAAGAAAAATCTGATGATCTACTTCTGGAAGGTCATAGCCATGTGAACCTTATAACGAAAAAACAGAACAAACTCATAGCCATTGAGTCGATTCTGACTCATCAGGACCCTATACAATACACCCAGACTGTAACTCTTTATGGGAGGAGAAAGCCTCATCTTTTTCCCTCGGAGCATCTGGGTGTTTTGAATTCCTTTTGGTTAGCAACCCAAGGTTTAAACCACTGTACCACCCGAGCATCCGTACTACTGTCCAACAACACATTGGGTTACCATACAGCAGCATCAACTTGAAGGCACATTGTTTGGGCTGTATTTGTGTTGTTAGTCTTTTTATGGTTTTCTTCTGTTTTGGTTTTAGGTAAAAAGCCACCCTAGAATCAAAAGTAAATTCTGTTTACAGTATCATTTTCCATGAAGTCTTAAGGACAAACGGGTCAGACCTAAATCTATCCAGTTGGAACTGACAAAGGTCTGATGGTTGTACTAGGCCTCTCTGAGCTGTTTTAAAAGGACTGAGGAGAGAGACTACACCTCTGCTCCCAAATTACTGTGTATATTACTATACTACCATCTAATGGTGAGGTGCATTAAAATACAAATGTAGCCTAGTTCAAGGACTATGATGACTCTTAAATATTTTTATGCCAAATATTTATAATGTATCATCGTTCCAGACACATCATTGCATGGTCCCCCTAATTCAAAAAAATTGGCCTCAGATCTAAGATCTCTGGTAGGAAGAAAGAAATGAAACCTGTTATCCAGGAAGAAAAGCTGTGTAAGGATGAGGGAGGAAAGAAAGATTTCCAAACACTTCTAAAATGTATAAGATTTAAAATAGCTCAATGTTGTCATAGATGGAAAGTTAACAACAAGAAAGATCTAGACAGTGTGCGAGTAATAAATTACCATTTTCAGGGAGGAAGATAAAAAAATCAAGCCATAATTCTATGTAGAAACCATTTTCTGCTCTAAAAATAAAGTCCCAAGGCAAAAATTAAATTTTATTACTATGCAAGATAAAAGATAGCAAATAAACAACCTTTTCCCCTCTGTTCCTTCAGATCAAGATTTCAGTTTATTTCAGTTTACTTGGGGATTTTCCTCCTACTACTGAATGTTGGAAGTGAGGTTTGTTTGGGGAAATTTACTGAAAACAAAGACCGCCCCTCCCCCACTTCTCTCTTCCTTCACAAAACACAAAGAGCATACCCATTAGGGATTTTCCATGTCTTGTCCAGTTCCATAAGTGACACCATTGCCTCTAATTTCAAATCTCACCAGAAGACAGCCACAACCTGAAGAACTCTTGGGATGCAGCTTGCTGCTCCATTGTGCATCATGCTTGCTAGAGAATTTCCGAATAGGAGTCCTCCATTGGGTTATGAAGGATCCCTGGTGGTGATGTGGATTAAGCATTGCACTACTAACCAAAAGATAGCAAATAAACAACCTTTTTCCCTCTGTTCTAAAAAAGATGAGACAGTGTGCTTCCTTAAAGACTTACAGCTTTGGAAGCCCTAGGCAGCGGTTCTACACTAGCCTGTAGGGCAGCGGTTCTCAACCTTTGGTTCGCGACCCCTTTGGGGGTTGAACAACCCTTTCACAGAGGTCGCCTAAGACCATTGGAAAACACATATTTCTGATGGTCTTAGGAACTGAGACAGCGCTCCTCTATCTGTCTTCAGGCGGTCTGCCCACATGAAGATACGCCCACATATGAGTACCCGGCGTGAAGACTGTTACCCATGCTACACCATGTTTCAAGACAAATTTTCATTTATTTGTAATTAGAAATAATTATTTCACAATATATAATTATATATTGTTTTAGTGATTAATCACTATGCTTTCATTATGTTCAATTTGTAACAATGAAAATACATCCTGCATATCAGATATTTACATCATGATTCATAACAGTAGCAAAATTACAGTTCTGAAGTAACAATGAAAATAATTTTATGGCTGGGGGTCACCACAACATGAGGAACTGTACTAAAGGGTTGCAGCATAAGGAAGGTTGAGAACCACTGCTATAGGGTCACTTGAAGTCAGAATGGATTCAACAATCGTGGGCTATTTTTATTGGGCTGGGAGATTGGCATAGACTCATGACCACCAGATACGCCGCCAGCTGGGTTTTGTTTGGTCTTGATGGGGGATTCAAATGTACATTTAACTTTAAGAACCACTTTTCTACATGAAGACATGGAAGGATCATGTGTGCTTTGTTTGGTTTGATGGTCAATGAAAGTATAAGAAACCCACAGAAAACTCAAAACTCTGGGGTCAATTAATTTATCCTGTGCCCTCAGCTTCTCAAGCATGGTCTAGCCCACCCCTGTGATGTTAATCAGACCTTTCCCCCTTGTGGAATCCTTTAAAAAACCAAACAAACAACTGCTCCCTAGAGCTTCTGAGGCTACAAATCGTTGTGAAAGCACATAGCCTCTTCATCTATTGATTGTTGTTAGTGTGTTTGAACTATTTTCCTTGTAGTTAGTGCTGCAATTAACCCCCTGTGCCACCAGGGCTTCTTTTGTGGTGCAAGTGGTTAACAGGTTCAGTTGCTAATGAAAGCTTGGAGGTTCAAGTACACTCAGAGGTGCTTCAGAAGAAAGGCCTGGCAAACGCTTCTGAAAAATCAGCCATCAAAAACTCTTGGACTCCTGCGACTCACGTGGGATGACCTGCGTCAGAATCCACTCAAGTGGTTGTGTTTTGTCTGCCTCGTGAGCCTGGTTGTTGATCTCTCTGGGAACTGGAGCAACACCATGGTAGCAAAACTAATAGGAATCCACAGTAGAATTAAACAGCAAGGTCCCTGGGGACCTCATAGCTCCTTGTTTTGTTTTTTTAATCTTTAGGATCAGTGGCTCACTTCCTCCTCCGGTAAGAATGGTTGGCAAGGCTCAGTTGTTAGGTGGGAGAAACACTGCCCTGGAACACTGAGATCTCACCATGCACAAAGGAAACAGTGTGGCCCGGTGAAGAGTCTGGGAAAGACCAGGAGGTTGAGATAGCAGCAGACCCACCAATTCCCCACAGGAAAGAGAACCAAGGCCACCGATTTCAGGATTGGTTTTTCTGACAGACCTAAAAGTTACAGAAAAGTATAAACAATACTGAAACTAAAACCCATATTCCCACCACCTAGAATTACAGACTGTTAACAATGTGCCCGATAAAAAAGCAACTGTATAAAGCTGTGAAATGAACTGGGGAAGCGAGTAGCCAAACAAAGAGGTGAGCAGCAGTTCAATGAGGGAGAAACAATCTTGAAAAAAGAATATCCATGTTCTTTCGGCAGAAGGCATTTTGAACATGAGGTTTCCACAGAGTTACTAATAATAACTTGTAAATTTGCCTAGCTGGAGGCTGGTGAGTTGGACTTTACAAATAAGGAAGGGCAGAAAAATAGCTGGAGAGGAAGCCAGCTTTTTTCCCTGGAAATAAACATGACGTGCTTTTGTACCCCCCTAAAGAAAGCTGGAACCCAATTAGGCAGTCTGGGAGAAATCAAGCCATCGATCATGATAGTATAGGTCGCTCCCACCACCAGTTGTGGAGTCGTAGTCAAATGCTGGAAGACTTAGGAAAGCAAACCATCCACAAAGACAGTCTTCTTGCTGGCTGACCTCCAATTGCTGCTTTGAGGTTACCCATAGGTGCTAGAGGCAATAAGATCATAAGGCGAGGTAAGGTTCGTGAGATAACAGGCTGTGTATTCTTAGGCCTTGGATAGATGAAGGTATGGAGGTTGAAGGGCTGGTTTCCAAAGAGAGTCAAAATATGTGGTGCTGTTCTGGCCAAGGAGCAGGCAGAAGGGGGTCTTTGACATGGCCAGTTTTGCAACTGCCATGAAATCCCTACCAGTTGCCATCAAGTTAACTCGGACTCATGGCTGCTTTATGTATTTTCAGAGTACAACTGTACTCCATAGAGTTTCCAATGTCTGATTGTTCAGGATTAGATTATCAGAACATTCTTCCAAGGTTCCTCTGTAAAAACCAAACTCTTTGCCGTCAAATCGATGCCAACTCATAGTGACCCTATGAGACAGGGTAGAACTGCCCCGGTGGGTTTCCGAGACTGTTAACTCTTTCTGGGAGTACAAAGCCTCATCTTTCTCCAATGGAGCTGCTGGTGGTTTCCAACTGCTGACCTTCCAGTAACCACTACACTATCAGGGCTTCTAAGGCTCCTCTGTTTGGACTCAACTCAAACCTCCAAAGCCTTTCGGTTAGCAGTCAAGCATATTATTCGTCCACACCACTCAAGGACTCCATCACAATGTCCAGGACCTCTAATCTTAGTTTCATCAGCCATGGCACAGAGGCCCTGCCTTTGGTTCGCTCATAAGTTCATTCCATCACTAATGAAAAAAAGAAAATATTCACTCTTCCCCCAGAATCCTGTCTGAAAACCTCATTCTTGCTGCTTAAACAAACCCATTTCCTCTATAGGCAGGAAAAAAAATTGAAGGAGACAGAAAAAAGAGAAAGAAGGCAATTTAAATCTCAGAAAAGAAACTACAGGGCTAATGGCCCACATGAGCCATTTACGCTGAGCATCATTTACGCTGAGTCCAGAATGAGGGGGTTCCTTATTACTCACCATTCTAAACAGGGCCACAACAGATGGACACAATGGTGGCAGTGGGGGCTGGGGGGGGAGGGCGGGTGTAAGCACTCAAACTATTTTAATGTAATTTTATTCATTTCATTGTTGAGTATATATACACACACCAATTCAATAGATTCTGCATGTGCAATTGAGTAGCATTGGTTACTTTTTTTGAGTTCTGCATGCATTCCCGCCCTCCCTTTCCTTCCTCAGTAACATAAACTCACCAACTCTCTAAGCTCACTATCTAATCTTTCAAATTGCTACTGTCAATTTCACCCCATACAGATCATATTTAAAAGAGCATAATACTCAAGGCAGACTTTTATTTTCACCAATTAATCTAAACTATTGTTTGGTTTTAAGAAATCTTCAGGGAATAGTTTTGGTTTCTGGTTTAAATATCATCTGAGAGCAGCAATAAGAGACATAAGTGAATAGATTCATGCATACCCATGTTCACCCCAGCACTAGTCACAGTAACAGAAAAAGACTGAAACAAGTAGAAGAATGAATAAGCAAGCTTTGGTATAGATGCACAATGGGATAATACACAACATTACAGGATAACAATCAGTGCAACACTTAAGAACATGGAAGAACCTAGAAAACATTAGGCTGTGGAAAATTAGTTAATCACAAAAGGATGAATATTGTATAAGAGCTATCCTTTGATAGATACCAGAGGTGGAAGAAAAAGATGAACTACAGGGCAGACAGGTGTTAACTTTGGGAAGGGGGAGGGCAGTATACAGTAAAAGGAAGGTTGGCAAAAAAATGATAGCGGCAAGGAAAGTCACTTCGAGGTTTGCAAGAGTTGAGGGGAAAAGAGGCAAACACTGCAGGGGGAGTGATCTGTGAGTAGATGCTTGGAAAGAAACGCAGGCTAAGTAAATGTGAGAGGTTGAGCAAGACTATACCCATGAATATATATATAGGTTTGATGGGATATTGATATATGTGTATTTACTTTTGCTGCAAATATATCCATGAATGTGTGGAACATATAAGATATAAAAGCTTCTTAGACATTACCAAACACCTTGAGTATATGAGTTACATAGATCAGGATCATAGTCTTGGGGGACACCTGAGACTATGCAGGAGAAAGATGAGACAATGTGCTTCCTTAAAGATTTACATCTTTGGGAAGAGGCAATATGGCGACCAGGTAGGTACTTCACGCCCGGAGTTCAGTGATTGGTGAATGAAGAAATTTGGGGGCAGAGTAGAGGTTTCAAGGATGTCAGTCAATCCCCACGACAGCCAGAATGCTTCTCTGAACCAGAAGCTGACTTCAACTCCCTGCGGATTCCCGAGGACCCAGGCTCACCAGCTTCCCCTTTTGCAGTGCTCCAGACTCACACCCCTTTCTCAGCACTCCAGGCCTGCCAGACATCCAGCAGAGGGTCACAGCCCCCCCCCCCATCCCCCAAGATTCCGACCCTGATGCATGCTCTAGGCCTGCCAGGCATCTGGCAAAGGCTTGTCCCGCTGTGGTTTGGGGACCCAAGCGCACAGGGCCCTCCCATGCCTTTGGGAGACCAGCATTCTACCTTTACCCTGTGCAATCCCTACCCCCACCCCTCTGTACTCGAAGCAGTGGAGCTACACACAAACCGAAGTATCTGGGCCCTCTTTCCCCCCTGCCTTCCTGTCCAAAGTGCCCCTAGCTGGCAACAGACCACTCAACCTTCACCCCATCCCCATTCCCGAACTACATGATCCCGTACCCAGGCCAATACTTTCCTTCAGACTGCAGTTAGCACAGTTGTAAACATGCCCTACGAAGGCCTGCGGGTGGCTGGAGCACAAAACATAGGCCAAGGGGAGAGGGAAAACGCAGTGGGACAAAAGAGAAACACAATTCCTCAAGGCAATTGGCTACAGGCAGCCTACAGAAACACCAACACCAGTCTCCCAAAGAGAGAGCCCAGGCCTCTGTGACTCCTGGGAAAATGGCACCTAATTCCAGTAAATCAACAAGAAAGCAGCAAGCTGATTTCTCAGCTTCAACCATAAATGAGAAACAAAATACAACATCAGAGGATGACCTGGATCTAATGGCAATTATAGAAAAGGCAGACACTGACCTCCCACAGAAAGAAATCTTCAGAATGCTGCTTAGAGTCATACAGGACATGAGGGAAGCATTACAGAAAAAGGATGAAATGATAGAAGAGATAAAGGCCACACACCAAAGGGAAATACAAGAGCTAAGGGGTGAGATAACAAAAACTATAGCAAACTCACGGACTTCACCCACCGAATGGAGGAGGCAGAGAACTGCACCAGTGAACTAGAAGACAGCCAAGGAGACATTAATAAACGTAAAATGAGGAGCTGATACCGAGCACTCAACAAAAAAGCAAATGTTTTGAGAATGATGACGGCAACAAATGTACAAATGTGCTTGACACAATGGAACTATGTATGGATTGTGATGAGAGTTGTATGAGACCCCAATAAAATGACTAATTTAAAAAGAAAATAAATAAATAAACATGAAAAAAAGTCAAATAAATTCATCAGAGAAGGTGAAGAAAACCTCAGAGCTATGGGTGATGCTATGAAGAGGAACAACATCAGAATAACTGGGATCACTGGAGGAGGATACAACAAAGAAATCAATGGCAAAAGGAGCGATTGGATTCTTAGAAGAAAACTTCCCCAGCTTAATGAATGAAAACCACTCTACCATTCAGGAGGCCAAACGAACACCAGCTAGACTGGATCCCTAGAAGAAGTCACCAAGGTACATAAATAATTATCAAACTTTGATGAAAAGGAGAAAATCATGAGTGCAGCTAGGGAAAAACAAGCAATCACATATAAAGGCATAGGAATATACTCAGATCTATTAGCAGACACTATGAAAAAGAGGAGAGAGTGGGGCAACATATTCCGTAAATTGAAGGAATATAATGCAAAACCAAGAATATTCTATCCAGCCAAATTATCTAACAAGGTTGATGGAGAAGTGAGAGTTTTGCAGGACAAGGAAAAACCCAAAGAATACATAAAAAGAAACCCAGCACTACAAAAGATCCTTGCCAAACCAGTATGGGCAGAAGAACAACACTCACCAAGCATAAGTAAGAGACTGCCACATAGAACAACTCCACCCAGAGACCAACAGAGGGAAAACAGCCTCAAGATAACATTGGCTCAACAGTGGAAAGAAAGAACACACACACACACACACACACACACCCCACGTATAAGAAATGCTGGTAGGAAAATACCCAACACAAGAGGTATAAAATTATATCACAGAGTCTACAGATAGATGTAGTAACCCTGAATATCAATGGAATGAACTCAAGACTTAAAAGGCCTAGCAAAAAAAAAAAAAAGGCTAGCAGCCTGGCTCAGAAAACACAACCCCTTGATCTGTTGTTGACAGAAGACACACCTCAAGATTACAGAAAAAAATAGGCTGAGAATCAGTCTGGAGAAAAACAAACCAAGCAAATGAGAATTAAAAAAAAGCAGGGGTTGCAATGCTAATCTCAGATAAAATTGATCTCAAAGTGCAAATCATAACAAGAGATAAGAAGAGATACTATATAATGCTCCAGGGAACAGTAGACCAAGAACCAGTGAACATATTAAACATAGAGACCTGTGGAATTCATCAAATGCTCCAAAATATGAAAAAAGAAATTATAGGCTCAACAATTATAATAGATGACTTTAATACACCACTCTCTGAGAAAGATAGATCACAGGGAAAGAAACTCAACAAGGAGCCTACAAATCTAAATACTATAATTAGATGATTTGACCTGATAGAACTTTTTATATTTACCCAAATACCAAAAAATGCACATTCTTTTCAAGCCCACATGGCACATATTTGAAGATAGACTACATGCAGGGACACAAGGCAAATCTACATAAATGTAAGCACCTTAATATCATCCAGACCTCTCTATCTGACCACTGTACCATACGGCTTAAAATCAGCAAAAGGATGTTAAGAAAACAAGAGCAAACAATTGGAGGATGAATAACTCTGTATTGCAAAAGGACGGTGTACTGGCCCAGATCAGAGATGAAATTATGAAATTTCTAGAAACCAACAAGAATGAGAACACAATGTACCAAAACTTATGGGACACAGCAAAGGCAGTCATCAGAGGAAGTTTGATAGCAATACACACACACACACAAAAGGAAGAGAGACTTATGATTGATATGCTGGCATAAAATTTACAGCAACTAGAGCAGAGTCAACAGGACAATCCTACTAATAGCAAAAGAAAATAAATAATAAAAATCAGGGCTGAGATTCAGGAGAGGGAAAATAAAAATATGGAAAACATTAATGCTGCTAAAAGTTGATTCTTTGAAAGGATAAACAGAATCAACAGACCACTAGCAAACCTAACCAAAGAAAGGAAGGAACAAACTTCAATAGCAAGGATGAGGGTTGAAACAGGAGATATTACAACAGACCCTAATGAAATCAAAAGGATAATTACACAGTACTACAAAGGCCTGTACTCTAATGAATTCAACAACTTGGAAGACATGGACAAATTCTTCGAAAAACAATTCCTCCCTAGACTATCCCCAATGGACATCAAGAATCTCAACAGACCCATAGCAATAAAAGAAATGGACAAGGTTTTCAAGGGATTACCAATAAAAAAATCCCCTGGACCAGATAGCTACACAGGAGAATTCTACCAAGCATTCAAGGAAGAACTGACACCAATTCTACACAAACTCTTCCAGAACATAGAAAAAGATGGCAAATTCCTGAACTCTTTCTATGAAGCTAGTATAACTCTGATACCTAAACTGGGCAAGGATCCCACAAGAATCGAGATCTGCAGACCAATTTCCCTAATGAACATCGATGTAAAAGTCCTTAACAAAATACTGGCCAACAGAATTCAAAGTATATAAAACAAATAATTCACCATGACCAAGTGGGATTCATACCAGGGATGCAGGGATGGTTCAATATACAAAAGTCCATTAGCATTATTCACCAAATTAAAATGCAAAATTATAAGAACCACATGATAATATCGATATATGCAGAAAAAGCATTCAACAACATCCAACACTAATTCCTGTTTAAAACACTAAAGATAGGAATGTAAGGAAAATTCCTCAATATAATACAAGCTAGATATGAAAAACTAACAGCCAATGTGGTAGTCAATGGAGAAAAGACGAAAACAATCCCAATGAAAAACGAAAGCAGACAAAGATGCCCCTTATTCCCACTTCAATTTAACATTGTATGGAAGGTCCTAGCTAACAGTAAAAGGCAAAGAAAATACATCAAAGGTATTCGTCTGGGAAAGGAAGAGGTGAAACGCTCATTATTCGCAGATGATATGATTTTATATACGGAAAATCCCAAAAGCTCCACAAGGGGTGTGCTAGAAGTGATAGAGGAATATGGCAGAGTGACAGGATATAAGATCGACAGAAGTCTATTGGACTGCTGTATACATCATACAAGACCATGGAAGAGGGGATCAAAAAGGCATTACCCTTCACAATAACCAAGCACAAATTGAAATAGCTAGGGATATACCTGAATAAAAAAAACAAAGGATTTATACGAGGAACACTACAGAACACTATTACAAGAAACCAAGAGTGACCTCAACAAATGGAAGGATAGCCATGCTCGTGGATCAGAAGACTCAATATAGTAAAGATGTCAGTTCTGCCCAAGACACTGTATATACTATATATACTTGTGTATAAGCCAAGTTAGTTTTTGTGGTAAAATTAGGTGCCTCGGCTGATATTCAGGTTGGCTTATACTCGAGTGTATACAGTAAGTTCAATGCTATCCAATATAAATACCATCACCTTTCTTCAAAAATTGGAAAAACTGATTACCAATTTCATATGGAGAGGGAAGAAACCCAGAATTAGCAGAGAACTCCTCAAGAAGAAAGACAAAGTTGGAGGGCTAGCTTTATCTGATTTTAACATCTATTATACAGCCACCGTGGTCAAAATCGTGTGGTATTGGTATACTGATAGATACTCAGACCAATGGAAAAGAACTGAAAACCCAGAAATAAAATACATACAACTGATCTTCCATAAGGGTCCAAAAAATATCAAATGGGAAGCAAATGCCCTCTTTAACAAGTGGTGCTGGAATAAAATGGATATCTACCTGCAGAAAAATACCTCACTGAATGCAGAGAATAAACTCAAGATAGATTACAGACCTTGGGGTAAAACCCCAAACTATTAAAGCCATCAATGAAGGAATTGGGACAAACCTGAGAATTTTGACTAAGGGAATACATAGGCTATCATAAATAGGGAAGGACACAAACACAGAAGAGGAACAAATTGACAAGGGGGATATACTGGAAATAAAACACTGTGTACATTGAAAGAATCCACCAAGAGAGCAACAAGAGAACCACGGACAGGGGGAACATCTTTAGCAATGACACATCAGACAAAGGCCTTAGCACTAAAATCTACAACGCTGTGCTTACAACAACAACAACAAAAACAATTGTCCACTGAGGAGGTGGGCAAAGGACCTGAACAGAAGTTTCACAAAGGTAGAAATCCAAATGGCCAATAACATATGAGAAAATGTTCCTGATCATTAGCCATAAGAGAAATTCAAATTAAAACAACCATGAGATATCACCTAACACCCTCAAAGATAGCCCAATTCAAAAAATCAGAAAGTAACAAGTGTTGGAGGGATTGTGAGGAGATAGGAACTCTCATCCACTGCTGGTGGACATGTAGGAGGTATGTACAGCCACTATGGAACTCAATCTGGCGATATCTAAAACAGATGGAAATTCAGATACCATATGCCCCAGCAATCCCCCTACTGGGCATATACCCAGAAGAGGCAAGAAACAAACCATGGCCAGACAGCTGTGCTCCAATGTTCATCGTGGCACAGTTCACAATCACAGGGAGTTGGAAACAACCGAAATTCCCATCAACAGATGAATAGATTAAAAAATTGTGGTACATACATACCATGGAGTACGACACATCCCTGAAAAGCAGTGATGCATGCATGAAACACACCTCCTCAAGGGAATAACTGGAAGAAATTATGCTAAGCGAAGTAAGCCAAGCAAAAAAGGTCAAATACAACACGAGTCCACGGAGGTAAGCAAAAAAAAAAAGTACAAAGGGGTATAGGGGGAAAACTCCTATATACATACATTACCAGGGTGAGATCCAGGTACTATGGTAGGTGCCATACCCAACCCCAGGATACGTATGGCAGCCAAAAAAAAAGGAGGGGGGGGGATAAGAGAGAGAGAGGGAGAGAGAAAGAGAGACAGGGGTAGCGGGAAAACAGGGCACTAACTCACCCAAGGGGGTGGGGCGTGTTGTTTATATCTCCACAGGAGAGGGAGAGAGGGACCATATTTCAATCTGGCATGCCAAGACATGAATGCAACATACAGGCATGAAGCAGGGAACCAATAGGGAGGTCTGCGGGGCCAGCCCCCAATCCCAACTACATGGGCACCCTCACCCCCAACCCCAGAGGAATACACCTCAAAGGACAGAACTGAAGCTGCAGCTCAGGCAGTGGGGCACATCTGATCAGGAGCAAATGAAGAGGGAAGGAGAGAGAGTGGAACACACTCTGGACCACCAGGCCCTGAGGACAATATTCTGGCTCAGAGCAGCCAAAGCACAGAGAGGGTCAAAGAGCCAGCCCCATCACTAGACATGACAGCATCCCTCACTGACAGATAGCACTAAGGGGAAGAGCACTGGGAACACTGTGTGGGAGATATGCCCGATTCGACCCCACTGCACCAGGGTGAAACACTAAGGGTGTAAAGTGATGCAGCAAGGGGAGCAAAGCTAAAAAGTCTCTGAGGAATGCCAAAGGTAGACTTCAGGCCCAGGGTATGGCACCCCAGTGGACTCAACTGGAAAACAATCATAAAGGTCAATGGACAGACCTGGAACTATTTGAGGGTTTTTCTTTTTTTGCTGTTGGTTCTTTATTTATTTTTGTTATTGTTGTATTAACTGTTATTGATTTCTTTTTTTTTTTGGTTATGTTTTGCTTTGCTTTGTTTTTGCGTGTATTGTCTATGCATGACTATCTGGACAAGATAGGTGGGATGAACAATCTGGAAGAGAGAACAATGGGACCAACATTTCTGGGGTGACATGGGAGAGGGGGAAGTGAGGGAAAAGGAGAGGGGTGCAAGCAAACCCAGGGACAAAGGAAGAATAAGTTATCTAAAATTGATGGCAAAGAGAGCATAGGATACTTGGGGGGCCCAATCAAGGGCAATGTAGCCGAGAGGAACTACCAAAACCCAAATGATAGCCGAACATGATAGTGGGACAGGAAGAAAGTAAAAGGAAATAGAGGAAAAAACTGGAAGGCAAAGGACACTTACAGAAGTCTAAATATGGGCATGTATATATGTAAATACATTTATGTATAATGATAGGGGAATATATTTATTTATAAAGTATTAAGGCAACAGATGGACATTGGGCCTCCACTCAAGTACTCCCTCAACAGAAGAACAATTTGTTCTAATAACCCAGCACCCTGTAATGTTCACGTTCCCTGACACGATCGCTGAAGACAAAAATGAGTGCATAAGTAATTATGGTGAAGAAAGTTGATGGTGCCCAGCTATCAAAAGATATAGCATCTGGGGTTTTAAGGCTTAAAGATAAACAAGTGGCTATCTAGCTGAGAAGCAGCAAAGCCCACATGGAAGAAGCACACCAGCCTGTGTTATCATGAGGTGTGGATGGGATCAGGTATCAGGCATCAAAGACCCAAAACAAAACAAGAAATCATATAAATAAGAATAGGGGAGGGCAGAGTAGAGACCCAATGCCCATCAGTAGTCAATTGGTCACCCCCTGTGAGAAGGGCCACAAGAAAGAGATGAGTCAGTCAGATAAAATGCACAATCTTCCTCTAGTTCTTAAATGCTTCCTCTGCCCCCACTATCATGACCCCAATTCTATCTTATAAATCTGGCTAGACTAGAACATATATACTGGTACAGATAAGAGCTTGAAACACAGGGAATCCAGAACAGATAAACCCCTCAGGACCAACAAGGGGAGCAGCAATACTAGAAGGGTAAGGGAAGGGGAGAAGGAAGTAAGGGGGAACTAATTACAATAATCTATGCATGCCCCCCCCTTCCAGGGGGACGGACAGGAGGAAAGTGGGTGAAGGGAGACAGAGGTTGGTGTAAGACATGAAAAAAAGAGAATTTATAAAGTATCAGGGGGACATGGGGAAGGGAAGGTGGGGGAGGGAGGGAAAAAATAAGGAGCTGATACCAAGGGCTCAAGTAGAAAGAAAATGCTTTGAAAAGGATGATGACAACATATGTACAGATGTGTTTGACACAATTGATATATGTATGGCTTGTAATAAGAGCTATAAGAGTCACCACTAAAATAATTTTTTTTAAAAAAGAAATTGAACAACCACAACAAAAGATTTACAGCTCTGGAAGCCCTGGGCAGCAATTCTACACTATCCCATAGGGTTGCTTCAAGTCAGAACGGACTCAACAATCGTGGGCTTTTCTTATTGGGCTGGGAGATTGGCACAGACTCATGACCACCAGATATGCCACCAGCTGGTTTTTGCGAGGGATTCGAATGTACATTTAACTTTGAGAACCATAGGGCCAACTGACATAATATAATTAACAAAGACAATGTTCTACACTTGTATTTCTTTTTTTTTTTTTTCTACACTCGTATTTCCTGAGTATCAACTGGGGTCTTAACCCTATAACACCTGAGTTTTTAATTTCAGGAAAAATTTTTTTTTAGTTTTTATTCTTTACTTGCATAGTTATCAATATATCTAACAACCAAACTATATTAAAAATATATAACATTTGCAATGCTTTTTAAATGTAACCAAATTGTCACATTCGTTCATGAATTTATAATACAAGAATAAAAAACGCACCTTCATTTTTATATTATTTTTCATCTTATTTTATTATTAAATAAAAAAATTAACTGAAAACTTATTTTATTTATAAAATATAACACAAAATTTATTTGTTTATAATTTTAGTGTGAAATTGAACAAAACAATTTTTTTCTTTGGTGATACACAGATGAACTTTGCATTTGCTGCAGAAAAATACTGGTGCCCTCTTGTAATTTACGTTTTTGCATCTTCCTCTGTTTGTGACCTCAGGGTAATGGTGAGGACTATCCAAACGTGTATCTCTTCCAGGGAGACTTTTGGAGGCAGGACCTCTTCTCTTTTTGTTAGCAAACTCAAGCTCAGTAAAGCTAGTAGAAGGTCTGCCTTTTGTTGGTCTATTACTTTTTCCTTCAAGAAGAGGAGCTTCGGCGATGTTCATGGTGAACTCTGGCAGACTTTGGGAATTTGTGAATTATCATTGAAGTGAATCTTGGACTTTATATCTTCCCATCTATCTCTACTATCATTTCCAATACAATCGGACAGTTCAGTTTGCTCTTCCAGTATAAACGTGAATTTGAGAGCTTCACCATCGACATAGCAAGCAGTGTACCCCAAAATTGCTCAAGTTCCTGGCTACTCAGTGCAAGAGGTTTATTGGGATTTTGCTGGATTGCATAAAGATTTGATTGGTCGACAATATGAGTAATGATATCCTTCAAGAAAAAATGTCTAAAATATTCAACAGGACGTTTTACTACTCCAGAAGAATCTATTTGTCCTAACCATTCAGGCATAGGTCTAGCTGTACTTTCTCCATAAATGTGCCACCAAAGAGGAATTCTTCAATTTCTTGATGTAGATGACTTTGAACTTGTAGTTATTAGAATTGATACTTCAACTTCAACAACTGAAATTTCTAACTCATTTTCACTAGTATTATCATTACTAACTATGAGGTCTTCTAATTCATCCAAATCAGAATAATCAGGAACATATTCACTTCCTATCATGGGAAAAATATTGTTATCAAAATAGTTTGAATAGCAATATAATTAAAATTTTATATTGAAAAATCAAAAATTTTAAATATAATACACATAGTATTTACCAATTTCATCCATATTAGCATCTGGTTCCTTGTCTGAGTCTGTACCGCTTCCATCTAGGTCATATATTTGCCGTTTTCCATAAAACAAATCACAATCCATGCTGTGGTCATTTTTGTCACCGTCGATTCAAAAGATGAACATAATGAATTCATTACATTTTGAAAAAGCAGAAATATATAATAAATATTTTTATGAGTTTTACATCTTTGACATAAAAACTAGTTTTATGAACATATATAAAAAATGTCAACACTAAAACTTCACTAGATTGAAAATTATCATAAAATGTACTGAACGCAAATGACCAGTTAACCTGAAACGCACAATCGGTCAAAAGATGTGCCACTATTCAAGCATTTTGCCGCTAAAATGCGTGACTAGCAGTTTGCATTTGTACTAGTAAAGTGCGACGCTTTTGTTGACATCTTCATCGGCACCAAAAGCTTTATAATTTCGGGACCAGATACGTTTTAATTAAATGTTACAAAAACGTCGCTCTCGGCATTATAGGGTTAAAAGCTCAGGAGCAGCCATCTTAAGGTGTAACCAATGGTCTCCCCTCTTCTGAAAGGAAGAAGAGTGATGAAAATAGAAATAACTAGCCCAGCAGATTAATGGACCCCACAAACCCCAGTCTCCACAACCCTGGGACCAGAAGAAGTAGATGGTTACCACAACCAATCGCTCTCTAATATAGGATCACATGAGAAGTTCCTTGGTAGGGTGGGACCCCTGAGACTTTGACCCTTAGTCACCTTGTAGGTCTGGAACTGAACTCACCCCTGTAGTAGAATAATCATTTAAAATCAAAAGAGCAGCTATTTGCCCAACAATAAAGTTCAAACGCTTAGGAAAGGAGGAGGAAGAAAACAGGAAACACGGAGAGAAAGAGGCATAAGCAATGGTTCTGTGAGAGATTGTAATGGATGAGTTGAAACAAAATTTGTATGACTTGTTGAGTGTAAGAGGATGATCTGCTTGGTAAACTTTCACCGAATTCACAATAGAAAGCTTCAATAAACGAAGCTTTCTGTGTTCATGGTTCAATGGGGGAACACACACACACAAGCAAATAGCCACAATGGGACAAGTGCCCTTTGGGAAGGGACCGTGAGATCTCAGGAGGCTGCAAAGAGGCTAGGCGTGCAATAGGCCTGGGGGCAAAGGGAAAGGCTGGGAAAAGCTTGCTGGTGTGGGTTAAACCAAGCCTCGAAGGTGTGTGAGGATCGGCCAGGTTCTGTGCATCAGAGGGATGGCCTTTCAAGCAGAGTTCAGCTTAGGAAAGACCCAAGAAGGAAACACCAAACAGCATTGTCACATGGGAACCCCCAGCAATTTGGTGCCCTGAGCTTTGCATTTCTGATCACTCTATCCCCTCAGAGTTGGTTTGAATCTAACAAGCTTTCTTGGAACCACCCCAGATTTTGAGAAGATGGTGTATCAATGAAAGCACCAATTCCTTAAGTCCATGTGGCGCTGTCGGCTGAAAGATGTTCCTCTGGAGATTGGAGTCAGGATATAGACAGAAGGATGCCTGGTGAGCACGGAATTGGAGTAAGTTGCAAAGCCCATTGATCTCGTCATCAAATTGTCACAGTCGGGGTTGTTTCCATTGCTGTATTCTCTCCTACTCCTTCCATAACCCAGTTCCTGAGAATCTTTTCTGATTCCTCAGTCTACACACACCTCACTCATTGCAATCTGGCTTCTATCCCCACCTCTTCCTGGAAGCAGCATTGGCCTCGGGCTTGAAACGCTCTTGGTTGAGAAATACAAGATTCTTTTGTCCTCCTCGCTCTGCAGCTTCAGGTACTGAGACTTGCTCTCCTCAGTCCACACCAAAGATACCACTCCTTCCTGTTTTCTTCTCTGTTTCCTTTGCATCTTCCTTTTTTTCTGCCAACTCCACTAATGGATCACTACCTCTCTGTTCTCTCGGGGTGAGAACACAGCTTCAGTTTGTGTTTTCCACAACATTTTTGAAGCTAATTCATACACTCCAATATCTGGTCCACAGCTCTAGCTGTGACTCAAGTGGCTTTGATGACATCTAGTATGGCCGACTGGCCGACTGTACACCGCACAGAACCTTGAACTCAACTTGCTAAAACTGAATACTTCCCCAAACCCTGATCGCATTACTGTTCCTTAGCTTGCCAAATGACACCACCATTTCTCCAAATGACTTTCTTGTCAGTGCCAGAAATTCTAGCCCTTCCATATCTCCTGTATTTGTCCACTTCTCCCTGCCTAGTCCCACTTATACCACTAAGTTCAGGCCAGGGTCATCTTGCCTGAATAAACATGAGAATCCTGCCATTTGCCTTGCTCCCTCTTGTTTATTCTTTCCACTATAACCAGAGTTCTCTCTTTAAAAGTCAGCTTTGAGCCTATCCGCCACTGTTTAAAAGCCTTTGGGGGCTCCACTATACTTTCAGGAGAAAACTCAAAGGCCCTTTCTTATCAAGATCACAGCTTATAGTGCAAGTCTTTCATCACACCCTGAATTATCTTCTGAGCTCACATTGAACTACGCATAGTTACCAAAATATGCTACAATTCCTCTCACCTTTGCACATGACTTCTTGGTCTTGATCATTCACCTCCCACCCCCTTGCCAAATTCCTCTCCTGCCTCACTGTGCTGAAGCATCGCCTTCTTGATCTGGGCAGGGTGATATTCCTCAGCATCTACACAATAACTGGTAAAAACCTCTCATAGGACTCATGGGACAGAGTAGAACTGCTCCGTAGGGGTTCTGAGACTGTAAATCTTTATGAAAGATTTATTTAGCCTCATATTTCTCCCTTGGAGTGGCAGGTGGTTCTGAACTGCTGACCTTTCAGTTAGCAGCTCAATGATTAACCCACTATAATACCAGGGATCCCCCCTTGTACTCAAGGAAAGCTTCCCAATAAACAGACATTAGCTAGATGAAAACACCTCAGAAACTATCTCAGGGAGTAAATGCAGTAAGGAAAGATGTTGAATGATGTACTCAGATAACTATAGGTAATTCTGGATGGCTAGAGAATGGGAGGTACAAGGCAGAAAGTGGCCAGTATCTGCCTACAAACTCAAAGGAGAAATAATATTAAGCAGTCCGATCAGTTGGAGGTGATCCCTGAGCAGCAGGATATAAAATTGAGAAAATGATTGATGACAAATAAACATGTTAGTCTCCTGTAGGATGTATATTTGAATTAAGTGCTGGATGGAAATTTTATCAATAGGTATTCATCAAACACTTAGATCACCTACTTCACTGTTGGTGTAGATAGTGTCCAGTCACTTAAGAGTACTTAATCTGTACAAATCAACAATTCATATATTGTAGTTCATAGCTGGCCTAAACTCATATAATTTCTTTTTCTCAACAATGTTTTAAATTCTATACCATTGGCTAAACTAATGGCATTGTCAGTATGCAGTGGTTCCGAATGGGGCTGCTAACCACCAGGTAAGCAGTTCAAAACCACTAGCCAGCTCTGAGGGAAAAAATGACACTTGCTACTCCTATAAAGATTTACAGTCTTGGAAACACAGAGGCAGTCTGCCCTGTCCTATAGGATCTCTATGAGTCAACGTAGACTCGATGGCAGTGGCAGTGACTCTCCAGGGGGATGATTGTTAGTGTTCTCTAACATAAAATGACAGTGATGTCTCTAGGACAGTGGTTCTCAACCTTCCTAATGACACAACCCTTTAATACAGTTCATGTTGTGGTAACCCCCAACCATAAGATTATTTTCATTGCTACTTCATAACTGTAATTTTTCTACTGTTATGATCATCATATAAATATCTGATATGCAGGATGTATTTTCATTGTTACAAATTGAACATAAAGCATAGTGATTAATCACAAAAACAACATGTAATAACATGTAATAACATATTGTGA
Source organism: Echinops telfairi (assembly GCF_000313985.2). Lineage (NCBI taxonomy): Eukaryota > Metazoa > Chordata > Mammalia > Afrosoricida > Tenrecidae > Echinops > Echinops telfairi. The sequence continues at coordinate 81,152,324 of NW_022111324.1, read as the reverse complement.
AATATTTGTGATGACAAATAAATGAAGTTTTGTCTTAAAGCATGGTGCAGCATAGGTAACAGTCTTATATGACAACAGTAAACTACTTTGCTTCATTTTGCAACAGTATGCATAAAAAGCCAACTTCAGTAGGAAGGTTGAAATAGCTTCTTTCTCACCAGATCAGAGATTCTCGGGCCAGTCTTTGCAAGAGCACAATGAAGATCATCTTCTACAACAAGTCTACTTCTGTACTTAGACTTGATAACCAACAAGCTGCAAAACCTGTTTCACAAAGATATGTTGTAGGAAATGGAAGAAGGCGCAACACAGTCTCAGACAGAACAGGATAGGACTGAAAACACTTGATCCAGAAATTTTGTAACTGGCATTGCAGAGAAATCAGTTTTTACTGCATTGCTGTTAATAAATTCAATGAACTCCTCTTGTGCTGTCTTAGGAACATCTTCAACTTTGTCTGTGAATGGCTTCTGGCAAGTGCAAATGGGTGTCAGGTAGATTTGGAAAGTACGATGAAATTTTATCTGCAAGCATGTGCAAGTGTTCTTTCACAGAAATTATTATTGTAATCCTTTTCTCTGGTTCAATGTCATGTTCCTCAAATGAAGCAGATAAGGTAAACAACATGTAAATTTTCATCTTTTTTTTTTTTTTTTTTGCCAAAGCTGATGTTTCCTTTGGAATGATCAGATCTTTTCAGACAAATCAAGGTATGTTGCATTTGGTCCTTGCAGTGATAAATTTAATTCAAGATGGCAAAGATGTCTGCAGTTCACTTTTATTGCTGAAAAGTGCTTTGAACTGTGGTCTTACTTTCTGATTAAAAAATGTTTTGAGTTCATCACATATGTTTATGTTTATTTGTTAAGTAGTAAGGCAGCAGATAGGGATATAGGTCTATGTACATATATTTATATGTTAAGTATTAAGGTAGCAGTCAGTAATCCATACTGAAGGCTACAATTCTTGATCTTTATCAGCTAGTGCGTCAAGTCCTCTTCACTTTCAGCAAGCAAGGTTATGTCACCTGCATATTTTAGGTTGTTGATAAATTTTCCTTAAATTCTGACTGGATTGCATTCTTATTCATATAAGCGAGATTCTCTGATTATTCTTCAAGCTTCAGCTTCAGATAAGCTTCTTCTTCATATAAGCTGTATTCTCTATTTGCTCAACATACAGAATGAGTAAGTATGGCGAGAGGATACAACCCTGATGTACACATTTCCTGATTTTAAGCCATGCAGTATTCTCTTGTTCTGTTCCCACAACTGCCTCCATGTACAAATGCTACTTAAGCACAATCAAGTGTTCTGGAATTCCTATTCTTTTCAAAGCTGTGCATAGTTTGTTATGATCTACACAGTCAGATACCTTGGTATAGTTAATAAAACACAAGTAAACCTCTTTCTAGTAGTCTCTGCTTTGAACCAAGATCCATCTGACATCAGCAATAATATCCCTTGTTCCGTATTCTCCTCTGAATCTGTCCTGACCCTCTGGCAGCTCCCTGTCAATGTACTGCTGCAACCATTGTTGGATGAGCTTTAGCAAAATTTTATTGTCATGTGTTATCAATGATATTAGTCTATAATTTCACATTCTTTTGAGTCACCTTTCTTTGTAATGCTCTCTTCCAGTTGGCCAAGTAACTGTCTTCCAAATGTCCTGGCATAGACGAGTGAGTGCTTCCAGTGCTTCATCAGTTTGTTGAAATGTTTCAATTGGTGTACCATCAATTCCTGGAATCTTTTTTCAGCTAATACTTTTAGAGCTTGAATTTCTTCCTTCAGTACCTTTGGTTCTTGCTTATATGCTACCTCATGAAATGGTTGAAATGGTTCCTTTTCATACATTGACTTTTTTATTCTTTCCATCCTCTTTGGATACTTCCTGCAAAATTCAATATTTTGCCCACAGAATCTTTCAATATTGCAACTCAAGGCTTTAGTTTTTCTTGCATACTTTCAAGATATGCTGTGCATTTTCTTGCTTTTTTGATTTTCTAACCCCAAGTCTTTGCACATTTCATTATAATGTTTGCCTTTGTCTTTTCGAGCTGCCCTTTAAAACATCTTGTTCAGTTCTCTGACCTCAACATTTCTTCCATTTTCCTTGGCTACTCTACCATTAAGAGCAAGTTTCAGAGGCTCTTCTGACATCCACTTTGATCCTTTCGTTCTTTCCTGTGTTTTTAATAACGCTTTGCCTTCTTCATGAGTGACGGTCTTGATGCCATTTCATAGTTCATCAGGTCTGTCATTAGCTTTCACGCAGCATTTCTGTTCTTGAGATGTTCTCAAAATGGGATATACTCCAGGTCATTGTTTGGCTATCGTGTACTTGTTTAATTTTCTTCAGCTTCAACCTAAACTAACATATGAGCAATTGGTGGTCTGTTCCACAGTCAGCTGCTGCCCTGGTTTTAGCTTCTGATATTGAGCTTCTCTGTGGTTTCTTTCCACAGATGTATCAATTCTATTTCTGTATGTACCATCTGGAAAAGTCCATGTGTATAGTTTCCATATGTGTTGTTGGGGGAAAAAAAGGTATTTCTATGAATAAATCATTGGTCTTACAAAATTCTATAATGCCATCTCCAGTTTCATTTCTACCACCAATATCCTATTTTCCAACTACCGTTCTTCCTCTCTGTTTCTTACTTTTCCATTCTAATCATCAATAATATCAATGCAACAATTTTAAAAAATCATTTTATTGGGGGCTCATACAACTCTTATCACAATCCATGCATCCATCCACTGTGTCAAGCACATTTGTACATTTGTTGCCATCATCGTTCCCCAATGCAACAATCTGTAGGGCAGCAGAAAGCCTCATCTTTTCCTCACAGAGTGGCTCGTGGGTTCAATGGCCCATTACGCCATGAGGGCTTCAATACATGTAGTAAAGTAAAATAACAAAAATATTTATAAATCTTTATGGTACTTCAGGTTCCAGTCAGAGGTTGAAAGATATTTGTGAGTTATGGAGGATACTATGGGGTCTGAAATTGAGTAACTATAGTTCTTTGTATTCTTCAAGGAGTCAGAAGCCAGAAGAGTAAGGGGTAGGGAGTAGGATGGGCACAGGACAAAAGGAAAGATCACAAGGGACCATATGGGAGGCACTTTGCAGAGAGGAGTAGTCTTGAGGACAATGTTTCTTACAATACGTCCTACAGCCAACTCTTTTTGATATATTGTAAAACTCTTCACACAGTATTGTCCATGACAAAGAATTGTCAGCAATGGGAAACAGAAGTCCAGGCTATGCTGCCACATAGTGGGCTCAGACCTTTACATTACTTTACTATAAATAGTCCCTGGCAATAGGTAAGATAGCTCTAGATTCTGATTTTCCCTCCTCCTGTGGTTGTGCTCCACATAAAGTGACCTTAAATTTACTTTGTCCTTCACCAGGTCTTTGGTTGTTATGCGTTTCATCTACTTTGACTCCTCACCATGCCACCCTGTTCTTGTTGGATGCTATTGAGTCCATTTCAGCTCACAGCAACCACATGTGACACAGCAGCAATGACCCAGATGGCTTTTTTACTGTAATCTTTACAGAAGCAGAATACCAGATCATTCACCCATAGGATCACTGGGTGGATTTGAACTGCCAACTTCTTGGGTAGCAGCCAAGTGCTAAACTGTTGTGCCACATGGCTCCTTCCTCCTACCCTATGCCCCCATCTTTCTCATTCTTTACTCAGTGAGTGATACAATATCTTTCCATCATCCAGGGATATGTTAAGCCTGCTCCCAGTGTTTCAGAACTAGTTTTCTCTTCTCCAGCTTTGCTCACCTCCCTATCTGATTCCAACTTCCTTTTACTAGTTTGAAATCCACTTTTTGATGTCCACTTTCTGGACATAACTGAAAAGGTTCTCTTAAGATAGACTCACTTTTTTGGAATGCAGGTTGGAGCAACTGGTGGAGAAAAGGCAGGGCCTGCTTGGACCTATCAGCATTGCTGAGTCTCTCAGAGTACTCTTTGAAAGGCAATGAATGGGACACCAGTAAGCCATGCAAAACCACCACCTATGAAAATCAAGAGGCCCTAGCAACAAAAATCACTGAGTCAATTCAGACCTCGGCGCTCACCAGAAAAGTTCCCTGGTTTAGCCACACCCTCTGCTAAAGCAGCTCAGAGAAGCGGAGGAAAGAACTCTTCTCTTGGAATTTGGACTGTGGAGAAAACTCCCAAAGGAAGTCATAGTCGCCTGGCTGCAGGAAATCTGCAGTAGGTCACAGAAAAAAGTAACTGCCTACTGAGTTTTCATTTACTGCCGCCTCCTGGAAGATTTGGGGACTGCAGAACTGGTGGTCCTGGGAAAGAGAAGTCATTCATGGATTCACGAATTTATTGTGTACCCACATGAGCCCTGGTTGCTGTCGTGGGTTACACGTCGTGTTGCTAATCACAAGTTCAGAAGTTCGAACCCACCAGCTGCTCCTCAGGAGAAAGAAGTGTCTGCTTCCATAAAGATTCGAGTAGCTATGGAATCAGCTTGATGGCAGTGAGTCTGTGTTTGGTGATGTAGGTACTGTGCTGACCATATACTTTACTAAGCATAGTGTCCTTCTCCAGGGATTAATCACTTCTGATAACATGTCCAAAGTAAGCAAGGAGTCTTGACATCTTCACTTCTAAGGAGCTTTCTGGCAGTACTTTTTCCAAGGCAGATTTGTTCATCTTCTAACAGGCACAGTAAGTTCAATGTTCTTTGCCAACCAACACCACAATTCAAATGTATCTATTCTTTCTCAGTTTCCCTTTTTCATTGTTCAGCATTCACCTGCGTATAAAATGACTGACATGACCATGACTTAGGTCAGGTGCATCTTAGTCCTCAAGAATCAGGGGCATCTTAATTCTCAAAGTGACGTATTTTCCTTTTACATTTTTACACCCCCCCCCCATTTATCATGATGTTGCTTGTTGGTCTGGTTTTAAGGATTTTGTTACTGTTGAGCTATAATCCATACAGAATGCTGTACCCATCTACCCACTGCCATGAAGTCAGTTCTGGCTTGTAGTGACCCTGTAAGACAAAGAAGAACTGCTCCTTTGGGTTCCCTAGGCTCTACATCTTTCCAGAAGCAGAAAGCCTCATCTTTCTTCCATTGAGTAACTGATGGATTTGAACTGCTGACCTTGTGTAACCCACTATGCCACCAGGGCTCCTTTCTGAAGGTTGTTGTGGTAGATGTTCATCAGTGTATCAAGTTCTCTCATGGCAGGTTGTTTATGAGTCTTTCTCCAATCCTGGGGACATGTCCTCTTCATATAGTCCAGTAGAATGTCAACAAAAAATGAGGAAGGCTCTCAATGAAACTGTATTGATACAGTGGCCATTGAACAATGGATTCAAACAGACTTAACATTGGTAGGATGGCATAGGACCAGGAAACAAACTCTTCTGCTACACAGGGTGGCTGCAAGTTCCAACTTGCTTGGTACCTAACAGCAACCGCACAAGGAAGTCCTTGAGTGCTGCGGTCACTTAATGCACTCAGCTGCTAGTTAAAAGGTTGAGGTTCAAGTCTACCCAGAGGCAGCTTAGAAAAGGTTAGCCATGTCCTTCTGAAAAATCACCTAGGGACCCTCATGTGGAGCGCAGTTCTCCCGGGCACGCATGAGAGCTCTGTGAGTGAGAGGAAGTCGGATGCCAGCCCATCTTTTGAGCTGCAGTGTAGCTCTTGTGTTTGGAACAGATTTTACCTTGGCCAGGCCAATTTCATCCTTTTGTCCATCTGGCTGACATAAAAAGTTGGAGTCTTGACTCTGAGATTCGGAAAAGCATTTGTTCTTCAGAGGAAATAATGTTCTTCTCCCTAGAGAAAGGAAAAACAAATGTCCTGTTAATCGTTAGCCATTCTGCATAGACTAGATCCAAAGGGACTGTCTATCAGAGGTAACCAGTAAGACCCATTTTACCAACTTAAATATATTGATTTTACTTTTTATTACTATCTGGAACCCCAACTAGATCTACCTTTTATAAAACATCTTTATTGAGACATAATTCATATATCAGATAATCAACCCACTTGAAGTATGCAATAGATTTGATTATATTCAGTTGTATGTGATTACTACCAGAGTTAATTTTAGAATATTTGAATTTAAAAAAACCCTGTTTTGCTAACTTGCCTCACACCCCTATATGTTGTCTCTATAGGTCTGCCTATTCTGTACATATCATATACCACATATACTCAAGTATAAACCAACCCGAATATCAGCCGAGGCACATAATTTTACCACAAAAACTGCATTAAAATGTGCTGAAAAACTCAGCTTATACATGAGTATATATGGTAAATAGAGTCACACAATATATAGTCTTTTGAGACTAGTCATAGGACTGGTCATAGTCCTTGCACTTAGAAATTGTTTCAAGGTTCACCCATGTGGTAGCATGTATCACGCCATTCCATTGTGTGGCGGGATCGTCTCATTTTGTTTCTCATTCATCCAGTGATAGGCTTGGATTATGTTCACCATTTAGCTCTTATTAATGACATTGCTATAACTATCCATGTAAAGGGTTTTGTGTATAGATGTATTTTAATTTCTCTTGGACATATACCCAAACATGGAAGGCCTAGGTCATATAGTAACTTTATATTTAATCATTTCAGGAGCTATTAGACTTTTGTCCAGAGCAGTTGCGCCACCTTGCAGTTCTACCAGCAATATATGGGGGCTCTGATTTGTCCAAATCGTCCTCCACAGCTGCTGCCATGTGACTCCTAATGAGCGCGAAGTCCATGGTGGTCCAACTTGCTCTGATTAGAAGAAATCTAGTGTTTTTTGGGGGGGTCATATCCCTTCATATTTTCCCCAAACCTTTCACACAACTCTTCCACAGCAGCGGCCTCCCAAGCCCATCTTTTCCCCAATCCATTCCCTTTAGAACAGAGTGATCTGATCAAATCATATCAGTGCTCTTAGCATAAAATGCAAACTGGAAACCAAGGCTTTAAATGTCTGCTTGAGCTGTCTCCTGCCTGTTACCGCTCCCACCCACACCGCAATCTGTGTCCACCTCCCACTCATGTCTGTTTCTACCAAGAGGTCTTTCAGCTCGTCAACTACACTAAGCTGTTTAATTGCCCCAGGACCTTTGCAATTGCTGCTCCCTCAGCTCAGCATTCTCCATCTCCCATTCTTCGCCACACTTCTTAGTTCTCTCTCTCCTAGAAAGGCCTTCACTTCTCCTCGGTGTTTACAGACATCACATTGATAGCTTGAAATCGACCATGATGCATTCATGCCACAAAAATTGCCAAATGGTACATATGAGGGCTTTTTATTTTTCCTGCTTGCCGAGTTGGTTTACCAGCCCAACCACTGGCTAAATCTAACAGAATACATATATGGATAGCTCTACACAAAACACTGCTGAAACTAAAAAATATTTCATAGGACACATATTCTTACTCATAGATCAGAAGACTCGACATTAGAGTATCAAGCTGTGGTAGTTACATAATTTCTTGTCAACTTAATTTATAGGAGTGGAGTCTAGCCTTTCAGTCTTGTCACAGCCTGATGGTGCTTCCTTGTGGGCATGACCTTCTCATAAAGGAGGGCCCTGGCAACCTCCCTCCCTCTCTCTGCCTTCACCTTCCTGTGGGCTGACCCTGATGGTGGTCAGATCCCTGTGATGCATCCACCACCACTGGATCCACAAGACTTTGCACCCACCGACCTGTGATCTTCCTGCATTCTGCATCATGACTTGTGATTGTGTGAGTCTGAAGAAGGACTTATGGACGTGTATGGGACTTAGGGACTTGAGTTGAACTGGGCTAGGATGTTTTCGTGATATATAAAGTTTCTTGATATAAAGCTCTTTCTTACACATATATGAGTATCACTGAATTTGTTTCTCTAGTCAACCCAGGCTAACATGCAAGCCTTCCCAAATTACTATTTATATTCACCAGAATTCTAATCAAAATCCCAAAAAACAAGCTTATAGTAAAATTTATGAAGAAATGTAAAATCTTAGAATAACAGAAAAATTAGAAAACAAGCAATATAAAGGGCTTAGACTACATAATGTAAGGAGCCATGATGGTATCAGAGATTACATGTTGAGCCATAAAGTAGTTCAAACCCACCAGCCACACTGAGAATTATGAGGCTTTTAGAAGATACGCAAGTTGACTCTCAGAGTATCTCAAATTTTACAAATCTAAATCAAAATTCATCTTCCTATAACCTTCTCTATGAATCTTCTTCTTTTTAAAAAAAAATCATTTTATTGGGGGCTCACACAACTCTTATCACAGTCCATACATACATCAATTGTGTAAAGCACATTTGTACATTCGTTGCCCTCGTCATTCTCAAAACATTTGCTCTCCATTTAAACCCTTGACATCAGCTCCTCATTTTTCCCCCTCCATGAACCCTTGATAAGTTATAAATTCTTATTTTGTCATATCTTACACTGTCTGATGTCTCCCTTCACCCACTTTTCTATTGTCTGTCCCCCAGAGAGGAGGTTATATGTAGATCCCTCTAATGGGTTCCCCCTTTCCACCCCACCCTCTCTCCACCCTCCCAGTATCGCCACTCTCACCACTGGTCCTGAAGGGATCATCTGTCCTGGATTCCCTGTGTTTCCAGTTCCTATCTGTACCAGTGTACATCCTCTGGTCTAGCCAGATTTGTAAGGTGGAATTGGGATCATGATAGTGGGGGTGGGGTGGGTTTGGGAAGCATTTAAGAACTAGAGGAAAGTTGTATGTACTTTCCTATGAATCTTCTTAAGGAATAATGACCACACGATCAGGTGAGTGGCTGCTAACCTCAAGGGCATTGGTTCAAATCCACCAGCCATTCCTTCCACAAGGGAAACATGAGCCTGTATGCGCCTGCACAGATTTACAAAGCCTCTGACATCCAAAACGGGGTAGCGGTGAGGCAGCGCTGACTAGATGACAGTGGATGTTTGAGCCAGTCTTCTGACCTCAGTTCATGGCAACTCCATCCATAGAGTTGTTCAGAAAAAACCTTGAAGTCATCCTTGTCATCCTCTTTTGTCTCACAGCCAATCCACTACCAAATCTTGTCAGGCCTAACCTTAAAGCTAGGTGCAGAATTCGCCCATGTCGCACCACCTCCAACCTTCGTTGGTCCAAGCCACCATCATATCTACAGATTTTTGCAGACGCCTCCTAACAGGTCTCCTGCTTCTACCTTGCTCTGTCTACAATCTATTCTCAGCCCAGAAAACAAAACAAAACAAAAACACAAACTCTCTGCCATCAAGCCAATGCTGACTCATGCGACTCCCTGTTGGTTTCCACAACTGTAACTATTTATGGGAGTAGAGAACCCAATCTCTCTCCACCGGAGCTGCTCGTGGTTTCAACTGGCGACCATGCAGATCTCAGTCCAGCCTGTAACCACTACACCACCAGGGAGCCACAGTGAATCTGTGAATACGTAACTTCTTGCTCAAACCCTCCATCAAGTGCTCATCTCACTTAGAACAGTGCGCGATGGTCGGCAAGATCTCCCCTTCCCCTTCTCAGTTCTTTACTCCTCTCCTTCTTAACTCTCCCAGACGTCACTCATCTCCTTGCAGCTCCTTTCACATTTGACACATCCCTGCTTCTGGGTACAACGTGATGTTCTTCTCCCAATACTCACATGTCTACTTCTTTACTTCCTCTAAGTGATTCTTAAATGTTACCCTCTCCGTGAGACCTTCTCTGAACTCCACTCTAAAACAAACCCACCTCTTCCAGTCCCCATTCTTTACCTCGGCTTACTTTTTCTCATGACGCTTTGTCCTTTCTAGTCTATGACAGGGGAAAAACAACAACTCACTGTCCTTGAGTCGATACTGACGCATAGCGACCCTACAGAACCGGGTAGAACTATGCGTTTCTGACAATAACGCTGCAGGAATAGAAAGACTCATCTTTCTCCCATGGAGCGCCTGGTTCCGAACTGCTGACCTTGCAGATTGCTGCCCAATGTGTGACCACTATGCCACCAAGATACCTTGTCTATCCAAAAAGTCTATAGAAAAACAAAATTAAAAGATAATGGAATTCTTCTACAAACCTTCTGAAGCTTCCTCAGAAAAGAGGAAGCTTTCTACTCCTGTAAAGAGTTACAGTCTTAGAAACCCACAGGGGCAGTTCTACCCTGTCCGATAGGGTCACTATGAGTCAGCATCCATTCGATGGCAGTGAATTTTGAGCCATGCAATTTACTTCTCTGTTCCCTCTCCTACCACCACCGTCATAGCCAATAGTTTGCAAATGCTACAAGTCAAGAAGATGTATTTGCTGGTGCTCAACACCCAAAACACTGCTTGGCACATGAGAAAACCTCAGTTAAAAAAAATTCGTGGAAAGGGAGACAATGGACAGCGTAAGTCACGAAATAACAACAACAATATATAATTGATTGTGGATTCAGGAGGGTGGGGAAGTTGGGGAGGGAGGGGAAAAGAAGAGCTGATACCAAGGGCTCAAGTAGAAAGAAATGTTTTGGAAATGTTGATGGCAACATATGTACAAGTGTGCTTAATACTATTGAATGATGGATTGTTATGAAATTTGTAAGAGCCTCCAATAAAATGGTTAATTTTTAAAAATTCATGAATAAGAAGATGTAAAGAAAAGGTAAGGGTGAGTTAATTTGTGAAGGTGACCATTCCAGGATGAGAAGATATCAAAGAAAAGCACTGGCAGAGGAAAGAGTGTGAGGGGACCAGGAAAATGGAATTAGATGGAGAGAGCAGGAATGAAGGGCGTGCAGGAATGTGAGAGTGAGGCAGAGGCTGGTTTGCCAGGCTAAGGTATTTGAATTTTAATCTAAAGGCAGCATGGTGTTTGTATTAGTCTGGATACTTTAAAGAAACATATCCACAAAAACTCATGTATAAGAAAGAGTTTTATATAAAGGTTAAGTGCACATCAAGAAAACATCCCAACCCAGTGCTGCCCAAGCCCACAAGTCCAACATTAACCCATTAACCCATATGTCCGACACCAATCCACAAAGTCTTCTTCCATCTCACAAAACAGATGCAATGATGCCGACTGCAGAAGGAAAGCCAAGTCAGTGAATGTGTAAGCATCTCAGCACTGGCAGGGGTCTCCACACGGCTGCTCCAGCACCCAGGGCTGCATCAGGGTATGTCCATGAGGCTTCTCCTGGGGATGTCTTGCAGGAAGTGAGCCTGGCCAGCTGAAGCAGGGAACTGGCTAAGGCAGCTGCACCCTGGTCCAACCATCAGAAAGCAAGAGACCCGAGAACTAGAAAGGCAAGGCTCACTGAGCCATTTATCCCTCTACCCTTCAATCAACCCCACATGTGTTTATCAGCCAGGTTGGCACAATAAACTAACTAACTCAGTGTTGTTGAACAATTTTAAGAAAAAAGGAGTAAGGTCTTCACAAAACCTGATCATATTAGTAATTTCGACATTTTACTCTATCTGAAGAATCAGGTTAGAGGTGACGAGGCCAGGGACTAGGAGACAGTTGGTTTTCATTTCAATCATTCTGATGGTGAACGATGACGCTGAATGAAGACCTGAAGACCATGCTCAGAGGTATTGGATTTGCATGTACAGAGGAAGTGAAATCTTTAGGATTTGGTAAACAAGTAAGTTGTGAGTTGTGAAGGAGAGCAGGAGCCTAGGATGACAACCAGATTTCTAGTTTAGGGATTTGAGGGATGATGGTGCCACTAACTGAATATAAAAGTAAAGTAATCATACAGCCTCATTAGTCGTCTTCCTGTTACTAGGTGATGAGGGCCAATGATGATGAGGCAGAAAGCCCAAGTCATTCATCTGTGGTCCCAATATGTGCAAAAAGTTGATGGCAGGAAGTCTGACGTGGGGACCATTAGTCAGCAATTTGCTTCCTTCCATTATGGATGACAGAGCTCATAACATAATCATTGCTTGAATTTGTAAGACAGGGTTTTGTGGCTTCTTGCCTAATCTTAAGTGCCTCATGAAGCAACTGGGAAGGAAATTATGCCAGGGTTTCCCTCAAGAGAAGTTCAGATTTGTCCAAAAGTATAAAAGTACAGGCAGCTCAGATCATCACTATCGTTACCCAGCATTAACAACAAATATTTATTCAAAGCACCAACTAAGCACCAACTCGACTCACGCACCTTTGTGGTTCGAACCTCTGCCTCTGCTTTTCTGGGATCTTCCCCTTAGTTGAATGTTGAGGGAAGTAGTGAAAAGGTCACACCAGTAACCAGCTTGCTAAATGAGGGTCAGTCAGATCCCCTTTACCATTGAGACTAAACTATCTAAAGCCCCTCCTGCTCAGAGGACCGAAAGTCTGAAGCCTCCTTCACCTCTCAGAGGGACCAGGCTGAGAGGTGAAAACTGGGTCTGAAGAAAAAGGATTATAAACAGGTAGCAGGACAGTGAATAGATTTAGTCAGGTAAATGGGAGCCTCATGAAAAAACTCCCCAGGGGTCTGGAAAGGAGAAATGGAACTGACATGAAGTGTTGAGAGAGCTGTTGGTGTCACCCACTTAAACACAAACCACTTCAATAACAATGGTCTTTCATTTGATGTGATGGAGAGTTGGGGAGTGGCAAAGGTGGAGGCTGAGGTTGTAAAGGAATGCTCTGTTGACTAGTATTCATTCTGTTAAAAGGCCTTTAATAAGTACCTCCCTGTGCATAATAGGTAGCAACTCAGAATTGTCACATGAATGAAATAAACAGATCATTATAGACCGGTACAGTTGGAGGTAACTCTGTGAATACATAACTTCTAAGGAAGTGTTTATACCTACTTACAAAAGAGTGACAACTATGTAATTTCCTTTTTTTGTTAATGATGCTCCTGAAAATGACAATTTGCCTTTACATCAAATGCCCAGGGAGAGAATTAAATATCTATCATTTTAGAGTGATATTCCATAGTTTTGAAGTAGCTAGCTTTTCTTGGCCAACAACTACTAGGAGTTTCAATGAGTGAATCAAGTCAAGAGCCCCACCATCACAAACATTTTAAAAATGATAGAAATAAAAATCATTTTGAGTTCAAAAGATCTCTATGGGTCCTGAATTGTTGTTGCTTTTTCCATCTATCTATTAAAACATGACTGGAAATAAAGGGGGAAACTTAACCTGCATGATCAAGCAGATCTGAAAAGCCTTATCAGTCTGAGTGGAACGAATGGAGCTGCCCTCTGCGGCTTCTACACATGAGTGTGACACATGTAGTACTTTCTGCCACTGCACAACACCAAATTGTGTTTACCTTTTGCATATATGGCAAACACTCCTGGAGAATTCAGAACACTGCTTACAAAACGGCATATTTTAAAAATACCTCTATTTTATGAAACAGCAATCCTACCAGGTGCTTGAGTACAGCAAATACACCTAACTAGTGGGAGGTCTTAGGGTAGCAGTGTTTTCCACCTTCCAAATACATTTAAATGGCAGCTAAAGCTAGGCTTCCCTTTTTGCCACTATGTTTACAATTTCTTCGTCAGACAGAAAACAGGAAGTTTTACAATACTTTCCCTTACATAATAACATGGTAAAATGTGTGAAATCTGATTAGAGAGCAAATGACTGCAAGTAAATTCTTCATAGAACTTTTGTTCTGATCAAGGAAAAACTGGGCTTTTCAATGCAGTTTTGTGTTCCAAAGAATAAATTTGTGAAATACTCTGATATACTTATAGGAATTGACTTAGAGTGAAAATGTTTGTTTTATGAGGACAACAACAAAATACATAATCAAAGCTGAAAACAGATACAGTTGTCACAGAGCTAATGGATCAGAAAGACTAGTTCTGCTGTTTTGTTTGTTACAAGAGCAAGTGTATAAATCTTGTATGGTAGTTACATAATCTGGTGTTAATTTGGGACGTGAGCAGATTAAGAGTGTCGGGGTGGAGTCTAGTCTGTCAATCAGGTTATAGCCAATGAGGCCTATGTGGGGGCATGGCTTTCTCCTGAGAATTCTGGGAATTCATATTTTTCCTCCTTGGAAGTGGGACAGACTCTCTCTGCTCACTCCCTTGGAGATGCTCTACTGAGAAGACACTTGGCACTATGCTCATAGACCCCTTGCCCTGGAAACCAGAGAAGCCACATGGAGACCCCTGCCAGCTCTGAGATGCTTTCAACGCCACTGGATCATTGACTTTCTACCCACTGGCCTGCGATCATCCTGCATTCGACATCATTGCATGTGTTTCGTGAGTATGAAGAGGACTTTAAAGATTGATATTAGACATATGGGCTTGGAGCTGGACTGGGTTGGGATGCTTTCTTAATGTACAATTACTCTTTATATAAAACTCTCTTATACACATATGAATTTCTATGGATTTGTTTCTCTAGTCTACCCAGACTAACACACTTTGCTTGTAATATTGGCTTTGTTTTTGCTGGACCTGAACTCCATGAATCAGGTGTTTTGGCTATGAAGACTTAAGTTCAAGGGCTACTGGTGAGTTTGAGGTAAAAGCCAGTTCACTTAATGGGTTTCCACATCAAGTCCCTCATGGAGTTCAGGAAAAGCTGGAACAATGCTGTCACGCTTAGCTTTCAACAATAAAACAAAAGCGCCAGCAGCAAAAGACAAAATAAAATAGATGGCACTTCATAAGAGTTTTAAACTGTTGTATATTAAAAGACTTTACAAAAAATAAAAATCCAAGCGATTGCCTGGGAGAATATCAGAAACTAATTCTCTAGAAAAATCTAATAAACTTTGACAGTTGTTAAATTTAACAACAAAAAGTCAAATAACCCAATCATAATGGACGAAGGACCTGAATGGATAGTTCGCCAAAGAAAACATGGCCTCTGAACTTACAAAGATGCTTAGCATCATTAGCCATCAGACAAAAGCAAAATTAAAACCATGAAACGCCATTTCACTCCCACTGGGGTGGCTAATGAGTTGGAAATGACTCGATGTAAATCAGTTTGTTTGTTTGTTTGTTTGTTTTGTTTTGAGGATGACTAAGATTTTAAAATACAACAATGAACAACACATATTGGCAAGGATATGGGGAAAATGGAACTGAGTAAGGGACAGACCAAATCCAAGAATGTACACATTATTCCAACACAAAGAAGGGGAAGGGGGTTGGGGGAACAGAAGAAGGGCGGGGAGAAGAGGGAGATGATGGCACTGGAGGAGCAGGGCACTAATCTATCCAAGGGGAGGGTATTATTTATGTCTCCACAGAAATGGGAGTGTGATTGCAGACCCCACCACATCGCGCAAAGCCTTGAAGGCAATGTAACCACATGGAGAAACTCATGAACAGAGAGGTCTTCTGGGCCAGCCCCAATCAGAGCCAAGTTGACCCTCTCCCTAGAAGTATGTGCTACAGAGGACAACACTAAATCTACAGGTTGGGAAGATGGCCAACCTGCCTCACCCACAAGGAAGCAAACCAAGATGGAAAAAGAGAGAGAGAGAGGGGAACTAGACCCCATAGAGGCACACCAAGCCCTGAGGATGACATTCCCTACACGGAGCTGCTGAGGCACAGAGAGGACTCTAGAGTTGACAACAGCTTGAGACATGATGTCCCCTCGCTGAAGTATACCCCAACAGAGGGCAATACTGGGGACACACAGTGGGGAGTGAGGCTGGTCTGACCCTTCCGCAGTGGGGTGAGCCAAGAAGGGAACATAGCTGATCAGCAACAGAAGCAAAGCAAAAGCACAAAGACCCTGAGGAGCTCCAAAAATAGACTTCAGACTAGGAGGGGCAGTTCCAGGAAGCCCCCAAGACCAGTGGGGAGAAACTTATAAAGGTCAGTGGACTGACCTGGAATCATGTATGCTTTTTCCAGGAAGAGGGGTTATTGCTAAGTGGTTGTTGTTGTTTCTTTCTCCCTTTTTATTCAATCCTTTGTTTTCTATTTTGTTTCCATTATTGTTGTTTTGCTTACCTAAGATATCCTGGGAAGTGTGGCAGTTATATAATTGCCCGTCAACTTGTGACGGGGTGGGGTCTAGCCTATCAATCAGGTCACAGCTTGATGACCTCATTTGGAGGCATAAAGGAGATAAATAGCTCACTGGAGGCAGGATACACTCTCTGCTTGGTCTTCCTGCTGACAAGGCACATGGAGCTATGCTGATGGAGCCAGAGTCCTGAAGCTGGAGGAATCACGGGGAAACCCACTCCAGTGCTGAGATACTTCCACCACCACTGGGTTCACAAGATTTCCTACCCACTGGCCGGTGATCTTCCTGCATTTGGCATCATTGCATATGTTTCGTGAGTGCGAGTGTGAAGAGATTGGTAGTGGACATATGGGCTAATATTGGACTTATGAACTTGATCTGGACTGGGCTGGGATGTTTCCTCAATATTCAATTGCTCTTGTATATAAAACTCTTTCCTATACACATGAGTGTCTATGAATTTTGTTTCTCTAGTCTACCTGGGCACACTTTATGTAAAGAAAACCAAAATCCTCACAACTGGACCGATAGGTAACATCATGATAAATGGAGAAAAGATTGAAGATGCCTAGGACTTTGTCTTGCTTGGATCCACAGTCAATGCTCATGGAAGCATTGTATTGAAAAGAATATTGAAAAGCAAGGATGTTACTTTAAGGACTAACATGCACCTGACCCAAGCCATGGTATTTTCATTGCATCATATGCATGTGAAAGTTGCACATTGAGTAAGGAAGACAAATTGATCTGAAGAAAGGCAAGAAAGGCATGACTTTGTTTTACATACTTCGGACATATTGTCAGGAGAGAGCAGTCCCTGGAGAAGGACATCGTTTGGTAATGTGAAAGGGCAACAGTGTTGCTGTGGGTTGGGGTTGACTCGATGGCACCTAACAACAATGGCGTTTGCGACTCTTGTCAAACATGTACTTCAGTTGTTTCCCTAGGGTTCAATCAGGAGTTTGGAATGTTAACTACCATCTGGATCATGTTTGCGGTCAACTTGGCCTCCAGTTTTCCTGGTTACTGTGCAGTGATATTGTATAATATGATTCATTATAAAACTCTTTTGGTATATTCACCATATTCTATGATGTCCTTGTGATCTTGAAAATTGTTGTCCACCCACATATAGTATGTGACTAATATATATATTTTAAATGGTATAAATGTGCTTTATAAATGGTAAAAATGTGCTTTATAAACTAGTAACCAGTCTTTGTTGCTGTTGGGGTTTTTTAGCCTACCTTCCTAATAAACAGTCTTTCTCTTTCTCTGTTCCACTTGAAGTGGTTATTCGTTGGGTTCTTTTTCTGCAGTCCCCTGAAGCACTATGAATTTATATTTCTAACCTCCTAAATTTTGAATGAGTTAATTTGTTTGTTAAAGTCACCTACTTGTAGCATTTCTTTTATCATACTACATAACTAAGACACTAGGCACAGGCGATTTGTTAAAATGGGTGATCTACAGTCTCAACGGGCTATCACATTTGACAATCCTTATTTCCATCCTTTCTTAACCCTATAAGCTAGTTTTTGTTGCATGAGTTACCTTAGAAGCAGGGAGCTTCAGGCAAGTAAGAGATTTCACAACACCATCAACTAGAATAAACATATCCTTATTATATGCCCTTTGGAGTACAGCATAACATTGTTTTAAGATAGGCGTGTGTCTTGGGGATTTAAAGTTGGGGGGAAAATACAACAGTACATGAGAACAGTATTCGAGGACATAGTTATTTACAACAAAATTTCAAGATCATTAATGTTGGAAATTAGAGCCCAGATGTTGTTATCCACTGTGTCAATCCCTCTCATTGATTGCCTTCCTCTTTTCCACTGCCCCTTCACTTTACCAAGCTTGATGTCCTTCTCCAGGGATTGATCTCTCCTGATAACATGTCCAAAGAATGCAAGACAAAGTCTCTCGATCCTTGCCTCTAAGGAGCACTCTGGCCTTATTTCTTTCAATATAGATCACTTTGTCCTTTTAGCAGTCCACGGTGTTTTCAATATTCTTCTCCAGTGCTACAATTCAGATGCATCGATTCTTTTTTTCCCTTTTCTATCTATTCTTATATGGCCTTCTTTAGTCAAAGTGCAACTTCCACATGCATATGATGCAATGGGAAATACCATGGCTTGGGTCAGATGCACCGTAGTCCTTAAAGTAACATCCTTGCTTTTCAATACTCTACAGGGGCATCGTGTAGCAGATTTGCCTAACACTATATATCTTTGACTGCTTGAACCCAGAGAGTTTTGATTAATATTTATAAATAGTTTTTTAAAGTAATTTTACAGTGTGAGATGAAGATATGACAGAAAAGGAAAGGTAGAAATAAGAAAAAGTTCAATTGTGGCGAGATGTTTATGATAAATGTATCAGTGTTCAGAGAAGGGCATACGATTTGGGGATTTTTGTACTACCCTTGCAAGCAATTTTTTGTTTAAGCCTGTGAAGACCATATTCTAATACCTAAATATTTATATTACCTTTTGCCTTGGGAAAATTTATTATTTCAAACTAAAATTAAAATCATAAAATAACCTTGATGTTTTGAAGTGATATATTTGTAAGAAGCCATTTGAAAATGAGTTTGCTCATCTTTTTTTTTTTTTTTTAACATTTTATTAGGGGCTCATACAACTGTTATCCCAATCCATACACACATCAATTGTGTAAAACGCATTTGTACATCGTGAGTTTGCTCATCTATAAAATAAGGCAGTTAGCCAAGAATATCTCTAGGCTTCCTTTTAATCTTGCATATTGTACATATATTTTAATGGTAAAATCAGCAAACATTTGTTCATTCATTAAATGAGATTTAGGCATTTGATATGCCAGGCACTATGTCATCACTGAAAATGTATCGGGGAACAAGAAAAGCACAAACCTCCTTACAGAGCAACTGGAGAAATTCCAAACGGAGCACTGCGTATTCCTACCAATAACTATGCCAAAGAAAATGATCAAGATGCAACTGTTAGGGCAAAGGTGGTTGCCTATATTTGAGACAAGCAAGCATGTTTGTTGCATGAGGTCAGACTGTTTATCAAGCTTTCTATTTAGAGGTTCTGAAAAGATTGCGTAACGTGCGACAAAAAAGGCCTGATTTGTGGCAGGCACGGGACTGGTTTTGCAACCACCACGACAATGCACCAGCTGACGCAACCATCTCAGTGCAGCAGTTTGTGGCTAAGAACAGCATGGTTTTTTGTCCCAAAATGGGGGACATGAAAGGACAGATTTGATGGCATAGAAGAGGTGAAGAAAAATATGAGGGAGGTGCTGTCAGCCATCCAAACAGATGAGTTTGAAAAATGTTTCCATGAATGGAATCACAGATTTGACAAATGTATTAAGTGAAATGGAGAGAACTTTGAAGGTGACAAGGTTGCTTTATAAAAAAAATTAAATACATAGCTTTGGGGGTGGGGGGTGATTTCCAATTTGGCAGTGGCAGGGAGTCCCCCTTCGTATATTATGCTTTCCCATTACCTTGCAACAAACAAGATCTAGGTTAGAATATATGAATGAGTTCTAAAATTATCTGAAATTGGATGGTTGTCAATCTTAAGATTATAGATTGGTTGTAAAATATTACCACTTGGAGAGAAAAACAAAACCAATTCCAAATAGAAGCATGAAGGTCAGTACTAATTATTATCATTTTCTATGGTTTTACCAAAATAAAGATGATTGCCTTAGTTAACTGTGCTATTATAACAGAAATACTGCAACAGAGTGGCTTGAACAAACAGAATTTTATTTCTCACCATTTGCGAGGTGAAAAATGTGAATTCAGGGGCCAGCTCTAGGGAGGCCTTTCTCTCTGTTGGACTCTAGAGGGAGGTCCTTGCTTCTTCCGAGCTTTTGTTCCTGAGGTTTCTTCATGTGGCTTTGACTCTCTTGCCCACTCTAGCTCCTTTGCTTGTATGTCTCCAGAGAGAGGGGCTCAAGAAACACCCTACACGAATTCCACCTCATTAATATAATAAAGGCAAACCCATTCCCAAATGTTATAACCATAGGTAGTTAGGATTTACAACACATTTTTGTGAAATAGGATTTAAATAAAAAATATTCTACCCTTTCACCCCAAAACTTATGCCTGCCACATGCAACATTCATTTTCTCTGTTACATCATCACAAAAGTCTTAAATCAACTTCAAGTCTAAAATCTCATCTGAAACATCTAAATCAAATATGAGTGAGTCTATAGGTGTTTTTTTATCCTGGAACATAGTTCCTTTTGATCTATGAACCTGTGAAGCCTAGTCTAGATTCAAAAGTACAATGGTGAAACAGGTAAGACAGATGTTTCTACTACCAATGGAAAAGACTGGAAGAGAAGTAGGGATGGCAGACATCAAGAGTCTAAAACTCAACAGAATACATTGCTTTCATGCTCAAGGGTTGAAAAGAACAGATTTTCAATTCTGGGGGGAAAGCTCTCCATCCTGAGCTTCAACTCCACCTTCCAAAAGCACTAATAAAGCAACTCTACTCTCTTTTGCTTTGGGGCAGCCCCTGAGCGATGACCCTTCCCCATTGGTCCCATTCTTCTCCGACTGCTTTAGGCAGCAGCCATATCCTCTTAGACAAACTGAATGGCAGCTGAGTGAGTGAAGACCTGACTCACTGAATCTTAGGAGACCAGGCTTCTACCCTGTGATGTGACAGAGGTTGTGCCCCCTCCCCTCATTATGACACCCCCAAAGTAGTGGTCCACCCTTTCAGGCCAAGGGTGAATAAGTAAGGTACTTCTTGTGCTCCTCCCAAGAGTGTTGCTTTAGGGATAGTTTTTATCTTTTGTTGGGGGCGGTTTCCGGCATGTAGAATTCTAACAGGTGGAGTGTTCTTTCCTTTTATTCGTTTTCGGTTCCCCTCACCTAAGCTAACGATTTTCCTCGGTGGTACTTGGTTAGAGACTTCACACACAGACATCTTAACAAAAGGTGGTGTAGCCATGTTCTTGATGACTACTCTACGACACGTGCCCTTTGCTTGTGCAACAGAATTTTCTAATCCGTAAGCTGTTTTCATTCTTCACCGTTCATTTTAAAATTCTACCTCTTATCACCTTTTAAAAAAATCACATTTTACTATAAGCCAGTAGGAGAAACCACAAAGTCCCTTTACTATCTTGCTCAGAAATCTCCTCGTGCAGATATCCAAGTTCATTACTTACAAGGTATATCTCTACCAAACATTTGAACATAATCCAGACAAATTCTTTGCCACTGCATAAAAAAGCATCATCCTTTCTCCACTGTCCAATCACATGTTCATTGCTTTCTTTTAAAGCCACATCAAAAGCACCTTTCTAGCAACATTCTGTTGCTGGTGCCATACGTATCCTCTGAGGCAATATATTTTCTCTCTGCTTGTCCTCACTTTCTTCAGAGCCCTCACCAATATTGCCTTTGACTTAGCTAATATTCCCAACAGTCTCTTTAACACAATCAGCACTTTATAGACTACAGTGGTTCCATGTTGGGCTGTGGTCCACTTGTTGGGAAGTTTGAAACCACCAGCAGCTCCTCCGGAAAAAGACTGGGTTTCTACTCTGGTAAACAGTTGGTGGGCAGGGCACATGCTATTGAGTCAGCATTGTCTCGAAGGCAGTGAGCGATAGACTACCCTGGCCTAATGTAGTTAGAAAACGTCCCCTTACTAAACACAGTTGGCCTAGGTACTTGGCTTAATGCAGTCTTTGTTTTTTTTTTTAATAAATGACTCAAAGACAAACACGTGTTATCTGTCACCTACTAGGTCCAGAAAAATCTTGAGAGTCTTCTCTTATGTACCTGGTAGTGATTAAAAGTGAGCCGTATAGCTTAATGGTTATACTGTGGGTGCTAACCACAAGGTCTACAATTCAAAACCACCAGCTGCTCCAGGGGAGTAAGAGGCATCTTTCTACTGCCATAAAGAGTTAGTTCTATCCTATAACTTGTCCCATAGAATTGCTGTGACTCGGAATCCATTTGATGGCAGTCAGTTTGGTTTGGTTAGTGATTAAAAGCTGATTCTTGCTATTTAGTCAATCAACAAAGACATCCTGAGACTGGCCTGAGACTCAGAGAACTTTATTGCTGTTTGCCTACTTAGGGTCAACAATTGTTTCCAATGGTTATGATGTACCTAGAGTTGTGTTAGTTGATGAGAAAGAAAACATTACGAATTCCAAGGTGCCTTCCATACATAACTCCCCAAATGTAATTTCCAAAGTAAAAGGTATACCTTCTGTTAAATATTCTGATTTGAAACAGGACACCACAAAAACAGCGTGAGGGGCTCTTGGTCTCCTCCCTGGTACCTTCTAAATAAACTTCTCTTCCTTTCTCTAACTTGGAGTGGGTACATTGGTTGTGCTGCCCCAAGGTACAACACCTGCATTTCAGGTGACACTACTAATATAGGCAAATCGCACACCTGTTTGTCTGAAACGTGTTCTGTACTTGGACTAGTTTCCAAGGAAGATGCTAACAATAAATAAAAGTATTCTACAATGAAACAAACAAACAGAAATCCATTGCCATAGAGCGGATTCTGACTCATAGAGGGCGGACAACTGCCCTCTAGTTTCCTAGGCTGTAAATGTTTAAGGAAGCCGCTGCTACATCTTTCTCCAGTACAGCCACAGCGGGGCTGCTGGTTAGCAGCCTATCGCTTAAGGCACTGCACCACAACCCTAAAACCCCAGGGTGACCACAAAAGTAATATGACATTGAAGAAACTTTTGCTAAAAATTATGAATCTAGGGCCTAGATAGTCCCTCTTTTGGCGGGACAGTCCCGAGTTTGAACAAATTTTCCCGCGTCCCGTGGCGTTTTAAAAAAGTCCCGATTTTTGGAAAGAATGCAGGACAAGCTAGGGTATACGGTTTTCGGCTGCCATGTGGCTATTTCGCCAGGATATGAGTTTTATCAATGGTGTTCCGCTTTATCAATGTTAAAATCTGGTCACCTTAGCTAGGCCAGGCCTAGACTCTAGGCTGACCATCTTCAGACACGAAAGAACACTGGGAAATTGAAAATATACCCAAACTCGAAACCACTGCTCTCAAATGTATTCCTACTCATAGAGCCGCTACGTATCTTTACGTTGGAAACCTTTTGGGGAGCGGATAGCTTCATCTTTCTGCAGCAGAGCGCTTGGTGGGTTTGAACCACCAAACTAGGGGTTAGCAATCCAAACCTTTTCCCCAGTAGTCTGTGACTTTTTTGGCGTGAAAAGTTGGAACATTCGCGGGGGAACCATACTAGAATGGCTGCCATCGGGAAAAGACTGTCATTCGGCCTCCGGTAGCCAGGGCCAAAGGAGAACGGGAAGGCCAGGCGAGCGCAGGGCGGCCCAGCAGCGCATCTCGGAGAGGAGACTCCCAGTCGGCGCGGTGAACTGCGCACTAGGCCCGCGGCCCGGCCCCGGAGCAGCGTGACGCGCAAGGCACCCTGGGATTCGTAGTGTTTGTTTTTTTTCCCTTTCATCAACTATGACAAGACGGGAGGCCTTGCTCTTCCTAAAGGCCCTGCTGCCCGACCGGGCTCTCTTTCCTCCCTTTGCCTCCCCCCGCACCTCTTTTTCCCCTCGGAGTTTGAAAATTTCCCGCGGAGCCGGCGCCGGAGGCCGGAAGCCTCGCGAGACTTCAGATCCGTCCCGCCGCGAACTCCTTTCGTTCTCCCCTCCCTCTCCCCGCCCGCTGTCCCCTCCCTTCTCGGTTGTGTGGGAATCGATCCGTCTGCCTCGGGTACTGCGCAAAGCAGAGCTGGCTTTGCCGGGGCAGCGGTGGTAGCGTGGGCCGTGCCGGATCCCGCACAGCAGCGCGAGCAGCGGGTACGTGCTTATCGGCCGGCGAAGGCACTCACCGCGGGTGCGGATCTCAGCCCGGGAGCGTCGGCCGAGGCCGGCGCGGTGCAGCAGCAGCTTCCGCGGGGCGGAGGTGTGTGCACCCAGGCGGCGGCGGCCGTGTCTCCCGGGAGATGCTGTGACGGACCCGCGCCGGAGGAGCTCGCACCCTGCTGGACCGTCACTCCCCACCCCACCCCCCTCCTCAGGTAAAGCAAGGAGAGAAGGGGTG
>NW_022111324.1:81125617-81127921 GCF_000313985.2 Echinops telfairi | reverse complement strand
CCCGCCGCTGCTGTCCGGTGCGGTGGAAACCCTGGCGGGCCTCTGCCTTCGGGAGCCCGCTGGCCCTCGGGGCCCACCCGGCGATGGCGTGTGCCCCCCATGCTCGCGGGCCTGCCCAGGGTGAGTCCCAGCGCGGAACAAGTTTCCGTTCGACTCGTGATTTGAAATGCGGGTTCCATGCTCAGGGAGTCAGTTAAAGATTTAAAAAACAAAAACAGATCTCGAATTTTGGTCACTTTGCCTTAATGGCCCCCCACTTGGACATTGAGATCACTTTTGTTTTGGTTGATTGCCTTTATTTTTTTCCGTAGCATAGGTTCATGGGGTTCTCGGATGAGATAGTTATATGAAAGAAGCGTTATAAAAAAGAAAAGAAGGATTATACCTTCTTTTTTGCGCTGTAAATGAGTTTTTGGAAGGACTTGCGTCTTTTAGAACGAAATATAAAAAAGCAAAGTAAACCCTCGGCTATCAAGTTGATTTCGACACGTAGCGACCCCATGGGACTGAGGAGAGATGTCTCATACGGTTTCCAAGGCGGCAATCCCATTGAATGGTAGGAAGGGGAGATTGTTTGCTCCCATGAATATTTCCAGTTTTGGAAACTATACAAAGCCGATGACAGTGGGGTTTGATTTGTCTGGGTTTTGTAATTTATACAGAAGCAGATCCCCCCCCCATCTTTGCCGTGCCAGCCGCTGCTGGTTCACCTGCCATTTAGAATAAAATATAGTCTCTTGTAATTTTACATTTCGATTTATTTTCAACATACTGTAAGAGCCTGTGGATTTTAAGAACCATCTTTCCTGAGCTTTCAATAATTTGGATCTGAAGTGTCAAACTTTTTAACTCACTGTCATTGCTTCAATGCCAACTCAGAGTCACCCTGTAGGACAGGGTAGAACTGCCCCTGTGGGCCTCCTAGACAACTCATCATGGGGCTTAGAAAGCCTCAGCTTTGGTCTGTGCCTGGACTGGTGGTTTTGAACTGCTAACAGGGCACTTAGTAGCCCAATGTGTAACCACTACACCACCAGTTCAAGTTAATACTTGCTGTTGATGTTCTCTACCTGGTAGGCACTATAAGAACTATATTTTCTTGGTACTCTTACATTTCTTTTTTAATCTTAATTTTTCAATAACCTACCATTTTTCAAAGTAAAAATAATTTAAAAAATTTTTTTTAAAGAGATTGTCACCAGCAGTTTTAGGGTATACATAATTTGAATAAAGTGAAAACATTGAATCTCTCACTCTTAATTGTGAAATTTTCCAGGGACTCTTTTTCACCTCTTAGAATGAAATGAACCATAAATTTCTCTAGGTTTTCCCAGAGGTGTTTATAAACTTATTTTGCTCTCCAACCTCATGTATCTGCAAATTTTATGCTTAAGCTATTCCAGAACTTTTACTAGTCATAAACCCATTTTCTTGAAAATTGACTTTAATATTTCTTTGCCTTCAGCCCGGAATGCCTTTCCGATTTTTCACTTTCTTGGATTTCAAATTCCCTTTAGCTTACAGCTACCATTTCTGTGGATGTTCCCCGTAGGGTCTGGTGATATAGCCTGCTATTGTAATGTACCACATGTTTAAGGCCTGATGGTTTTTACTTTTTAGGAATTTGGGGTGTAGTAAAGAAATACAAGCAGACACAAGTGAAGATTAAAAAGAAAATTGTTTAGGATTAGTAACTTGGAGGTGGAAAGGATACATTGCTTGGTGGTAAGCTGTGGAAAGATAGACCTCGCCAGGCCCCACGTGGATGACTTGGAAGCCTTGGCAGTAGACTTTTTAAGGAGGGAAGAGCCTAGATAATGACATTGCTAGGGAAATGTCAGGCTGGTGAAAGAAACGGTTTTGGGAAACCCAGCTTTTTTAAAAAAGTGTGTGCCTACTAGGTTATAGAGGGCCTGTTTTGCCAATAGAAGCGCACGCGTGTGTGTGTGTGTGTGTGTGTGTGTGTGTGTGTGTTTATATGTAGTACGGAATCATTGGACGTCTTTGAGAAGAGGAATGGCATAATCCATGTGTGCTTTATTAAGAAAATGAGCAGGTTTTTTGTTTGTTTCATTAACAGCTGGCAAAATGTTGCCCTGTTGGATCTAGACCATGGGAAGGAGTTGAAATGTTGTTAATTACTATTCAAAGGTTGCCAACCCTGTCGTAGAAGCTACAACTCTTTAATGTGTGTTTAGAGAACTTTTTGTGAAATACAGTGAACCCTCGCCACTTCGCGCTTCGACTTCCGCGGCTTCACTCTATCGCGGTTTTTGCGTAACAGCGCATGCTCTGTCATTACTG
>NW_022111324.1:81123987-81125379 GCF_000313985.2 Echinops telfairi | reverse complement strand
CGATTAACCGCGATAAACGAGGGTTCACTGTATTCTTTCTAATTGTAAGTTATTGGAAGGTCTCGTCAACGTATTTAATATGTCAAAATATACACCAAGTTTTGAATTTGAGAGGTTTGGGAACTTATATAGGGCACATTTTTGCCCTGTATAAATTTAAGGACTAGCTTCTAAGTTTGAAAACTTTTTTTTACTCAATGAATACTTTTTAACTACCTGTGCTGGCTGGCTGATAAGCCTAATGGCAGAGATATCAGTATATACTCCCTTATTCTAGAAGCCTGAGAGTGAAAGTGGTCAGGGCTATATAAGAAGTATAAGATTACATGTACTAATAAGTGGTACAGTTTGGATTCAAAGCCACATTTGTTTGATTCCTATTTCTTCTCTTTCCAATACTCGGGATGGAGTCTGATTATTGTAGTACAGATACTTAGGGCTTATTCCCTTAGAAATAAGTATTAATGTTACAGATGTTGAACGTAATTGCACATGTTCCAGAGAACTAAATGATTATTACCAAGTAAAACTCAAACCACACTCACTGCCTGGAGGTTCGATTCTAACTCATAATCACCCCTATTAGGGTTTCTGAGACTCAATCCTGAGGGGAACATCCAGTTTCTTTCTCTTGCAGAGCAGCTAGTGGGTTTGAATTTGCTGCCCAACACCCAGACCACTGTGGTCAAGTAAACTTCCAGAAGTGAAATTATAGTCCTAAGAAGCAATTTAATAAAAAGAGACTGTGAAGAAGGCGGGGGAACACTGTAAGGGGCCAGTTCATCGGAAGAGATGAGCTGTGGCTTCTGCCTTATTTTTTTCTGCACACATTGTTTTAGCTTGCAGTAAATATGTGTTGATTGTATGGAATCAGAACGGATAGACTGGTTGTTCACTGAATGTGTGAAGTAAGAAGAGTAAGATTACTGAGGAAATTGAGCAGTTTAGTTACTAACCTAAAAGGTTTGGTGGTTTGAACCCACCAGCAACTCTGGGAGGAAGATAGGGCAGTTGGCTTCTGTAAAAAAGTAGAAACTTGGAAGCGCAGTGGGACAGCTTGGCTTTGTTCTCTAGAGTTGGAGTTTAGTAGACGACAGCAAACCAGTCTTTAAATCAGTTTCCATGGGTAGCTCTGAGTTCACATTGTTACAATAGTAACCTATTTAGGAAATAGCTTGGTAGTAGACTAGATATTTGGAGTACTAGGAACCTTTAACATTTGAGGACAATAAGTTACATTTCTAATGGGCTGGTAATTTGTTTCTCTAAGGCACAAAAGAATATGATGATAATCTGCCCATTGGTAGATTCAGAATTGGAGATGACCCATAAAACAATCTTCATTTTATTTTAGAATGATTTAACTATTGATTTATTTAAATTTTATTTTTA
>NW_022111324.1:81119858-81122469 GCF_000313985.2 Echinops telfairi | reverse complement strand
GTTCATTGACTTATTAAGTATATGTCCTTTTTTTCAAGTGGTGGTTATAGTATATAATTATAATATATATATATTATAATCGTAGTCTATCTTCACATAACATAGCATTTCAGATACAGTATAAGTACCTTATAAGAGCATACTTCCATCTCACTAGGCTTTTTGTGCTCATCATATACGTGCTTTTTACTTGCATGTTGTAAATTCTTCAGTGTAGTATTTAGCATCTTTGCTTTAAATAGTCGTCTTTTAAAAAGATGAACAATAATGAAAAAAATTCCTTACTTAAACATATTCACTATTTTTTTATGTTCTTTATTCTTTTTCATAGACACGTAATTTCCATCTTTACATCATTTACCTTCTGCCTTAGGAATCTTAAAAAGCTCCCCTGGTGACTCTGTGGTTTGGACATTGAACTATTAATCATAGGGACAACAGTTCAATTCCGCCACCTGGTCCTCAGGAGAGAGACGAGGCGCTCTGTGCTCCGGTAAAGAATTACAGGCTCAGAAACCCTGTGTAGAGTAGCTAGTCGTTAGAATTGACTCAATGACAGTGGGTTTTTTTTCTTTAAGGAATTTTAACATTTCTTGTGCTACAGGTTTGCTGGTAAAGTCTTAAAGTTTTTATATATCTTTAAACATCTCTATCCTCTTTATTTTAAAAATCTACTTTTTTTCTGGCAAAGGGTTCCAAGTTGATGGTGTGTGTGTGTGCGTGCGCGCGCGCGCAAGCCTGTCACACTTGTACTTTAAATATACTGTTCTGACACCTATTGTCTCCAGCCAGAAGTCTTTTGTCATTCCTTGTTCCTTTGTGGATTATGCCTGTTCTCTGGCTACTTTTATGGTTTCCTTTTTAACTCATGTTTATGATTTGCTTTGATTAGTTTCTTCATTTTTCTCGTGCTTGAGATTCATTTTTGGATTTGTTGGCCACATTTCTATCAAATTTAGGGAATTATTGGCTGTCACTTGTTTCATTTATGGGTGATTTAAAAATTTTTCATGTTTTTGTTTCTATGGCTTCTGTGTGATTTTTAAGTTTGTTATTACTGAGTTTTATTCTTATGTGCCATGTTTTCCTGCTTCTTTGTATTCCTAGTGACTTTTTATTAGATGCCAGGCATTGCGAGTTTTAATCTTATTACGATATTGGTTTTCCATGTTTTTTTCAGAATTCTTGAGTTTTGTTTTGTGACTCAACTGAGTTACAGGTGAACAATTTGGTCCTTTTTAGGCTTTTATACATTTTTTTAAACTGGGACCAGAGCAGCCTTTCAATAAACTAGGGTTTATTTTACTCTCTGTTGCTGAAATGATCAATACCTTTTTTAGTACGCTGATCAGGTCCCTATAAAGTCTGAGATTTTTCCATTCTAGACTGTTCCTGTTCCTATGTAAGTTCTGTTTATTTTTCCTTATCAATAATTTCTTACCCCCCTCCAGCAGTTTTCTTACATGCTTACACGGATGTCATTCTGTTATCTGTGACGTTTTTGGTGTGCCTCTGTGTAGCTCTTTGTTCTCTGCTCTGTGCATTCTAGCTACCTCTATGGGGCTTTGTGAAATCCTCGCTTCTGTAACTTCAACTCAGAGGAACACACACACACCCATTTGGTTTTGGGTCCCTTTTCTTTGCACTGGATATGTTCCATGCAGTAAACAAGACAGTTACAGAGGTCACCATTTGTTTTTTTTCCTTCGGGACCACAGTCCTGTGCACCTGTTGTCTAGTATCTAAAGTGCCTTTTTTTTTTCTTGTGCTATTTTGTGTGGGTTTTTTAGTTGGAGGGGTAACTCTGGAGTGGAAATTAGAATTCTCTCTTAATTGTTATAGCTTAATTCTGTGTTTTCATCATCAATTTGAACCAATACAATATCATAATCCTCCTTTTGTGTAAAAAAACGTGACAATGACAAAACCCTAAATAGAACATTTAACATATGATTTTAGAACTTGCAAAAAAAAAAAAAAAGAACTTGCCTATTTGTGCATTAAGCAATTCTGTTGGGATGATTGGACTGTTGTGACCATGGAACTTTTTGTTTAATATCAATTGATACTCCAATGAATATACTTAAAGCTACTATGTAGAATTTTGAAATGGCTTTTTTAAGTTTCTTAGGGAAAATATGTTCACTTCATTTTACCATTAAACTGGTTTCATTTGTTTTATGGATTGAATTGGATGGTCATTGTTGTTTTCCATAGTTTTGCCATGTATGAACATCTTTAATTTCTTTACACATAAAAAACATTTTTTTGTATTCTCTGGTATTTTTTATATCAAAAGTCTGAAGTACTTAATAGCCAAAGGAGACTTTGGTGGCATAATCATAGCTGCTAAATCCCAGCGTAAGCAGTTCAAAACCACCAGTTATTGTATGGGAGAAAGATGGAATTTTCCCCGAAATATTTAAAATGTTTACAGCCATGGAAACCCAAAAAAGCAGTTCTGTTCTGACATACAGCATCACCGTGAGTCAGAATCTATTCAGTGGCAGTCTTTAACATTTTTTTTGCAATCTTCCATAGTTTGATTCTGCTGGCTGTTGATCATGGTGTCCTGAATATTTTGTTACTTTGAGCAATTCTAGTTACAAAC
>NW_022111324.1:81114076-81118785 GCF_000313985.2 Echinops telfairi | reverse complement strand
ACATATGTGCTTGACACAATGGATGTATGTATGGATTGTGATAAGAATTGTATGAGCCCCCAATAAAATACTTTTTTTAAAAGTATTTTTGTAATTTAACCAACATTTTTAATTATTACATGATTCTATATGTACATATTATTCTATATATGTTGAAATGAAAGAAAATTGCAAAAATACAGAACTCAATTTCTGAAGTTACTATGGGTTTGAACAATTTTCATGGACCTTTTCAAAACTTTTTACCAGTTAGGCAATTTTTCCTAGAGTAAGTAAAGTTCTTTGAAAGTAGGTTGGGGGCAATGAGATGAAGTGTTCTGAAGCAGTTTTCAAAGAATTTTGGGAATAATGTATTTCTTTTAGATAGCTGGATATTTCCTATGGCTGTTTGGGAAATATTTTCTTATACAGAGCATATACCTTGGACCCAGATTTTAGCTTTAGTTATGTTACTTTTGTGAGTTGACCTCCCCCCCCCCCAATTTGGACATTAAGTATAGGGTAATACAAATCTACTGTTAATAATGTTATCTTTTTAAAAATATTTCAGAGAAAGTATGCGAGACTTAACAGCTCAAGTGACTAGTGGACTCCTACTATTCCCAGAAGTAACTATTCAAGCCCTTGGAGAAGATGAAATAACACTAGAATCTGTGCTTCGTGGAAAATTTGCTGCAGGTAAAACAATGTTGCTGATGATTTACAAACTTTTAAAGTAAATAAGGTAAATGGGTAATAAGCTTAGGAAGAGGTACGGGAAAGCAAAAAACAAAAAAAACAACAACCAGGAACATAATGGGTGAACATGAGCAGCTTGCTCTGAGTTAGTGCACCCAGTGGCACTGCGTGGGAAGGTGCTCTCTGGTCACAGTGAAGTTTTTCATGAAAGCTTGAACCTTGTTTTTTGTGATGGCCCATTTAAGAGAACAGCAAGCAGCTGTGAAATTTTGTTTCCTGCTTTTGGAGCAGGGGTGGGGGGTGTTGTAGAAACGGTTGTGATGTTGAACACAATTTACAAGGACAGCACTATGGGAAAAACTCAAGTGTACAAGTGGTTTTCTCATTTCAAAATAGGTGAAATGTCGATTGATGACAAACCTTGTTTTGGACACGTCCTTCAACTTCCCTTTAGACAAAAATGTCAACTCGATGTGCATTTTAATCAAGCTTTCTATTTAGAGGTTCTGATAAGATTGCATAACCGTGTGTGACCCAAAAAGGCCTGATTTGTGGCAGAGGGGGACTGATTTTGCCACCACAACAATGCACCTGCTCATGCAGCCTTCTCAGTGTGTGAATTTTTGTCAAAAAAAAGTCATGCCTCTCTTGCCCCACACATCTAACTCCCCTGAACTTGCTCTGAGCAACTTATTTTTATTTCTTCAAATGAAGAGTGACATAAAAGGACAGGGATTTGAAAATGTAGAGGTGAAGAAAAAAGCCAAGGGAAGTACTGTCAGCAATCCAAACAGATGAGTTCGAAAAATGTTTCCAAGAATGGACTTGAAGATTTGACAAATGTATTAAGTGTAATGGAGAGTACTTTGAAGGTGATAAGATTGTTTTGTAAAAATTAAATACAGCTTTTGAGGGGGGAAATATTCCGGTTTTGGGGGGGTACATTTGTGTACTGAAGTTTTTTAATGTGGAAGAAGAACATGACTTGAGTTGAATGGACTTAGAAAAATGTATATGTATATTTTTAGGGAATCTGATTGGGAATGGATAGTAGGCTAGTTCATTTTTCCTTATTAAAAATCCTGATGTATTTAAGTAGTGCCTATATTTGAGAGGTAGAAATAGTACACACCCTTTTTTCGAATCAGTAAATTACTGGGATTAGAAAAGAAAAATCTGATTTTAAAAGGCCTTATATTAGATAAGATAGCTTACATTTCATATAAGTGAGTGATATGCAGAAGACTTCCAGCAAGAAGTCAGCAAAGTGATGCGACATCAGTCATTTACCCATTTTCAGTCCTATTCACATGGATATTGCATTAAGAGTGTAAATTCTGAGCACTAAGTTTGCAGGAGTCTATAAGGATGAAAATAAAAGCCCAAAATCTATTTGCAGATTTCCTGTGGATTAATCCTCCATTGAATTCCTTGTGACCTTTAACCGGGAAAGTGAACAATTTTGCCCTCGGGCAGAGTTCATTCGTTAGAAAATTGATTACCTTCACCCTGTTTGCTCAGCAGCCCTGGGAGCAGCATTCTGTAGAAACTGCCACTCTGCGGACCCATGGTCTGGAGTCAGGTTCTGACTGCCATTGTTGGTAGTCTCTGGACCCATCTTCTAAGCTCTTCTGACATAGTATATACATGTCACCATCATCGTCCTGTTCCCTCTTCTAGTCTCTCCTAAATCTGTAGTGTATTGATATACTGCTAATCATGCCTTCATGACAGTTTCCTTTGCCCTCCTACACCCTTCTAAAGTTTCCAAATCTCTGCAAACCTTGAACACCACTTACTTAGTCAGTATCACACATACAGCAAGTGGCAAAAATCCCGTTTTAACTCCAGCAGTGTGGATTTCCATTGTGCCGTTTTCTTATACTATATAGCCTTCTCTTAGCCGTAATTTAGTATATTTAACTGTGTACTTGATGTTTCACTTGGATGTATCATGAATTTCAAATTTAATAATAAAAGGTACTTTAGCAAAAATTTAGGATTCATTCTTAGTTTTTCTCTGTTTTACTTACCTTTTTGAATTTATTATCCAGTTCCTTTATTTCTACCTCTAAAATGAATCTGCAGTCAGTCCACTTTATCTATAGTCAAATATCTTCTCCCTACTTTCACTCTATGCAGCCCTTCCCCACTCCATCCCTGGCATTATGCATTGTCTGCATAGCAGCTGGTGTTGCATTTGAAAAATAAACCAGGCTATCAAGTCCCTACTTAAAACCCTACCTTGATTTTAAGTTGCGTGCAGAAGGACTTCTAGTAGTACTTCATTTTGCTGTTTTGTCTAGTTTTGTCTTCTCAGTTGAGAATCATGTGTTGTATCTTTAACTCCTTGTTTAAATCCTTTTCAGATGTAGTAGTCGAAGTATGAGTTTTGGAGGCATACTTGGGATCTACTTTGGTTCTCCTGTTTTATAGCTGTGTGACTTTGGGCAAGTTGTTTTTACCATGTCAAACTTTATTTGTTTTATCTCTACATTAATTTGCCATGAGGAATAAATGTCAGTGTATTTAGGCATACAGCATGTACTGAATGGTTATTTTTGTTATTGCAGTATTGGTTGCCCTTTTTTATTATTCAAATTCATTTGAGGACTTGTATAAATAATAAGATCTCACTTTTGGGATAGGTGACATTTTGTTTATATGTGAAAGAGCTAACTGCTACTTAGTTTTGTGTATACAAACAGTATTTTTTGAATCTGTATCTTTTTTTTCTTTCTAGGAAAAAGTGGACTTGCTTGTTTGGCCTGTGGTCCACAACTTGAGGTAGTAAACTCTGTAACAGGAGAGCGGCTGTCTGCATATAGATTTAATGGAATAAGTGACCAACCTCCTATAATCCTAGCTGTGAAAGAATTCTCTTGGCAGAAGAGAGCTGGATTGCTAATTGGATTAGAAGAAGCAGAAGGGAGTGTTCTCTGTCTTTATGACCTTGGTACATCAAGAGTGGTTAAAGCAGTTGTTCTTCCTGGAAGGGTAGGTATTACTTAAGATAGTGTTGCATTTCTGTTATTAAATCTGAAGACTTATTGACTCCGTGGGTGCTATTTACTGTAAAAATTCATAACTGATATTTTTTGGTAATTCTTCAGTAAAAAGTTTTCAGTATGTTATAAGGAAGTTGTATGTTATAAGGAAGTTAATATCTGAAATGCAGTTTTCTTATGCTTGGTTAGAAAATTCCAGAGTGAAAATAGTGATGACATGTGGTGTAATACTCTCCTATATGAGAAGTACCATCTTGAGTCTTTCTTATCTCTAGCTGTATCTTATGAGAACACTGGAAGTTTATAAAAATGTAATATGTTTATTATGCTGGGTTTTTTTTAAGAGTGCCCTTTTCTCTTAATTCTTTAGTATTAGAGAAATCTGGAAAATAATAGATTTATCAGTATTTATCACTTATTAATTCTAATATATGTGTGTGCCTTCTATTTGCCAGACCCTCAATTAATAGTATTTATAGAAGTACTTTTCTGGGTTGTTTCTTCATGTTTATTGCTACTACCTGTGCATGGCAGAAGAAAGCATTGACTTACAAATAGATAGACACATTTACTTATCTGTATGGGAAAATGTATTTCTTCACATGTATAGAGTTTTATTCTATGATTATGTTTGTATGTGTGTGTTTAATACTTAAAAAGAATAGAATTTTTGAAGTTTATAAGAGATCTTAATGACAAAATAACATGTTTTTACAGATAAGGAAACTGAGGATCAGTGAGATACTGTGGGAATCTGAAACAGTTTGTAGTCTGTCTTAAATGAAGGGACTTAAAAAGATTGTGGAAAATGTAATTAAAAGATAACTATTTTCCATAGATGTCCCCCTTGCATGGGGGAATGGAAAAAAGAAATTTGAGAAGCAAAATTAATTCACAATTTACTGAGGATTATAAATCAAGGTATATGCTAGTTGCTGGGGCTATGGAAATGAGCTTGGTCCTCCATGTTTTCACAGAGCTTGCAATTTAGTGGGAAAAACAAATTACACCATAGATAAATAC
>NW_022111324.1:81098868-81112990 GCF_000313985.2 Echinops telfairi | reverse complement strand
TTGTGTCAGTAAAGCGGGCACCCACTGATATGATTTTCAGCTCTTTGATGTCTGATAACTGATCCTTTCTACACCTCGTGGTCAGGCAGGTTGGTGTGCTTCTTCCATGTGGGCTTTGGTGCTTCTTAGCTAGATGGCCGCTTGTTTGCCTTTAAGACCCCAGACGCTATATCTTTTGGTAGCCCGGCACCATCA
The DNA here is from genome assembly GCF_000313985.2 of Echinops telfairi. Lineage (NCBI taxonomy): Eukaryota > Metazoa > Chordata > Mammalia > Afrosoricida > Tenrecidae > Echinops > Echinops telfairi. The sequence continues at coordinate 81,112,795 of NW_022111324.1, read as the reverse complement.
GCTTTCTTCACCGCCTTTGCTTATGTTCACATTTTTCTTCAGCAATCGTGTCGGGAAGGTGTGCATCCTGGAATGCCAATTTAATAGAACAATGTGTTCTTGCAATGAGTGAGTGCTTGAGTGGAGGCCCAATGTCCATCTGCTGCCTTAATACTAAACCTATAAATATATGCACATAGATGTTTTCTCACACTCATATAAATATATTTACATATGTACATTCCAGTCTTAAAATCTCTATACATGCCCTTTGTTCCCTAGTTCTTTCCTGTATTTCCGTTTGCTTTCCTCTTGTCCCATTATCATGCTCAGCCTTCATTTGGGTTTCAGTGATTTCTCTCGGTTACATTGCCCTTGCTTAATCCCTACCAGGCCTCTCACACCCTCCTTGCCTCTGTTTTTGGATCACTTGTTGCTCCCCTGTCCCTGGGTTGGTCAGCTAAGCCAATTTTTTCCAGCACATTTTCAACGCAGTTTTTTGTAGTAGGTGCCTCGGCTGATATTCGGGTCGGCTTATACTCGAGTATATATGGTAAATCTGATCATTATGAGTGCTTGGAAGATACCTGAATAGTTTCTGTTAGAAGAGGTTGGGCATTTCAGGCAGAGACCATCATAAAAAAAGGCACACTAAGTGGAGCATTTGGGGAACTTCAGGGTTAATTTAGGAATGGATGCAGTAGAAGGCGAATGGGAATCAGAACCAAAGAATTCTGGGCTTTTCAATGTACATAACACATCAAAAGTACTTTCAATTGGAGTGTGAGAATAGAATAGTGGTAGTTTAGGCCAACAATCAGGAGGAACTAACCAAAGCAAATCATGACTTACAAAGGAAAAAGATGGGACAAATTCAAAATATATTCAAGGAGTAATATTGACAGGGTTCTGGAATCATTTGGATAGGCTATTGGTTGCTTGTTAGTATCGTTGATGGAAGAAGCATTATAAGACAAGGAAAAGATTGGAGGAGGAGTAAGAGATAACAATGAAAAAATTTAACCAGCTAATTCTTTACTAAAGAAACATCACCTCTTAAATTTTATTGCTCTTCATTATCTTATTCTAAAATTAAGGTAGCATTATCAGTCATTTCATATAATTTGTATAAGTAATCCAAACAGGTATGTTCCTGAACTCTTCACAGAGGCAGGTAAAGAGAACCGTATTATTTATAGACATTATTGCCAGATGACAGGAGAGGACAAAAATTCATGAAATTAAAGCTTTCAGAATTGCACTGTAATATTTTATATACTAATGATATATGGTGGCGGGGGTTTCCTCTAATTAAAAGATAATTTTTTCCCCATGCATTTTCAAAGCTCTTGTATATGGAGAACTTAATTTTTGCCCGTAATAAATTACACCCCCCAGTACTTTATAATCTTTATTAAATGTTATGTTAATACAGTGTCCCCATGTCTTTCCAGGGCATTCATTAATATAGTAGAATTCACCAAATACTTAACTGTCCTGTCTCATAATTAATTTTTATGAAGTGATGGGAAACAAAGCAAGAGCTAAGTATAAAATGAAATATGGACTATTAAGTGCACATATTTGAAATTTGATTAGTGAAAATGGAGCTAAATTCTGTAATTTTCCTTAAATAAAAATCTTTGCTAAGGATCAGTGATACATAGTCCCAAAATTTTTCAGGAAATTGATTACTGTACAAATACTTTTAAAGAAGGTTAGACTTTAAGAAATAAACAGGATAAAACATCTTGTATTTGGAGATTATTTTGTTTATAAGGAGTTGACAGTAAATTTTTCTAGAGTGACTTGTTTTTCTTTGGCTGATTAAGAACTTTAAAATCAGAAAGCTTATTTACAGCTTTATCAGTGATAATTACATGCTGTCATATTAAAGAGTATTATAAACATTAAATGAAACAGCAAAATGCTTGGTGCATAATGTTTTAAGCACTATCCTTTATTATCCCAACTGCATAGTTTTTAAAAATATTGATAGTGGTACAATTCCTAATACATCTGGTGGCTTCGTGATGTAATTAGGATTCATAAGTATTAAATGCAAGTTATTCTATATTTGAAAATGAATATATTTCTAAAATTATCATAGCTGATAACGTGATTTACTTTCAAGTTTTGTTTGTTGTGTTTTTACTTATATTTTATATGATCATGTATTTTACCTTTAGGTAACTGCTATTGAACCTATAATTAATCATGGTGGAGCCAGTGCAAGCACTCAGCATTTACACCCAAGTCTTCGGTGGCTGTTTGGTGTGGCAGCGGTGGTAACTGATGTTGGACAGATCCTTCTTATTGATCTGTGTTTGGATGACTTGTCATGCAGTCAGAATGAAATAGAGGCATCAGGTAATTCGTCATTCTTGAAGCAAACACTAGAGTATCTGAAAATTCTTGTGTAAAGGATTGTTTTTAAAAACAGAACATTTCATAAAGAAGCATGAAAGGGTTCTTTTTGACTGGTAATTTTTGTATACATTGCTCTTTTTTTAATTGATGAAGTGTGAGAGTAAATAAAGCATTGCTATTGTAGTTCCAGTTCCAAAAGGTCCAATGAAAATAATGACTTTTGAAGGGATCTTGTGGGTCAGTTAAATTTAAGGCAGAGAGGTCATCTCAGAATGTTATCGTGTCTGTTTTTTTGAATCCCAAAGGGATAATCTTGATAGATTTTCTCAAAGGATACAGGGTCATTATGGGAGCTTATAAAGGAAAACAATTAAATTTGGAAACTTCATTAGTTAGTGCGTTATTCTGGGTAGACTAGAGAAACAAATTGATAGACACTCGTATATAAGAAAGAAGTTTATAAATGATTGCAATTGAATATTGAAAAAAACATCCCAGCGCAGTCCAAATCAAGTCCATAAGTCCAATATGTCCGATACCAATCTAGAAAGTCATTTTCAGACTCAGGAAATACATGCCATGACGACAGATGCAGGACTCCCAGAGGGTAGTGGGTACAAAGTCTTTTGGATCCAGTGATGGTAGAAGCATCTCAGCACTGGCAGGGGTCTCCACATGGCTCCTCCAGTTCCCAGGGCACGGGGTCTTATTAGTGTAGTGCCATCTGTCTTGTCAGTAGGGTGTCTCCCAGGGAGTGAGCAGAGTCCCACCTCCAAGGAGGAAACACCAGATTTCCCAGAATTCTCAGGAGAAAGCCATGCCTATGCAGAGGCCTCATTGGAAATAATGGTCTTAGGCAACCCCTGTGAAAATGGTTGTTCAACCCCCAAAGGAGTCACAAACCCACAGGTTGAGAACTGCTGTCTTAGAGAATGCCTCCCATGGTTAAATCACCTTTAAAATAAGTTGTGTAATCACAATCAGTTCTTTTAAAGTCTTCTTGTAAAGCATTCTGTGATTTTTGTAGCAGTACTTTTTGGTTACCCCTATATATGTACACACTAAAGGAAATTATGGTAGAGATGGCGATGCTGATGTATTTCCAGATATATATTTGAATAAGATCTATTCTTTAGTGAATGTTAGTGAAAGTAAAAGGTATAAAATCATATAGGTAGGATCATACGTAGTGATTTTGATATAATGTTTATGTTCCTGTGGTAAGACCAAGACAGAAATAATGTTATTTAATGGGAACGAATAGGGTCACTAAGTGTTAGAATTGGCTTAATGGCATGGCAGTGAGTTGAGATGAGTATTGCATTAGCTATTGGGTAATGATATGAGTATTTTACTCAAGAAAGATGAGTATTTTTTCAGTGATATTTATGAGTAATCATAATTACATTATTCCTAGCAACATGAAAATGATTCAGTTGTGTTTGTTAATATCTAGACCATAATCTAAATTGCCAAGAGTGTCTTTAAAATCTTTCTAGATTTTGTTTGTTTAATTGGGATCCAAATAAAGTCCATACATTGTATCTTATAGTTGTGTTTCAAGTCTCCTTGAATGCAGAATGATTCCCTTGATACCCATTTATTTTTTATTCATTTTTAATGTAACCAATCTGCCTAAAGTACTGAGTTATCTGGTCGAGTACTCCATATTCTGGAATTATCTACACGTCTTCATGTGGGGTCACTTACATTTCTGCAAATGTAAGTTAGGCTGATAAGATTAGATTTAACATTTTGGCTAGAACACTTCAGAGGTGCTGAAGGCCTAAATTTGGCTATCATCAGGAAGCACCTGTTGACTGGCTGTTTCACGTGTAGTGATAACATGAGTTTAGATGCTATTGGCGCGATCCTTCCATGGTACACTTTTCGATGGGTCTTTATCCCAAAGGTGATTATTGCCTTTTAGGCAATATTGGGCAATGTTAGAGGCATTCAGCATGTTAGAAAGACTTAACAATAGTTACTACTACAACCACAATGCCGAGTTAGTTCTGACTCATAGTGACCCTGTTCACGACAGAAACACCGCCAGGTCTGCATTCTTGTCAGAATTGTTCTTATGTTTGAGCCCATTTTTCCAGCTCCTATATCTGTCCATCTTGTTGAGGACCTTCTTCCTTTTCCCTGCCCCTCTACTTTACCAAGAATGATGGTCTTTTCCTTTCTCCCTGGTAACATGTCCAAAGTACAACAATGTGTGGAGGTTTAGAAACCCAACTTTAAACTAGTGGTTTCATCCATTGAAATTATTGCCATGCAAAAAATTATATTGATGTGAATGAAGGGGAGGGCAGACTGGAGACCCACAAAGCCCATTTGTAGACAGTTGGACATCCCCATACAGATGGGTCACAAGGAAGAGACAAACCAGTCAGGGTGCAGTACAGTACTGACGAAACATTCAACTTCTAGTTCTTTAATGCTTCCTCCCCCTCGCTATCATGACCCCAGTTCTATCTACCTTACAAATCTGGCTAGACCAGCACATGTAAACTGGTACAGATAAGAGCTCGCAACATAAGGAACCAGGACAGATAAACCCCTCCAGACCAATAAGGAGAGTAGCTATACCAGGAGAGTAAGAGGAAGGTGGGGGTAGAAAGGGGAACCAGTCACAATGATCAACATATAACCCTCTATCTGGGGGATGGACAACAGAAAAGTGGGTAAAGGGAGACATGGGTCAGTGTAAGGCATGAAAAAAACAATTATAAATTATCAAGGGAACATGAGGGAGGGAGGGTGGCAGGGGGAAAAGTGAGCTGATATGAAGGACTCTAGAAAGAAAATGTTTGGAAAATGATGCCAACCAACATGTACAAATGTGTTTGACACAGTGGATGTATGTATGGATTGTGGTAACAGCCCCCACTAAAATGACTTACTAAAAAAATTATTGCGATAACCTTTCAGTAAGAACTGCAAAGTAACAAATTTTAAGTATTGCTAATCTAAGGGAAAATTTCTCATTTAACTAGGCTTGTTTGGGTACTCTAAGATGTATTTATACACAGAAAATGCAGGATAAATGCTTACTACTATCTTAAGTACTAATTTTCAGAGTGAGACATTAGTATCAACTATATGGTAAGATAGATTGGTAGAGTAGTTATAACAATAGGCTCAAATATAACAACACAGAGTAGTTATTTATAACAGTAGGCTCAAATATAACAACAGATCTGAGGATGGAGCAGAACCAGACAGTGCTTCATTCTATTGTACCTGGGAAACCAACTTGAGGGAACCCACAATAATAATTATATACATTTGTGTACATGTATGTGTACACACAATGCATATACATACATAGTCACACATATATAATGCCAATATGTATTTTTGGTTTTGCCATTCTTTTGATAGCTTCCTAGATTTCTTGCACAAGATATGCTACGCTTATCTTGTTTGTGTCTTGCTCCTGACCTGGAACCAGTCATTTCTCCAAAGAGATTTCAGACTGCTAAATTTGGAAAATAAATTAACAGCTTTATTATGGTCAAGGAAATTGTTTATCCCTTAAAATTTTTACCTTAGATAATACTTGAGGGTGTACTCTGGTGATTTTTTAAGAATTACATAAGTATAAATGTATTTCGAGAGATGATTTAGATAGATCAGGTGGCTATTTCATAGTTCAACATGCTTCAGTATCTTTAATCTTTATTTTGTTTCCAATAGTCATCACTTGCAGCCTAAATAGTACCTGACTCATTTTTCTTTTTGCTTAAAAAGTATATTAGTATATTAATTTTACTTTGTTTTTAGACCTGGAGGTTATAACCGGTATCCCAACTGAAGTACCACACATCAGAGAAAATGTCATGCGAGAAGGACGTCATCTCTGTTTCCAGTTAGTAAGTCCATCAGGAACAGCCGTTACAACTCTTAGTTACATAAGCAGGACGAATCAACTTGCCATAGGCTTTTCTGATGGCTATCTAGCACTTTGGAATATGAAAAGCATGAAAAGAGAGTAAGCATATAATTTTTCTTATTTGTTGACAGTTTCTTTAAAGGAATAACTAGTATACAATATTTTAATTTGGTAGACATGGTTCTGCCTTGTGAATGTGTGTTATTGAAAGTGTTGCCTTCTCATCAGCCCTCAAATAGTATCCAGCCACTTAAGAATTTAGTATGTGCAAGTCAACAATTCATGTGTTCCTGTGTGAAGCCAGCGTAAACTTGTAGAATTTCCTTTTCTCAACAGTATTTTAAATTCTATGTCATTGGCTAAATTAATGACACCATCAGTAGAATTACCTTATGCCCTGGGGGTTCTCTATCATAAAACGATAATGATGGCTGAAGCGAACCAGAAACATGTAAACCATAGATAAATGAATGGATTTGGGGCTTGCACTTAATTCTGGCCCCAGTATAAGAACAAGTAGTTCTTAAGACATGGCCCTGCTTGATGCCCATCCTTATCACTGAAGATACGGGTGCTGTAGCACAGTGTGGTGGAGAAACTAGATGGTGCCCAACTATCAGTAGGAATAGTGGCTGGGGACTTAAAGGCTTGTCTTCAAACAAGCAGCCATCTAAGTGAGGCATCAACTAAGTTCACATGGAAGAACCACACCAACCTGTGTGGATCCAAGGATTGTAAATAATAAAATCCAAAGGAGGGAATAATATGAGAGCAAAAACTCTGAACACTTGGTTTGCAGAAGGCTATGAATGAAAGCCCTACATACATTTGCAGGGTCCCCACTTGAATTAAGTCTCCAGTGAAGACCCTCTGATGATAGTTGAGAAGTATGAGTAACATTGCTGTCAAACAGCATTATAAAATCAATTACGGCAGATGTAGTTCAATTCACATGTAATATCATATTTGATCTCTTTTTTGACCCATTCTAGAGTTGCTTCAATTTTCTATTATTTTTGGTTTTCTTTGTGACTGAGATTTTTCTGTTTCATCTAATTGTGTTTTTTGGTTCTTTGCTTCTTGTCTGTTTTGTGTGATTTTTCTGTGTATGAAATCCAGATTATGAAAAGAAAAGAAAGATATCTAGAATATGTAAATCTGTAGAGACAATAACTGGATTGATAATTGCTTGGGTGTATGGTGAGGGAGTTGGAGGGGAACAGGAAATGAGTAAAAGAAAGTGTTCAGAAATTGATTGTGGTGGTGATTGCAAAATCTTAGTATGATTGAATGATTACGTTGTCAGATAATGTGGCGTATATGCCAATAAAGATATTTTTTTAAAAAAATAGGCAGTGTGACTTGATGAGTAAGAAACAAGTGATAAAGAGACATGATAGGCATGACCTTGGGCGCCAAGTGGACGTATTTCAGTTTTACACTCCAGTTCATGAAGATCTATTGCAGGTTTTGTTTGTTTTAACCACAACTGTATAGAGGAATCATTTAGATACTTTGAAATTCACCCATCTTAAGTGTACAATTCAGCGATTTTTAGGGAATTTACCAGGCTTTACAATCATCCCCATAATCTAGCTTTAGAACATTTCTGTCACTCCAATAAAATCCTTCTAACCTATTTATACCCCCAGACCTGGAAGACTATGAATCTACTTTCTGTTATTACAGATTTGACTTTTAATTACATTTTTTAGAAATCATTTTATTAAGGGCTCATAGAACTCTTATCCCAGTCCATACATCAATTGTGTAAAGCACATTTGTACATTCATTGCCCTTAGTTACATTTTATATAAGGGGAATCATACCATACTCTTCTGTGCCTAGCTCCATTCACTAAGTATAACGTCCCTTAAGTTTACCCATGTAGCTTATGTCAGTACTTCATTACCTTTATCTGATAAATGATATTCCATTGTACAAGTTGGCACATCTTGTTTATTCATCATTGCTTGGACATTTGGGTTGTTTCCATTTTTTGACTTGTGAACATTTGTGTTCAAGTCTTTCTTTGTAGGAGCATATGTTTTTATTTTCTCGGAATTATACCTAGGAATAAAATTGCTTGCTGGGTTAATTGGGGGTGGGGGGGAGGTTACCATAAAGAAATTACCATATAATCAAGCGGCCATCAAGCTCAGAAGCAACAAAGCCCACATGGGAGAAGCACACCAGCCTATGCAACCACGAGGTGTCGAAGGGATCAGGTGTAAGGCATCATCAGAACAAAAAATCTTACCATAGTGAATGATGGGGGGAGTGCGGAGTGGAGATCCAAAGCCCATTAGTAGGCCACTGGAGATCCCCTTGCAGAGGGGTCTCCGGGAGGAGATGAGCCAGTCAGGGTGCGATGTGGCAATGATGAGAAATACAACTTTACTCTAGTTCCTAAATGTTTCCTCCCCGCTCCTACGACCGTGACTCGAATTCGATCTTGCAGGTCTGGCTGGACCAGAGGAGGTACACTGGTACAGATAGGAACTGAAAATGTAGGGAATCCGGGACAGATGAGCCCTATAGGACCAGTGGTGTGAGTGGCAAAACAGGGAGGGTAAAGGGAGAATGGGTAGGAAAGAGGGAACCGATTACATGGAAATGTGTGTGACCTCCTCCCTGGGGGACAGACAGCTGAAAGGTGGGTGAAGGGAGACGTCGGACAGGGCAAGATATGACAAAATACCCATTTATAAACTATCAAGGGCTCATGAGGGAGGGGAAAAATGGGGACCTGATGTCGGGGGTTTAAGTGGAGAGAAAATGTTTTGAGAAACGATGTACAAATGCGCTTTACACAATTGATGTGTGTATGGATTGGAATAACAGTTGTATGAGCCCCTAATAAAATGTTAAATAAATAAAAAAATTTTTACAAAAGAAATTACCATAAAGAAAAAATAATAATATGAATAATTCTAATGTATCAAATCATAATATGACAAGGGAGTGAGTTAGCATGTGAATTTAAGTTGATTCCATGATATTGAAGACACATTTCACTTGTGGTATATCGTATGCTATTAAAATATGCCTTTAAAAAATTAAAACTTCATGTTTGTGTAGGGTGAGTTCTTTTAAAAGTGCTTTTACTCATAATTCTCTAGAGAAAGTAACAGTTAAAAGGATTCTCGATTGCCAGAAAAATAAAATAATGATAAAAATCAGTTCATGATTTTATGCTTTCAATTCTTCCCCAAAATATAATATTGTTACTTTTCATTAATATCTATAGAGTAAAATTGCTGAGGACATATCTTTAAGGGTAGAAGCATTTGCACATTGTGCAATTTCTAACTTAATTGATGCTTACTGTCAATGTTTGTTTCATTTTCAAAGCATGTTGATTATATTTTCTTAACTAATCTGTCTTAGAACTTTCTGCTCATTTCGTGGAATCAAGAAATTAGTGATTACTTGCCTAGATCTGATCATAAGAGTTTACCAAGTTTAAAGTGAAAGAAATAAAAATGAAAGATGGAAGATAGCAAGTAGATTTCACTATTCAATTCTTTGATCATATTTGATGAGTACTATTAAACACTTAATCTCCCTGGGCTTTTTCAGAATCATATTTTCCACCAAAATACCAGTGGTGAAGTAGCTGTGCCTAGAGGTTCCCTATGAGAAGTTTATTTGAATTGTTTTGTTGTTGTTGTTGTTTTTTAATTTTATTGGGGACTCATACAACTCTTATCACAATCCATCCATTGTGTGAAGCACATTTGTACATTTATTGCCTTCCTCATTCTCAAAATATCTGCTTTCTACTTGAACCTTGGTATCAACTGCTCATTTTTTTCCACCCCCTCTCTGCCCCCCCCCTCCTGAGCCCTTGATAACTTATAAATTATTATTTTGTCATGGCTTACACCTTCACACCCACTTTTCGCTTGTCTGCCCCACAGGGAGGGGATTATATGTAGATCCCTGTAATCAATTCCCCCTTTCTATCCCACCCTTCCAGTATTGCCACACACCACTGGTCCTGAAGGGTTCATCTGTCCTGAGTTCATCTGTCCTGGATTCCCTGTTTGCAGCTCTTTTTGTACCAGTGTACATCCTCTGGTCTAGCCAGATTTGTAAGGTAGAATTGGGATCATGATAGTGTGGGGAAGGAAGCATTAAAGAACTAGAGGAAAGCTGTGTTTCATTGGTGTATACTGCACCCTGATTGGCTCGTCTCCTCCCTGCGACCCTTCTGTAAAGGGATGTCCGGTGGGCTTTGGGTCCCCACTCCACACTCCCCTTCATTGAATTGTTTTTATTGCTAGACTTTAGCAACTCATGTTTAAATTGGTCCTGGGACATGCCTGAAAACCCTGACTGATGTTGCAGTGTTTTAGAGGGGTTTTTTTTTTAGCTATTGCTATCTCTTAGCTAATTTTTTTTTTTCTTTTAAAAAGTATATGGGAGATTTTTCAGGGTTTCTATTTCTTCTGTCCTAAACCCATTGCTGAGTCTGTTTTGACTTTTATAGTTAATCCTGTAGGACAAATTAGAGTCTCTTAACAGAGAAGATGGATGACCTAGCTTTGTCCCAGTAAACTACTACTGCATTCAGATTGCCAGCTTTACAGTTAGCACCTCAACACTTCTCTCTTAGTAGTAGTATGGAATTTTTTTCTAAACCCAAGTGGCTGAAATGGAATATATGGCAGAATTTCCTCTCTTTCTATGGCATGTCTTATTGGAGACTAGTGATTAATGATATACTTTTATGTGAATAGGAAAGTTTATAGATAACACATCAAGCTCCTTTTTCATTAAATTAGAACAAAATATGAAATGTACTGTTTTGTATACCCCATACAGATATTACACGCAACTGGAAGGTGGAAGAGTTCCTGTGTTTGCTGTTACTTTTCAAGAACCTGAGAATGATCCTCGTAATTGCTGTTATCTATGGGCTGTTCAGTCTACACAAGATAGGTTAGTGTGGTACATGGTGACAGTTAAAGAATCTTTGTAAACAGTAAAACTTTATGTATTGGAAGACTTTGTTTTCTCTTTTTGTTGTCTTGTTTTCACTTTGTTGTCTCAACGAAAAGGAACAGTTCTTTCAGTGAATTAATGAGTATTAGTTGAAATACTTTTGGTGATTTAATTATTATTTCTCATAATTTTGAGTGGATAGTGTGGTACCAGGAACTTTAAAGGACCTTAGTAGCCAAGGAAAAGGATAAACTAGTAAGAGAATTCAAATTCAAACTGTGACTCTAAAATCGGCTCTTTCTTAACCCTCACTGCATGTTGTGCTCGAGTAGTACAGCGTTGATTTGGTATCTTTGTTTTATGTATAACCCTCATTCCTATGATCCATGGCAACATCTTCATTCTCGTTAGAAGCATAATAAGCTATGGTAAGAGACCAGGTAGATGGAGTAAGAACATGCTGTCACTTAGGGAGGGTTCCAATTGTTGTCCTGTATGCAGATGTTATTCTGCTTACATCCCGTTGGTTAGAATTTGACCACCACTTACCATAGAGGAAGCTGAGAAACACAGTCTCTGTTTTGTCGGCTGTGTGTGCTTAAAACCAAAACAAATCTGTTTGGGGGGGGAGGATATTGAGTTGAAAATTATTATAAGTCTCTACCATATGAGGTGAGGTATCACTTGAACTGTGCAAACAACATCAGCTTAATTAGATGGATTTTAACAATCAGTTACTGTTTGAAAAGACTTTTGTTAAAACAGCCAAATAAAACTTCCTCACAGTGATCTTTGTTTTGTCACATGCAAGTTTTTTTTTCCAGAGAATAAGACATTGAATGTAGGAATATGATCTTTAGAATATCTCCTTGGATAACTTCTATTTCTTTTCCAGTGAAGGGGATGTTTTGAGTTTACATCTGCTCCAGCTGGCCTTTGGTGATAGAAAGTGTTTGGCTTCAGGACAAATCTTATATGAGGTAAAGGGTAATGGTAATATGGATAGTATGTTACCATTTCATTCATTGTTTATCTAGTTTGTTTTTCTTCTTTTAAGATCCTGAAACGTTAGTCTTGTATTCAAGTTCAGATTGTAGTTATAATGTAGTTGAGGAAAGATTTGGTTTAGTAGGTATTTTACCTAAGCAGCATTCTTGATGTCTCCAGTTGTCATTTTCTTTAAATCAGTGTAGGTTGACTAGAATCGAGCTTGTGATTGATAGCCAAAACAAAATTACTTGCAGTCTTTTGCTTAGACCTAGCATATCAAAAATTGAAGCCTGTAGAGATGACTTTCTAAATAGTCCTGCTCTTTACAGTTGTAAAAAAAAGTAAATAACATTCAGTTATTCAGATGATTACCCTTTTGTGTGTGGCTGAATTTCAACCCTTAGAATACCTGTTTCTAGAAAAGTTTCTAAAAATATTTGAGGGGTATATGGTTGGGGTTTTAGAGAATCCATCCATGGCCTCTGAAATTGTATATGGATATATATAACTCTGCATTTTTATCATGAAAGACTTGGCTTTTTCAGATTCTAAGTGGATTTAATAAAGAAAAAAGCTCTAATATTCAAGGGCCAGAATTTCTGAGAAAATGGGGAGATAGGATTCCTGGTCTAGCAATGTGGTGTAATTAGGTTATTACTGTGTTACTGCAATATAATGTAATCACAATGATCCAGCCAGGATTATTAGGGTTCTCATGGCCAATAACAACTTTTGAGATTGTATTATTAATTATTTGTGAAAGACTCAATATAAGAGCTGGGTTTTATGGAGCCTTTTAAACTTTGTTTTTGTTCTTTGCTTATTCTTTTAAGTCTAGTTTTAAAAGATTTTTCCTTTGTATTGTGTCTAAATGTTTACATTTAGAGAATACTTATTGGATGACTTTTTTGCTTGGTGTCATACTAGTATAAATTTGTGTATAATTCTGTTTCAGGGATTAGAGTACTGTGAAGAAAGATACACGCTGGACCTCACAGGTGGCATGCTTCCTTTGAGAGGACAGACCAGTAATACCAAACTGTTGGGCTGTCAGAGTATAGAGAAATTTCGATCTCATGGTGACAGGGAAGAAGGCATGACTGAAGGTTGATTAAACTTCCTTATATCTTGTACATTGTTGATTTAAAATTACGATACATTATTGGTTTCTAGAGTTTATAGTCTTGGGAGGTAAAAATTGAAACAATAATTATAAAATGTATTCATGTCTTTATGAAGTACTAGGTATTTCTTGCTCTCTCTAGATTGCTGTGTAGAACTCAATTATTGAATAAGGGTAATGAGGGACCTTTGTATTTTAATCTAGCTATCTCAACAGAGAAACCGAAGTGGTCTATCATCCTAATTATTGTGAAATAAGAAGCACAGTATCTACTGAAACATGCCTGAGAGCAATGCTTCTTTTTTTTTTTTAATCATTTTATTGAAGGCTCATACAACTCTTTTTTTTTTAGTTATTTCAGTTTTTAATATTTTCTACAGATACTTTTTCTCTGTTTCATTTTTTTTTTTTTAACATTTTATTAGGGGCTCATACAACTGTTATCCCAATCTGAGCTCTTATCTGTACCTGGGTTCTCAGTATCTATTCATCCCTTTCTACCCTTGCCTGCCTTTTGAACCTTGGTGTTTAAGCTGCCCTTTTGGTTGCTTGTCTAAAGGCCATAATCTTGGTGTTTGACTAATCTCCGTCAGATCAGTAAGTTTTATTTTATT
>NW_022111324.1:81091440-81097660 GCF_000313985.2 Echinops telfairi | reverse complement strand
CTTTCAGCTCTATCTCCTGACACCAGCGTTTCAGTCTTTACCTGGCAGGTGAATATATATGGACAAGGAAAGCCTTCTATATATTTGGGACTTTTTGACATAAATCGTTGGTATCACGCACAAATGCCAGATTCATTAAGGTTTGTTTGTTTTTCCTTTTTCGTGTGTGTGTGTGTGTGTGTGTGTGTGTGTGTGTTTATCTAACAGGTCAGTAATTTAGTAAATTCTATCACAGGTCTGGAGAATATCTACATAATTGCTCGTATTTTGCACTGTGGTCATTGGATTCTGTTGTGAGTAGGACTTCTCCACATTACATCTTGGATATATTAGTCCACGAGAGAAGTTTAAGTCGAGGAGTTCCTCCTTTGTATCCACCTCCTGAGCAGTTTTTTAACCCAAGTACTTATAATTTTGGTATGTATCTCTTTAACATTTTTTTTTTAAGAAAAGTAACATGCTAAAAAGTAGGTAGATGTATTTGAAGTTTATATATGAGGGTAAGTCCAAAGAATGTTGCTGCTTGGGTTCTAGTTTGTGCATATGCACGAGTTTATTCCAGACAGAATCTGTTTAAACGTGTTGTGTGATCAGTACGTGGTTGGTTGCAGACTACTCAGTAATGTACGTGTCTTAGTCTCTGGTTCCCTTCCAAAAAGATCCAGTTAAAACTGTGGCATCCGAGGGGATCTAAACACCGCCTTCAGAAGTGTATAGACTTAGATGGAAGATAGGCCAAGAAACAGTAACCTTACAGTTCTATATTTTGTTTAATAAAAATGCCTATGACTTCCTAATACTTTTTGTACTTATTGTACGTAATGTCATTATCGGTATGGGGTGGATAAGGTAGAAAATTAATTTTATCCAGAGATAATAAATCCTCAATAAAGAGTTTGTTGCTATTATTTTGAATTTGGTAGATAAAATAGCAACTATTTCATAATTAGTACATTATAATAGTATTATGTACTCAAAGTTAAAATGACAATTCTGGAAAAACTGCTTTAGTGGTGTTACTGTTTGTTCCTTACCTAGCAATATGTTTATTATTGGGATAAAATTTGCCCTACTAATGTAATTTCATTGTAATTCATACTTGGATTTTTTATCTCTCCTCCCCCACCTTAGATGCTACTTGTTTGTTAAACTCGGGAGTTGTTCATATCACTTGTACTGGCTTTCAGAAAGAGGTAGGTACCAGTTATCCACATGGACTGAGCATAATGAAGCTAAAGTCATAAATGATTATTCCAGCTTAGAGGACAGCTTCTGCTAGTTGAGGAGATTAATACCTAGTCCTAACAAGTTACCAGAAGAACTGTTGTTGCAATATTGTATAGCACCTTTATGTGTATGTTAAGCTTCTCGAACCCCTTAGAAAAGAATGAAATATGTCATTGTCTTCCCACAGCCCTAGTCTTCTTTGTAGGAAAGCCTCCGCTCTTGCATTACTTACTTAGATGACATAACATAAATAAATAACCAAGCACAGTGATTTGCACACAGTGGGTGAAGACTATGTGCTGAAAAGGTAATTTTAAGAGGAAATTTGAGGTGGCAGTTCACTTTAATTGGTAATTTTTGAATGCCATATCAGATATCTCTCTCATTAGATCAAAGCAAATAAACTGCTAAGTTTCCTTTGTCAGTTTTTCAAGATCTGTTGCCACATGTCGATTTTTCTGATGGTAATGCATATAAGCTTTCATAAAAACATAGAAGCTACTTAATATATCTTAGTCATAACTATTATTTATAACTTATTTATAACAATTATTTATAATTGGTTTATCTCGAGATACATGAATAAACTCAAGAATCTATAATCCCTTTCCTTGTAAAAAACACAGAAATGCTTATACTCTTCCACAATTTTTAATTGATATATTTTCATTTCATTCAAAATGTTAAAATTTGAAGTGGCGTAATGTACTTAATTATTCTTGAATTTGAATATTTAAATTGCATAATGACAGAAATCTCATCAATCTTATGTGTTACAGACTTTGACTTTTTTAAAGAGATCAGGGCCGTCTCTCAATGAAGTCATTTTTGATGGTTATAATCGCTGTCTTGTGGCTGGCCTTCTCTCACCCAGACTTATTGATATTCAGCCTTCCAGCTTAAGTCAAGTGAGATGGTTTTCACTCTCTTTCCTTTAAATCAGGTGTTAATTATGTTTTTATTACAATAAAAGATAATTTTGGAAAAAGTAAGTGTTGTAACACTCTGCATCAACAGTAGCTTCGGCCTTGGTTTGCCTTATAATTCATACTTCTAGGACCCAGTAAGTCATACCCTGTACTTAACTATGTGAACGCGCATCAGACAGGAAATAGCACATCTATGTAAAGTACATCATGAATGGAAGATCTTTTTTTTTTTTTAATGGAAGATATTATAGCATTTCATGGTGCAAGAAAATGAGACTGCAGAAGTGGAAGCCATCATAGATTGGGTATATTGTGTGCTCTATAACAATCAAGTGTAGTCTTTGGCGTCAGCATCATATGAAAACTTGGTAGAAATGCAAGTAACTGGCTCTATCCCAAGCCTAGGTGAATCAGAAACTCGAAGTTGTGTTTTTAACAATTTTTTAAAGGGATTCTGATGGCCAGTGGTTAGAGAATCAGTGCTCTGTGGAATCTAGTGAAATTTCCAGGTTCCTGAGCCAAAACCAACTTTCCAGTGAATATTTCTAATCCATTAACAGTAACCTAATCTCAGTTTATTTTACAACTTGATACGTAAATTCCTAAGCGCAAATCTCTTGGATTTTCTATGTATATATTCATACTAGCAAAATACAGACTTACTTTTTTCTATCTTTACCTATACTTAGTTTTCTTATTTTGCACCTGGCAAAACCTCTAGAAACAATAAAATAATAGTGGCTTAACAAAAATTCTTCTTTTGCCCCAATTTCATTTAGAATCATGTTTTTCCTAATTTCGTGAGTCCACATATTGTACCACTCCTTATATTTCTTTTTTTTCCCCCTTTTTATTTTTCTATTCCTATGGCTCTAATTTGAAGTTTTAAACTTGCAGGTCTAAGGAATGAAATCTTAGTTTTATCTGATGTTTTAATAAAAATCTGAGTTGTAATTTGTATACTATATACAATTCAGCTGTTTTCTATAGACAGTACCATGGTTTTTATTGTATTTATGGAGTTGTACAATTCCCACCATAGTCAATTGTAGAACATTTTTATTAGCTTCCTCCAAAACCTGTATTCATTAGCATTCATTCCACATCTCTCTTACCAACCTTGGGTAACCACAAATTACTTTCTGTAGATTTGTCTATTTTGCATAAATAGAATCATATAATGTAGTCTTTGGTGACTGGCTTCTTTTATTTAGTATGAGGAACCTTCAAAAAGTTATAGGAAAAATGGAATTTAAAGATAATGGAATTTTTCCATGAACTTAAAAAAAATTACTGATCTTTTTATTGGACGGTGAACTCTTTTAAAACCCAAGAAAATGTTTCCAAGGTTCATCTGTGTTGCAGCATGTATCAGTAACTTACTCCCCCCCCCCAAAATAATATTCCATTGCATGGGTCTAAGTACAATTTTAAATGGGTACATTGCTGTTTATTATTACTAATAATGTTGCTCCAAACATTCATAATAAAGTTTTTTTTGTAAACAGCCGTTTTTATTTCTTTCGGGTATTTATTTACTTAGGGCTGAAATTGGTGGGTTATGTGGAAATTATTTTTAGCATTTGTGTGTGTGTGCATATACATGCATACATATAAACAAATCTGGCATTTTGAAGAACTGCTAAATTGTTTTCCTAAGTGACTGCCACTTTACATTCCCACCAGTAGTGCATGAGTGTTCCAGTTATTCCTACATCCTTAAGGCTTGTTAATGATTATAGTCATCCTAGTGAGTTACAGGGATAGATTTTAGTTTGGTTTTTGGGTTTTCTGTGGATTACAGGGAGAAAGATGGGATTTCTACTCCCATAAATATTTCTTTTTGTATTCTTTTTTTTGATGTATGACTTAGGAAGAACAGTTAGAAGCTATATTGTCTGCAGCCGTTCATACAAGTTCTCTGGGACTTTTGACTGGATGTATCAAAAGGTGGATAACAGAAGGTAAGATTCCATTTTTTTTTTCTAACAACTAAACATATTTTTACTACATAATTAACCAATGCACTGCTTTGTTTTTAAACCATATTTTAATGTAATTGTAGTTGAAAGTGTGTTTTCAAAACAATCCAGAAAGATCTTGTGTAAAAAGTTTTCTCCAGTAGAAACATCTTGCAAGAAAACCCTCTAATACACTGTCATAATGACAAAGTCAAGATATCAGAGCATTTCTAACACCATAGGCATCCATTTGGTTGCTTGTTTGCTGTCATATGTCATGTATGCATACATAATACATGTTTTTTTCAGAAAAATGTATTTGCAATTCAAATATTCACATAAAAGCTTAAAAGTTTTAAAAGTGTGTAGATGTGCGCATGTGTGTGTGTTACACAAATTTTTGTTCTGAACCATTTCAGAATAATTTGAAGATACTGTGCTTCTCTATAAGTTAGTATGCATTTTCTTCTAAAGGAGGTATTATTACAAGACCACTTTGTAATTATGAAAATCGAGAAAATGAATGTTGATACAGTGCTCTGGTCTACGTATAGACGTCATTGGTATCTTACCTGTTAGATATCTTACCTAAGCTGTTGAAATAATGTCCTTCAAAGCATTTCCCCCCGCCCTAGGGGGAGGAGGAGAAAGAAATCCAGAATCATGCTATATTTAGTTTTCCTTACTTTGTGTCTTCCTTAATATGACATGGTTCCTTAGCCTTTATCTTTAGGGAAATTGACATTTACAAAGAATATAATAGAGAATGCCTTTCCTTTTGTTGTTTATTATTCAGGCTTTACATTTTGATAGGAGTACACATAAGGTCACTTGGGGTCCCTGATAATGATGCACTGAAAAGGGTACATGAAATCAGTTTGTTTCATTGATGATATTATTCACTTGGTTAGGGTGGTGCCTGCCAGGTTTCTCTGTTGTAAAGGTAATAGTTTTTTGTTTGTAATTAATAATTATTTTTCCTTTTATTCACAAATAAGAACAACCAAATTCTGCGACTAATTTGCACTTTGTTCTTGAATGGACATGGAATAAAGTGATTCTCACCAAAGAGGAATTTGACAGGCTTTGTAAGTACTACTCTGGATTAAGTGGAGGACTTAATTTTTTAAAACTAATCATAGCTATGTTTTAAGTATGTAATGCAAGTAATATCTAATCATTTTAAGGTTGGAAATCCTTATAATTTAAAGAAATTACAGGAGAGAACTATTTAATTTTGCCCTGGAGTGTCAAACTTAAATTTAATAGTAGATTGTTAACCTGGCAACATGTTAATAATTGTACTGGTTATAAAAGTGAAATTTAAGGTTATTTGGAAATTTAGATTGTGTCATGAAGACTGAACAAATGGACACTTTTGGAAACATTTGACTAAGAAGTTTTTCTTTTAACCTAAGCTCTTTCCAAGGAGCCCTATTGACGCATTAGACAAGCACCCGGTCCTAACCAAAACGGTTTGTGGTGGGAATGAATCCACCAGCCACTGCCCAGTAGAAACATGGTGCATAATGATCTGCTCCTGCAGTGACTGCTTCCTGGGAGCCCTGTGTGGCAGTTCCACTCTCTCCTCTAGGCTTGTTATGAGTTGGGATTGACTCAACAGCATATTACAAAAAGTTGTTCTTAGATGAGGATTTCTAGACCAAAAAAATTTGATGGAAATATGTGGATGTCTGGGGTGTTTTCAGGACTTGCTTATTATAAACATAAGCATGAAGTAATCTGTTCTGAATATAGTTAAAGTCTAGAATTCCTAGTACTCTAAGAACACTGTAACAGTATGTTTTTTAAAGAAAATGTGTTTTTTTCAGGGTTATTTTAAGTTATATAAGAAAGGATAAAAGCTGATATGCAATGGCAGGATTATTTTCCAGCATAATGTATTGTTTAAAGTTTGAACTGAGAACTCAGTCTTTGTTGTTATCCTGAGCTTCCTTACAAGTTATTTGGAACTTTTTGGAAACACATACAAAGAAAACAATATAAATAATTAAAAGACTAAGTATAGTAAAGGCTGTCGGTGTATAGGCAGCCCAACGATTGCCACCATTCATGGAGGCAACTTTCTTTTTTTTTTTTTTT
>NW_022111324.1:81079705-81090436 GCF_000313985.2 Echinops telfairi | reverse complement strand
GTTTACCTTCAAGCTTTTAAGACCCCAGACGCTATATCTTTTGTTTGATAGCCGGGCACCATCAGCTTTCTTCACCACATTTACTTATTCACCCGCTTTGTCTTCAGCAGTTGTGTTGGGAAGGTGAGCATCATAGATGTAGGCAACTTTCACTTGTCATTTAATGTTACATAAATTTAACCTCATTTTAAACAATTGAATTAACCCATATTTTAAAAAAATTCTTCATCAGAATTCCCTTCATTTGCTGCACCTGCAGCTTTTAATTCATTGAAATGGTTTCAAGTGCATTCATGCACTGAGGTAAGGCTAAATAACTATATGCACTAGTTCTGACTTGCCTATGAATTTGACTAAAAGGTATGCTTATATGTTCATAACCCACTGACTACTTATTCTGTAAGTAAAGCAAATCGGAATTTGATTGGAGGAAGGTATTTAGAATTAAGAAATTGTTTTCTGGAAAAATTACATAAATATTAAAATACTGAAATTAGTCATTAAAAATAAATTCCTTAATTTTTTATGTGTACTGATTATGTAGATAGGCTTTAGATCTAGAATATTTGAGTTTACATCATCTTTCTGATTTATGTTCACTTTATATTGAAAGTAAACCCCTGAGTTTCCCTTAATATGTTCATCTATAAAACGGAATAATGGTAGGACCGGTATCATAAAGCAATAAATTAGATGTATGTAAAATCTATGTAAAATACTCCTTATAAATGATAAATGCTCAATACTTACTACTGTTTTTTTGACCCAATTTAATTTATCCTGTTTTACAACCTTAAGACAAAGAAAAGCCTCCTGAAGAACTTTTTCAAAGATTATCATTACCCAACAACTTTCCCTACTGTTAGAACTATAGCTAAACATTTTAAAATAAATGGACCAATCAAAAACTTATATGAAATGCTATTTAAATAGGAGGTTTTCTCATTAAAATGTCCCTGATGGTAGAGATTTTTACATGATTTTTTTTTATAAATAGAACCACTCCTCTTTCTTCCCCAAAGTGAAATTGTCAAACTCAGCCTTGAGTTTAAAACAGAAGAAAAGCAGCAGTGTAGAAATTTGCAACTTTATTGTGGTAAAGTCTCTATATGTATTTTAATTTTAATGGCTCCCTCCTAAAACCCTGAAGTGAATGAATAGGTCTTATTGTAAAATATGTATCATAGACTTCAAAACATAAACTTATTTGAAGGGCGAACATTTTATGAATATAGCTTAACTAAAGACTTAAATGGAATCCAATTTACCTTTATTTCTCATTGTTTATTTCACTGTATTTTATTTATTCATTTTTAATTTTTATTTGAACATTTTAATACAGTATTTTTTTTCTTTTTAAGTCATTTTATTGGGGGCTTGTACAACTCTTACCACAATCCATACATACATACATTGTGTCAAGCACATTTGTACATTTGTTGCCATCATCATTCTCAAAACATTTTCTTTTCTCTTGAGCCCTTGGTAACAGCTCCTCGGTTTACCCCTCCTCCCTCATAACCCCTTGATAATTTAGAAATTATTTTATTTTGTCATGTCTTAGGCTGTCCTCTGCCTCCCTCTCCCACTTTGCTGTTGTCCATCTCCCAGGGAGGGGCATATGCAGATCCTTGTAACGGTTCCAGTAGGGTCATTCTTTATGTTTGTTTCATGGCCAATTTTTTTTTCTTATAAAAATCATTTTATTGGGGGCTCATACAACTCTTATCACAATCCATCCGTCCATCCATTGTGTCGAGCACATTTGTACATTTGTTGCCATCATCATTCTCAAAACATTTGCTTTCTACTTGATATCACTTCACCGCATTTTATATACTAAACTTGAACCCTCTCTTCAGACATCCTTGAAGGTATTTGCCATTTCCTCTATAAATCTTAATAGTTTATAGAAAATGTATGAGTGGTAGGAATTTGAGAAATTTTACATTTGTTGTTTTAATTCATTCAGTTTTACTCTATGGAAACTAATCTTATCTTTTACCTTTGAAAGGTACTCCATTGTTTGATGGTTCATGTCGCTTCATCGATACACAAACCTTACAATCTATCCAGCAATGTCATTTGCTTCTTAGCAACCTTAATACAGTCTTAAGCTGTTTTACCACAGAGGCACAAGAGGTCACTGAGAGAGGTATGCTCATATTTTTATATACCTGTGTGTCTTATCTTTTACTTATGGAAAGTTTAAAGTCTTGTGCCTTATTCTTATTAGATCGTTACTTGTCAGGTGCTAATGTAAGGGTAGCTAAGTTATTTACTCTACTTTAACCAGACTAATTTTTTCTAACCTTTTGCATATATTTACTTGCTATTATAGATCAAACTAAAATAGATGGAAGCTTATAATCAAAGGCAGACTTACTGCCATCGAGTCAGTTCTGACTCAGTGATTTTATAGGACAATAGCACTGCCCTTGTGGGTATCTGAGACTGTAACTCTTTACAGGAGTAGAAAGCTTTTCTTTCTCCCTAGGAGTGACTGGTGGTTTTGACCTGCTGACTCTGCAATTAACTGCCCAACACCCAATCCGCTGTACCAGCAGGACTCCTAAGCTTAGAATAGTTTACAAAAATAAATAAATGTAAAGTTACAGGAAACTGTCAGGTTAAGGCTGGATTCAGAAGAGGACGTTGAACACGGGACATCATATGGTAACATCAGATGAATCATGCCTGAAAGAAAGAGTACCAGAAAGATGTTTACTTGTGTTTTATTGACTACAAAAGCATTCAACTCTATGAATCATAACAAATTATGGATAGCTTTGAGTAGAGTGGGGATTCCAGAATTCTTCAATGTGGTCCTACAGAACTTGTACCTGGACTAAGACGCAGTTGTATGAACAGAATAATGGCATAGTTTAAAATCAGGAAATGTGTGTTGTGTCAGGGTTATATCTTCATTCCATATTTACTCAATTAGTATAATGAACAAATAACCAAAAACGGATTTATATGAAGAATCTGGCATCAGGAGTGGAGGAAGGCTCATTAACAGCCTGCAGTGGGCAGGTGGCACAACTTTGCTTGCGGAAAGTGAGGAGCCCTTGAAGCACTTACTGATGAAGATCCGAGATTGTACCCTTCCAAATGGATTACAACACAAAGAAAAGTTATGTTCTCACAATTGGACCAGGAGGTTACATCATGGTAAATGGAGAAAAGATTGAAGTTATCAAGGATTTTTTTTCTTGGTTGAATCCACAATAAATGCTTGTGGAAGCAGCTTTCAAGAGGTCAGATCTGGTTTGGGTAAATCTATTGCCCAAGGCTTCTTTAAGTGGTAGAAGGAAAGGACATGCACTAAGGTGCACTTGACACAAAGCATGGGTTTTTCAATAGCTTCGTATGCATGTGAAAATTGGACATTAAATAAAGGAAGACCAAAGAAGAATGGATGCCTTTGTGGTGCTGGCAGACTATTGAAAGGAAATACCATGGACTGCTACAAGCACAAACACATCTGTGTTGGAAGAAATACAGCTAGAATGCTAGTTAGAGGCAAGGATGGCGAGACTTCATTTCACATACTTTGGACATGTGAGGAGAGAGCAGTATATGAAAAAAGGGCTCATGCTTGGTAAAGTAGAGAGGCAACAAAAAAGAAGAAGGTGCCTCAACAGATTAATTGACACTGTAACTGCAATAATTGACTCACACACAAGAACAATTGTGAGGATGGCGTAAGACTTGGCAGTGTGTCCTGTTGTGCATAGACTCTGTGTGGGAACTGAGGTGATGGCAATTAACAACAAAAATTTTAATGAACAAGTCATATAATTTGAAAACTGTTGGCAATTTGGTTTTTCATTTCTGCCTGACTTACTCAAACCTAAGGAACTGGTATTCAACTCTCTTTTACAGGTCTGATGGATTTAAGAAATAAGCATCTGGTTTCCCAGCTCATCTGTCAGTATGCACAAATGGTTATTTGGTTCTCGCATTCTGGACTTTTACCAGAAGGCTTAGGTAAAATATTGACTTCATCTTTTAATAACATTCTAAAACTTTTTTTATATTCTCTATATTGTCACATTTTTCTTCTTTCACTGCTTATATTTCCTTCTCGTTGTACCTTCTTTTCTTACAATCTTCCTTGCTTTGTATCTTCAGTATTCCAGAGCATGCCTATTACACAGAAGATATTCCATACATATTTGTTGCATTAAATAACAAGTAAAAGAAAAGATTATTTGAAAAAACACAACTACTGAACATCTATTTAACAATATCACCATCTATAAAATACTTAGAGATTTGATTGTTAAATTATTTAACTTGCCGGTTTCTTTCTCCTCAAAGCCTCTTTTAATGTGGCTATTAACTAATATTAGCCATCAATTAAAACATACCCTTTTTTCTAACAATTTCTGCTGATAGCAACAATAAGAGAATTTGACTTTTACATGTTTGTTTATTTCAATGAGAGACTTAGACTGAATCAGAATTTAGCGCTTCCAACGTCTTACAGCATGGAGCATATTATATTTTATAAGTTGCTTACATCACTACATATAATTGCTGTTAATTATATTTTAAATAATTTTTTAGATTCTGACTTGAATAAACTGAAAATTTCTTTCAAAATTTTCATTTGTACAGATGAGTATAAAATTATTTTGTCAGCCTTTCTAAGGTGTTGAGCAAGCATCCTTGTTGGTTACAAACTTCATGAGAAATTTATTTTCTCATTTGTACATAGGTAAATAAAGATAAGTAGTGATTTGGGATTTTTTATGTTAATTAAATTCAGCAAGCCTGTGAATTACTTAACATTATAAACGTCCAGTAAAATGTCAATGTACATACCCTTTGTTATTGTTGGCGTATTTTGAAAACATTACTGTGTTTTCCCTAACTCTTAAAAAACTGTAGATGATGCTGTGCAGTTGTCAAGGCTATGCTACAACTACCCTGTAATTCAGAACTACTACACCAGCCGCCGACAGAAGTGTGAGCGTTTATCAAGGTATCGTACATCCAGAACCTTGACAAAACAATTTAGAAATTACTTCTGGGGGTCAAACTTTCTCAGATAAACCAATTTTTAGACTTGCAAAACATTTGAATGGGTGGAATTTTTGGTAAAATATCGGAATTTGTTATAGGAGTGACTCATTATTTGAGGCTCTATAATTTAATTCTATCCCCCCCCCCCAATAATTCTTGTTCAGAAAAAGACTAGAAGCTACCATTTATCATTATCTTTTACATTCTTTCCATAACAGGTACCTTTCAACCTTTGTTCACAGAGCTCTTGTTGAGTTTTCTTTATTTTGTTACGATTTTCTTCTGAAATACATAAATATTAACCTAGTTGGCGCCTTTGAAATCAACAAGCCAAAATAGCACTTTTTTAAAAATTGGGAGCTGATAAATATTTTATTCCATAGTTCAGACACTCAAGCAGTATTGTATAATTGCTACCACAGTTTCCCAACATTCTTTTCCATCTTGGGCTCCTTGACATCAGTTCCCGTTTACCCCAACCACCCCCACCCTCCCCGCCACTACCACTGTACCCTACACATGCACACACACACCTGCAACCCTTATTCTACCTACTTTCCCTATAGATTAATCAGTCCTCGGTTTCATATACTGAAAAACGTGGAATTCTTGTGATGCTAAATGGAGTCCAGTTCACCATTTTCCTCTCCCTGATAATTGGGATCATTATTTTTAAGATTTTAATGCTTATTATTTTGACAATAATAATTATCTTTTCTAGTAATCCTAATATTTTCCTTATTGCAGAGGGAAGTGGAACCCTGATTGCTTGATGATTGATGGGATGGTTTCCCAGTTAGGAGAACGAGTTGAGAAGTTGTGGAAACGAGATGAAGGAGGCACAGGAAAATATCCTCCTACTAGTCTTCATGTAGGTTTGCAGTAGGGATCAGACTTAAATCTACCGAGACTGCAAAATCGGAGTCGGGGGAGACACAGATTTGAAGAAAATGGGAATATGAATGTATAAATCTATAAAGTTCACTGATACTTTTATCCCTTGTTTTTTATAGGCACTGCTTGACATGTACCTACTTGACAATGTTGCTGAAGCAATCAAGCATTCTGTTGTATCCTTTAAAACATCACGTAGTTCCATGAATTACAAAAATCATAGGTTTTCAGAATTATAATGAAATGATCCATCATTTTAACTTATTGTAATTTTATGTTTGAATTTCTTTTGATGATTCTTAATCCAGAATCCGCTGGTTGGGTCCAGATGGTCTAGATGACCTGATTCTGTATGGAAACTCTGTATTTTTCTAGGGATCAGGTGTGGTTTTCATCAGATTAGCAAATGTGTGCAAAACACAAAAAGTTAAAAAATAACAGCTCTGAAATTATGCTGGCAAGTGTTAATGCTCAATAGGGCTAATTTATGTGCTGAGTAAGAATATATTATGGATTAATAATTAACTTTGGCATGATGTTTCAGGTCCCTGGTCTTTGAAGTAACATTCTTTAGCTTATGCCAGTTTTAAAATCCCATTTGTAATTTGTAAGGTGTACGATGTGCTTGCTTGAGGTGCCAAATTAGCTAAATAGCTAGAAGTCTGTCTATAGCTGTTTCTTTTTTCATTTTGCTACGCTGGTGACTTCATTGAAAAGCATGCTTGAGCATCTCTTGTGGTGATGTTTTTAGAAAGAATGGAATCAGCTGTGGGTTTTCTGCATCCAAATTATAGTGTTGCTGGGTGTTCAAGATGATCTTCTTAAACATGTAGGGAATTTCTGTTTGTTTTCCTTAATCCTCTTTTCTTTCTTAAAAAAAATAAAGACCATTTACTTGCTGCTTGATATTATGTATTCTTTTCCAAACAAAACGGATACTCCAATTGAATCTTTTCCAACTGCTTTTGCCATTTCTTGGGGCCAGGTTAAACTTATTCAAGGTTTTTGGCTGCTGGATCATAATGACTATGAGGTGAGTCTGTTGGTTGATTTAAAATGTGAGCTTTTGTAAATTAAGATTTTAAGAGAAAAAAACATAATTGGGCTAGATTTGTTATTACAGATGTGATGTAATGTAAGAAGGACTTAGTTTAGCCAGTACCATTCACCAAACACTGTGTTGGGCAATAAATAAAACTACAAAGATAAAACATTTTAGAAAGCAGATTTCTAACTGTCTGAAGAAGAAAACAAACAATTATTAATAGTGAGAGTATAGTCATTGTTATATTAAAGATATGTTTGCATTGATACATAGGATTATTTTATATAATAGATAACTGAAATCACACAGTGGAGACTATATTTTTTTAAATATACCATAGATTAACGTAGGTCTTTTTGGTTTATATTTAAGCTGGTTTTATCATAGTTTTGAACTACCCATTGTGTAGGGCCTGCACTGTTGAAAGCTTAGCTACTTTTTTCGAAATGCAGAATACAGATGCACAGAGATATCTAGCACTTTCCATGCTATGTTTGCAGAGTGCTTTGGATCTTCTGTTTCACCCGGCTACTGCAAAACCTGTGGCATGGCAGCATTCAAAGATGATTCAGGCCTTCATGGCTCAGGGCGAACATAGACAAGCCCTCAGGTATATTCAGACAATGAAGCCTCCGGTGTCCAGTGGTAATGATGTTATTCTTCACCTCACTGTTTTGCTTTTTAATAGGTAAGTTCAAAACTTCCTAATTTTTCTGTGATGAAAATTGGATAGCCATTTGCCGTTTGCCATTTCAGACATGTTTTTGTGTACAATTCAGTGACATGGTATAAAACTATCACCTCTATCAACTTCCAAGTTTTTAAGCCACCCTTAACAGAAATTCATTATTCCTTAAAGTAGTACCTCTCAAGTATAGGAAAACTTTTTCTTTGCAGTCAGACTTAAATGTTAATATTTTTGAATTTGTATAAAAGCTAGAAGCAATGGGTATGTATTGGGTTATATTACATATTGCGGCTTTTGATCTTTTAATATCCTGAATATATTTTATCTAGAATGAAATGAATAAAAAGTACCTTGAGTAAACAGAGAAACCAAGTTGGAATTTAAAAGTCTGTCTATTGATAGTTGACAGAATTGACTCTCCTGAATGGAAAATGAAGGGTTGAATTTTGCTAAAGTGGAGAGGAAAAAGGAAGCCTAATAGAGTTTATAGGTTATCTTTTCTGAGGGTTTGCTACAGTGATGGTGCACCAATAAATATTGTGTTGCTAATATTGACTGCTTGGGAATTGCAGTTATTTACTTTTGATTTTCATCATTGCATTTGCCACTACATCCTCATAGAAGTCTTCAATGATTTAATGTTCTTTAATCGGGGATTTCTACTTCAGTAAAAAGTTACAGGGGCAGTTCTCCCCTGTCCTACAAGTTTTCTTTGAGTTGGAATCAACGTGGTGGCAGTGAATTTGTTTTGTTTTTAATTAATGTGCTGTATTTGCAGTAAATAAATAGCATGGGATGCCATGTCGAACTTCTGGCTTCCCACATACCACAAGGCAGGGGTGAGACGTGCCTTCAAGTTCCATCCTTCTGTACCTTTTTCTGGCAGCAACCAGTCCTCTCATAGCACACTGTACTTCTATGTTGGTTTACATCATTTATTACAGTGGCCACACAACCCAGCAACAGGCCTCAGCCAGCAACCAGGTCTCTTTCTGGTCCTTAGCCTCTCAGCCACGTGATCCTTTGGCCTATACCTCCCTCGACCAGGAAGCCTGCCTGTCACTCTGCCTCAGTCCTGTAGTCTTTGGGTCAGATGAGGAGAAGGTACCCTATAGTCTCGGTGCTGGCCCTTTTAGTCTCCATGCCACAGTCTCTGGTGCCTTTGATCTCAGTCCCTATCACCACAGGCAGAGATCTCAAATGTACTCTTCTGATCTGGGGTAATTTTTCTGTCACAGATGGATCATGTATAGAGAGGAATGGCTTTAATGGAGGTGTGGTTTTTACTTTTTAGTAGACCATACCCCCAGAGAAACAAAATCACAACCTCTAGAGAACACCCTCCAAAATAGGATTATAGTTATAGGCATGGAGTCCAGAAGTGTAGTCCATTACATAAGGAGTAATAGCTAGCAGGGCCATATTAACTGATTACATCTCAACAGAACAAAACACTGCTGGGTCGTTCACTACCCTTTGGACTCTTGGTATATTTGAACCTATTGTTGGAGGCACTGTGTCAGCTCATTGAGTCTCCTTTTTGCTGGACTGCTCTCCTGAAAACATCTCCAAAGTATTTGAGGCAAAGTCACTTCTGGGGCACTCATGGCCTTCTGCCAAGACAGGTTTGTCCGTTGTTTTGGAAGTTCTTAGAGGGGCCTTGGTGGTTTAGTGTTCACGTGTCATGCTATGATCCCGTTGGTTGGCAGTTTGAAACCAACAGCAGCTCCACAGGAGGAAGACTGGTCTTTCTGCTCCCATAAACAGTTACACAGTGTTTGCTGTATGAGTCAGCATTGACGAGATGACAGTGAGCTTGGTTTGTTTTTGGAAGTTCTTCATATTTTTTATAATCTTCACCAACACCATAATTCAGATGCCTTAGTTCTGTGGTCTTCTTTAGTCATTGTCCAGTTTTTACATGGCTCGGGTCATGTGCATCTTTGCTCCTTAAAGAGGTTTGCACAGCAGATTTGCCCAATGCAATATGTAGTTTGATTTTTTGACTTGATCCAAATGAAAATGCAGATACTCAAAAACTTCAGTAAATGTGTCAAGCCCTCTTCATGTTCCTCTGTCAAGGTTGTAAGTCAGTTCCATATTGAAGGTTGGAACTGAGCCTTCCTCCAGTCCTCTGTTCTCTGCATGTAGTCTGGCTTCTCAGAGTAGTTGCTCAGCATACTTACTTAATAAGGGTGTTGAAAGACTACATCCTTGACACTCACCTTCCCTGATTTTAAGCCATAAAATATCCCTTTCTATTCAAACAAATGCCTCTTGCTCTCGGTACAGGTGCTACATGAGCAAAATGGAAGTGTTCTGGAATTCCACATTGTTCACAATGTTATCCATAGTTTCCTGTGGTCCACACAGTTGAATGTCTTTGCATAGTCAATAAAGCATAAGTAAACATTTTTCTAGTGACCTGCCAGGATCCAAATGATGTCGGCAGTGGGAACTCATTCCATGTCCTCTAGAGAATCCAGCTTACGTTTCTGGCTGCTCCTTGTCAGGGTACTGCTGACCGTTTTTTAATGCTCTGAAGCAAAATACTATTTAAATGTGACAGATGATAGTGTTTCATAATTTCTGCTTCTGTTGGGTCACCCTCTTCAGAGTGGCCATAAATCAGAATTTCTTCCATTCAGTGGGTTGGCTAGCAACCTCTCAAATTTGTTGGCATAGACTAATGAGTGCTTGTAGTGCTATATCCGTTTGTGTGAAGCATTTCAATTGGTATTCATTCTGCCCATTCCTGGAGTCTTGTTTTTCATTAATGATTTCAGTGGAATTTGGACTTTTCCTTCAATACCATAGTTTTGGTTTGGTTTTTATCAAATGCTGCCTCTTGAAGTGGCTGAGTAGATCATTTGTTTTGTATGGTGACTGCATATTCCTTCCATCTTTCTTTTTTTGTTGTTGTTTTTTTTTTCTTTTTTAACATTTTATTAGGGGCTCATACAACTGTTATCCCAATCCATACACACATCAGTTGTGTAAAGCGCATTTGTACATCGTTTCTCAAAACATTTTCTCTCCATTTAAACCCCCGACATTAGGTCCTCATTTT
>NW_022111324.1:81070221-81078021 GCF_000313985.2 Echinops telfairi | reverse complement strand
TCTTTCTATGCTTCCCGCATCACTCAGTATTTAACCAATAAAAGCAAAAAAACCAAACTCATTATACAGGGTTATGAGAGCAGATTAGTCTCATCTTTCTCCTTGCAGGGCAGTTGGTAGCTTGAATTGCCAGCCTTGTAGTAAGCAGTCTAACATTTACCTGGCAATGCCACCAGAGCTCTTTTCGGAAGGATTAATATAGTTGGAAACACCACCTTCAGAAGTGTATAGACATAGAGGGGAGGGTATGTTGAACAGCAATAGCTTCACATTTTGATATTAAGATTATTGAAAGTACCATAGACTGCTAAAAGGACCAACCTGATCTGTCTTGGAAGAAGTATGACCAGAGTGCTCTTTAGAGGCAAGGATGGCAAGACTTGTCTTGCATACTTTACACATGTTGTCAGGTGAGATCAGTTTCTGGAGAAGTACATTATATTTGGTAAAGTAGAGGGGCAGTGAAGAGAGAAGACCCTTAAGGAGATGGAGTGACATCGTGGCTGCAACATGGGCTCAAGCTTACAAATTGTGAGGATGGTATGGAACTGGGTGGTGTTGCATTCTGTTGTATATCGGGTTTCAGTGGGTGGGAACCAATTCAATAGCACCTAACAACAACAAGGTTTTTATATTTTAAAGCAGTACTTTTAATAACTCGTATCTGCCTCAAGGGTTCCTTGTAATCTATCGGTATATATTCTTGTATATAAATCCTTATGTGTTATTCCCATTTCCCTAGACTCTGTTCTTGCTGTTAGATTCTTAGGTCATAGCTTTTATGTTGTTTTACTACTATCATGGGGGTGTGAGAGTTAAACATTGACATTTTTTTAAGTTCCCAGAATCCCTGTCTGACTCTAGAAGGATTCTTATTTAAGAAATACAACTTCTTTTAAAACACTTTGATGACCAGCTCTTTTAAGCCATACCTATCCCATGCAGCTGGCTCCCATAAAGACCTATATTGCTTTCAGGCTTACAAACTATAAACTACTGTAACGCAAATAGGCATTAATTCATGACCACTCAGCAACTGTGGGGCACGGTAACAGGAGTAAACTGGTGACTGCCAGCAACCTCTATTGCCCACAGCAGAAATCTCAGTGCATCGTCATAAATAAAACTGATAGACGTCTTCCAGGCAGCTTTTACAGCAAATCATCCAAAATCTATCAAACTGTGTCCTTCATATTATAATGAATACACACTACTTATTTCTACCTATGGGTCATTGCTCATTTCCTCTTTTTATTCTTTTCATGCTGAGTGTCATTTCTAATTTTTCCTTGTTATATCCCACCAGTGTTTCAGTTACCAGCTGGGTTGTGCAAATCCATTAGTTTGTTGTTTTCTTTGAACTCTCCTGTATACTGAGTATTTTATACTTAGTATCTTAAATACAGGCCAGCATATAATTAAGGGTAAAAGGCTTTGTCTTCCATTGACTTTAGTAGCAAATGATTATTATTCAATAGATTTTTTTTTAAGTGCTTATAAATTACATAGTTCAGATTCCTTGGACGGATTATTTGTTTTACACAATTTTCTAAAACTAAATAAACTGCAAATATTGATTTCAGGTGTGTAGTTGAAGCTTGGACTTTGTTGCGCCATCATTCTGATAGATTCAACGTAGAAGAGTTACTAAAGCACACGTATGAAGTTTGTCAGGAAATGTGCTTAATGGAGGATTTACTGAAGTTACCATTTACAGACATGGAGCAGGTAACGACATAACAATGGAAACATGTCAGGAATTCAAGAAAAAATCAGTTGCTTACAAATCTCTCTTGTTCTTCCCAGGAGTGTTTAGTGAGATTTTTACAGTCCAGTGCCAGTGTTCAGAATCATGAATTCCTTCTAGTTCACCATTTGCAGCGTGCCAATTATATTCCTGCCTTGAAGCTGAACCAAACTCTGAAGATTAATCTTATGGTACGGTTTAAGTTGATTTTTACGGGAGGAAAACTGGAGGAGGTTTTTTCCCCTTCTTCATTGTAATAGTTATGTGGGATCTTGCAGTCTGGTAATGCCCTCATACAGTCTTGAATTTGGGAATGTGGGACCCTTCTCACCTTCTGTAGCGGAATTAGGAACAGCATTATTTACATGCTTCTTTTATATATGCTGTATCATCATGTGCCTGTCTATAGTCTTGTCAGACTAATGGCCTCAGTTAGGTAAAATAAGAAGAGGTAGAAGATAACAGTAGGACTTATATAATATAAAGAACATGGGGTTTAGCAGTCAGATTGATTCCTAATGTGATTTGTGTACTTGAAACCATTCATTCCACCTCTGAACTGAGTTTCTGCATTTGTAAATAATGAGGTTGTGAGGCTAAAAAAATAAAAATGAGGTTGTGAGGCTACAGAAAGTTTTGTGTAAAAGTGCCTTGTTGCCTGACACCTGTATATTCTTAATAAATAGTAACTATTTTATTAGTTATGAAGAATCAGGAAAGACTTTATTGATAGGTAAGGATCAATAAAGCAATGAATTTTGTGTGTGAGGTCCTTGATTTGGAAGAATGGATATGTAGATAGGAAGAAAGCATTGCATATTTATAATTAGCATTAAAATATTGAATATATGGCTCTAGAATATAATATTGTTAAGATTACATTTTTACCAATTATGATCTATTCAACAGAGTGATCGTGATCCCCGCTTACGTGAGAGATCAATGGCTCGAAATTCCATATTAGAGCAATATGGAAAAATACTTCCTAGAGTCCAGAGAAAATTAGCCACCGAAAGAGCTAAGCCGTACCGTCTGACAGCATCATCGGTTTTGCGAGGTAAGATTTCATTGAGGAATATCATAAATTATTGGACTAGAAAAGATGCCGAATACCGTTCTGACACCAGCCTGATCTTGTATTTAGCTCACTTTTGCAGCATTCTCAGATTCATCAGAGTAATGGTTTTAGTTGCTATCCTTGCTAAGAAGTGCAGGGCTTTCTCAGGAGTGTTTTGTAGTTTATCGAGTACTGTGTTTTAGCTGCCGCCAAGTTGCCTCCTAGCTTAATAATGTGACTATTAAGAAGAAACAGTTATTTATCCTGTGCCATTATCATTATTGGTTGGGAAATTAGACTTTTTATTGAATAGTTTTTAGAAGTAATCACAAGGTCTTTCTTCCCAGTTTATTCATGTGCATTTTAGTTAAAGAATCTTGTCCAACTTAGAGAACAGGTAGAATTAATTTATCCCCACTTCTTAAAAGCTGAAATTATTAAATTTCTACTTAAACCAAACATAATTCTAAATATGTTTATCTTATGGTCTTTATTTGAAAATAATTCTTGTTTTGATGGTTAGAATGAAATTAGATACTACTGCATTCTTCTTATCTTACAGTTTCCAAACCCAAGCCTTTATCAGCAGTTCCAAAGCAAGCTGTAACAGGGACTGTGTTAACAAGATCTGCTTTCATCAATAATGTGTTATCTAAAATTGGAGAAGTCTGGGCAAGCAGTGAACCTAAAAACATCATGTCTCCTTACTGTAGGTATGTTTTTCTTCATGCTAATTTTTAATCTTTCCTGTACATCAGCAACATTTATAACAAGCCAATTAATGGGGCTACTTTTCTTACAAGAATGGTTTTTATCTTTACATTTAAGTGACATATGTATATTGTTAATGCAAAAATGTGTGTAGTATTTAATTCCACCTTAAAAAAAAAACAACACTTCCATCGAGTTGATTCCCACACATAGCAACCTTTAGGACAGAGTAGAACTGCCCTTGTGAGTTAGACTGTAACTCTGTGGGCGTAGGAAACCCCCCACTCCATCCCTGTCTTTCTCCCGTGGAGCTCCTGGTGGTTTTGAACTACTGACCTTACAGTTAGCAGCCCACCTCGTAACCACAGTGCCACTAGGACTCCTCAATTTCACCTTCAAGCATTTTCATTGTTTCCTTTGAGTGAAATTCTCACTTTCTTTGTAGTCCTGATGTAGAAGAACCATCTCCTATAGTTTATTCTCTACCAGACCCGGAGCTGCCTGAGGCATTTGTTGGGACACCAGTTTCAAAAACATCGCAAAATATTTCTAGGTAAGAATTTTCTCAATCATCCTCAAATTATTACATGATAATTACAACTACAGTGTTTAACTTTTGGAATAATTTTCCCACCCAACTCCCCCATTGATATTACTAGACTATTTTTTAGGTGTGGAGGGAAATTGCAGAGGGGTCCCATAACACTTCCAGCAGAACCTACTAGAATATCTTAATGGCTTATGATACAGATTATTCTTTTATATCTTATGATATTAGGAAAGTAAGTAGTTAAGTTCAACCTATACATTTTAGATCAAATTATGAGTTAGGTATTTATTTTAAGAACCTTAAATATTTTTTTATAGTCATCAATAGCAGAGGCCAAACAAGTGTTTCTTCATGTATTGGTCTATCATCCTTAGTAATCTACCTGTGATTTTTGCAAATTTTGATAAACTTTTATCGATTATAAGAATAAATTTATCTGAATTTTTGGTGCTAAGGATAAGATAATCAGGGTTAGTTACCAGTTTAAAAACAATTAAGGCCAGAGTCATTTAAAGTGTATATAATTGGCTTATTTTCAAAGTTTGAAGGGACTTTTTCCTTTTATACTCTAGTTATGCTCAGAATTTCCATTTAATTATGATAAAGAACTTTTTAATGGAAGTCATTACTGATAGTCTTTTTTCCCCCTATCAGTCACATTTTCTTGGTCCTTTTTTACTTAAGTAGATAAGGGGATTGGGTAGGGTGGACTGGACAGAGGGAACATTGTATTAAAAATTTTAGGACTTTTACTAAGAGCTTGATAAAATGTTATGTAGCCATTGATAATCCTTTGAAGTCAGTGGAAGAGAGTAAGCAGAAATGATTTATCTTTCATAAAAATTATTCCCTGGTTTTGTATTTTTCAAACTCATTTTCATCGTTGAGTTGTATGTTTATAAAAACTACACATTTCTGATTAGCCAATTTTTAATGAAATATATTAGTATAAATAATCAGTGGAGATCACATGTAGTAAAAGGCAGGTACTATTTTATATACTTTTTGTTCAGTTTATATGTGTGATCCAAAATCTATTCCTTATTTGGGTCATAATTTAAAAAGCGTTTCAGTTGTAGAAATCCTAGGACTTAATGCAATATTTACAATCCTTTAGAAAGCTCCTTACTAAAATATTTCATATTGTTAATTTTGCTTTTACTAAGAATGAGCCATTTGTTGTACAGGCTCTGCTTTTGGGAACTAGTCATTCATAAATAGGTACCTCAGGCATAATACTTACACAATAGAAAGCATTTAACTAACTCTCTTGTTTGATTCCTTATTGAATAGCTCGTATTTAAAAGTGAGCAATCAGTTTACATAATACATAAATGTGTATTTGTATTTTATTAAGATGTATTATATTTTAAATTACTTAGCAATTTATCTTCATTTGAAAATAAATTGCCGGCAGATAATTAGTTCTCGGTAGATATCAGCAAAGAGGGGAGAGGGCAATAGGATTATTATTGTGTGTGTGCGTGCGCACGCTTGGACACATGCTCTACTCCATCAATCATTTTCTGACTTTTTAAGCAAATGGGGGTAGGTGCGGTTTGGGTCACATTAATGTGTATGACTGGATTTTTATTTTCATAATGCTGTCATCTCTAGTAAAGATAGAATTTCTTGGTTTTATAAAATGGAATATGGGTTTGTTTTAATTTCTTTAGAAGAGCTCAAGAAATAAGTATTGAGGATTTTTCTATTCATATGTATACTCTAATTACAGACTGCTGGATTTGGTTCGTCCTGTCCCTCAGCCTTCTCAGTCTTTGGATGTTACTCAGCAAACCCCTCCCACAAGATCTCGTTTGTATGTAGCATCCAATTCTTCGCCATTAAGCCAGTCAAAAGGGTCAGATGAAAACATCTGTAGGGCTTCAGAATTACATTTACTTGAAACTCCACTTATAGTTAAGGTGAGTATCACATATCTAGCGTATGGAGCTAGGAATTATTTTTCAGGATTAGATCATATGTTTTTCATAACTAATATCGGATAATTGATATCTTTAAACGGCTTTTTTTTTAATTTATTTCTAAAATGTTTAGTTTAATTTGTTTCTAAAGATGTTTTTACATCTTTAACTTAGCTTAATTAGTGTTATAACTAGATGGTCACTGTTGTTTTGAATGTATGTAAGACTCACTTAGTTATTATAAATTGATCTTTGTCCTTTGCAAAGTTTCTTGATTTGCTTGGTTTCATTTTTTCTGATACCAGCACATAGTTATTTCTTCCATCTTGCAAGTCCTTTTATGCTCTTTGGTTTATTCTCTGACTTTATTGATGAAACTTTTAAAATTTTATTTCTTCCTGCCCTCAGAATATCTGTTTTTAAATGGCTGCTGCTAAGCTTGCGATAACTGGGAACAATCATCTTAAATTTTCTCAGTTTTAAAGTGTCTTTATAGATGTTAATTATTAGCTTCTTGTTCAGTGGTTAGGTGTGGAACCCAGAAGCTGTCTTCTCTTCAATTGTTTTTGTGCTCTTTTTCTAGTTGGCCAACATTTATAGTGAAGCCAGGGAAGTGTTTTTCAAATTGAATAAAAGGCATTTCAATAAATGCACATCCTAAAATATTTATTAACGTTAGAATTGTCAGATTCCCAACACTTAATTTTTATCTTACCAATTGGCACTTTATTTTTGAAGTTGAACTTTACAGTAGAAATAACCAAAGCCTTTAGAATAATTATCGGTTATGTTTTGTAGTCTCGCTTAAAGGTGCCCTAGTGGTGTGAATCATTACTCACTCACCTGTTGGCCACAAGGTTTGAACCCATCAATGGCTCTGTGGGAGAAAAGACCTGTAGATGCTTCCATAAAGGTTATGCAGTTTAGGAAACTTTTTGACGCTGTTATCTCTCATATATATATGGTGGCATAGCGGTTTACACATAGGTTAACAGTTCAAATCCACCAGCCACCCCTCAAAAGAGAATCTGTGATCTCCTAAAGATGTATAGCCTTGGAAACCCATACGCAGTTCTACTCTGTTCTGTGTGGTTTTTATGTGACCAAACTGACTTGACTTGATGTCTCACACCAGCCTTACTTATATAAAATTGAATATAATTTTTAATTTTCTTTTCAGTCATGTAATATTTTCTGTGTGCGTGATTTATGTACTTTAGGGTTAAATGTGTTCGTTTGAGATAGGAAAATAGGCACGTTGATGATGTAGCCTGCTCTTATGTAAGTGACATTTATAACGACTAATGGTAGAATTTTATTCGCTTTGTCATAGAAAGCTAAAACATTGGCCATGTCAGTGACTTCCGCTGGATTTGCAGAGTTCACTCCTCAGTCCATCCTGAGATCTGGTCTTCGAATAACACCTTTAGCATCTCCCTCTTTGTCACCTGGAAGATCTCTTACCCCTCCTTTACGACTTAAAGAAACTAGAATCTCATTTATGGAAGAAGGCATAACCACAAAATGGGCTGCTGGAGTAAGTTTAATAAGATGAAAATAAGCATTTAATAAGAATATTAAATGTTGCCATCATCATTCTCAAAACATTTACTTTCTACTTGAGCCATTGATATCAGCTCCTCATTTTCCCCCTCCCTTCCCACTTGCCCCTCTCTCATGAACCCTTAATAATTTATAAATTATTATTTTATCATAACTTACAATGTCCTATGTTTCCCTTCACCCGCCTTTCTGTCCATCCTCCAGGGACGAGGTTATATGTAGGTCCTTGTAATCGGTTCCCCCTTTC
>NW_022111324.1:81063910-81069596 GCF_000313985.2 Echinops telfairi | reverse complement strand
ATGAAATAGCTTCACGCTTAAAATGAGGCGCTAAAGAGGAGATAAACCTTTATTGCTCAAGAAGTACTAGAGAAGAAGGAAAGCTTAAGGACTTAGAGTGGTAGAGTCAACCCAGTGAAGATACAGCGAAACATTTCTTAAATACTCGGTGTGCAGGCTCTTGGTTGCAAGAATAATTTAGTGGCTGTAAATGCTGAGAAACTATATTCTATGTGCCATATTGTGGAACATTAAAATTTTGGGGGGGGGAAATTTAATAATCATTATTTAAAAGGAAAGAATATTAAATGTATCTTATATTTCTCTGGTGTTCAAAATGTATTAATTCCTAGCAAAAAGCAAACAAGTAGATGGGGATTAGATAAATCAATTAAAATAATACCTTTGTAAATTTTTTTGTTATGCAATATTGTAGATGGTTTTTTATTAGAAAATACTAAATTTGGCAGGTATAGATCCTGGTTGAGACAAACCCATCAATTTACAGGTAAAGGAAATAGAGCTCAGAAGCGCCACGTGAGTTGCTTACAGTAAGATTGCTATTTGGTGGCAAAACTGGAACTAAAATAGAAGCCTCTTAATTCTTCATCTAAGGAACCATAAAGGTTCTGTGAATTAGGTGTTGGACGGCTAACACCAAGGTTAATGAATGGTTCAAACTCGGCGGCTTACTCCTCAGGAGAAGAATTCGTGGTTTACAGTCTCTGAAACCCAGTTTACAGTCAGAATCAACTCAGTGATGGTGGGTTTGGTTGGGGAGGTTGATTTTTAGTGTTTGATTTTGTTTTTAACATATATTGTATTATTTATCTCATCATGGTGTGTTTGTTGTTAGCTATTTAAGACATGCCTTCAGAGCACCTTAAAAGCTGTAGATGAGTAGGCTATGTAGTGCCTGTCGGTGTTCTTGCTCCTTACATGTCTGAGTCTTTTTAAAACACTGGTCTTTTGCCAATTAGGGAAGCAGTAACAACCATTAACTTTTAATCATATATGAAAGGAATAGATTTAAAGTAAGTTAATTTTTATGAGGAATAGGCAGTATAGAAAGGAGGGAGGGTATGGTTAGGGATGAATAGCTATAAAACTAAACCCAATTTGTAAAAAAAAAATTTTTTTAATGTCTTTTCCAAATCTTTTACTTAACAGGCTACAGAAGACAACAAAACACTTTACCATAAATGTGAAGTTCCAGTAGATGCTGAATGGCTGAAGAGCAAGGATAAAACCACATCTTTTTCTTTGAATAATCTTGAGATGGATCATCAAGAAATAGATGTGAGATCACTGGCTACACCATCTCAAAGTTTGGATAAATTGGATATGAGCAAGGAAAACAGCATTGCTTCAACGAGATCCGACCCAGCTACCTTAGAATATCAGGATGCACCATCACCAGAAGAATTTGAAGATGTTATTTTCATAGACGCTAAATCAGCAAGCTCTTCCACTGAACTGTGTACTAATTTAACTGAACCGAGTGAGAAGGAAGGTGCTAAAGATGTGCTTGAGTCAGAAGTAACTCCTTCATACTTAACGAAGCAAACTGGTAAGAACTCATTTGCAAAGTTATGTTGATGCCCTTCCACAAAATATTTAATACAATTTTTCTCCACCATAAAGAAAGTGCCTGGTTCATACTGTATACTATTCTTTCAGTACAAGTACGGAAGTTGAATATTGTTCCACAGGTTTATAAATAGGTATAAGATTTGGGAAAGAAGTACTTGTGTGTGTTCTTTTTATTTGACCATGAAATTTTGGGGGGGATATCATGTTGAAGGTGGGAAATTTAAGGTGCCTTAGTTTGATTTCTAATTACCCTTTTCTTTTTAAGGCCTTCCTGTCACTATGTGAAATAATACTGGTGTGTGGTAGAGTAGATTTCATATTTATCTTATCCAGCAGCCTCAACTTTCTATAACACTAATTAGAAACTATGATGTTTATTCTAATCTCGTTACCCTTACCCACCTCCAAAAAAGTTATTCCTGGCCAGTCGAAATAAATATCCAAAGGCCTATGAACTTATTTTCTTTATACTCATTAATATATAAAATTTGAGGCCCCCAACATACATGTAGCAGGTAAGCTCCAACCAACCATGGGTACTAGGTATTGAGGATCAAAATGTAAAGTACCTGTCCACAAGGAATTTGGAGTTCAGTGGACTATCTAGACAAACAAGCAATTATAGTGCAATATGGAATTTATAGAATTGATATAGAATTTATAGAATTGATAACACTAGAAGAGGGAAGCCAAAATCTTATTTCTGTGTCATAAATGGTACCTTTTTAAAAATGTTCTTTATCTAGGCTGAATTGAGATTTCTTAAAATGTAAGTTTAGTGAGCTTTATTACATAGGTATTGATTTCTCTAAAAACTTAAGGATTGTGCACATAAATGATATGTCCAGAGAAGTACATTACTTTTTTGATGTGCCGTGTTTCTTGAGTATTTTTACAATGATTGGGCAGTTTTGAATAGAAGTTTTTGTTATTTTTGTGGGGGGTTATATAAGGGGGCTTCAAAAAATTTGTGGGAAAATCCTTTTCTTTTGATTCAGTTTTTCCAGCAACTTTTTAGAGCTTTTTTCTATGTGTAGTACTAACTCTAGATTTCAATACTAGTTCAGTTACTAGCTTTGTGATATTCAAACAACATAAGCTCAGTCCTCTCCTCTGTAGAATGAGGGTAATAGAAGTCTGGTCCTTTAGATGAGGAGTGAATGACTGCATGTAAAGCACTTGGAACAGTGCGCATTGATCCAAAGTGCAAGTGATGGCAGTCTCTTGAGCTAGACTAAAGAGAAATAGGAAATGGAGCTCTCCTGACAGGGTGATGCCAAGGGACTAAAACTAAACGTTAAAGAGCAACAACAAAAAAATAGATCCAAGAACATTAAAATGATAGTCCAAGTTAATGAGTAATCTCTATAAACATTTCGAATACAGAATATGAAAGTATTCTTATCTTTGATACATAGGCCCTTTAAAAGATGCAGGAACAAAAGATCTAGCTCAAGAGGAAACGCTTTCAGTGTTTCACAATCACTTAACCCCAATTCAAGGAGTTGAAGCTTCTCCCTGTGCACCAGCAGCCCACGAAGGGTAAGTTTATAGAGAAAACCCTCAATTTTTCTCTTTTTTTTAAGTTGACTTAATGAAACCATGAACTAGTAGAAAAATAGTCTCTGGGATAGATTAAATCTCATATCTCTGACATTTCCATTTGAGTTAGCAATTATTTATTATTTAGCAATTATCACAGTCTTAGAATTACCTAAATAAACACAAACCTGATGATTTGAGGCAGAACTTTTATATTAGTTAATTCTAATTCTGTTGAAGATAAAAATAAGTTCTGCATTGCTCTATGTTCCTCCATGCCCTCTCCTTTTTAGTGGTTTCAGATGATCAGGTACAGCTTTCCATTAGTATCAAAGTGGAGCCTGGGGGAGATGGCCAAGAGACCTCTTGTTTCCTATTATTTGGTTGATGGGGCATTGATGGCTCGATAGGGTAAACAGTGGACTGTTAAAGACAGGTCTGAGCTTCATCCCCAGCAGCCACTCCATGATTGGAATGTCCTAAAAATGGATATTTGTATGTGATGGTTAAGATTCACGTCATGATATTGGAGTGTTGATAAAGGTTATCCTTGTCTGGTTTCCATTCACAGGAATTGTTTCACATTCTCCCCGGTGATTTTGCCTTTATTGTGTTGATGATTCCCTTCTGTTTGTATTTCCTTGAGTGCTTTTGTCAGGGTGCATGTCAGATATGTCAAAGGTCTTTTCCGTATCAATTGACATGATTATGTAGTTCTTTTTCTTTGTTTTACTTATGTGGTAGACTTCATTGTTTTTCTAATGTTGATTGAATCTCCCTTGCAACCTGTTATGAATCCCACTTGATTGTGATTTATTTTGTTTTCTTTTGTTGGATTGTATTGGATAAGTTGTTTTGTTGAGAATTTTTACATGTATGTTATGAACCAATTGAATATTGGACTATAATTTATTATTCTGCTAATGTCTCTGCCTGGTTTTAGTATCAGGGTTATGCTAGTTTTATAAATTGAGTTTTAGATTCTGCTGGTTTTAATCTTTTTGTTTGTTTAAAACTAGCTTGTGTGTCATAAAAGAGTTTAAATCAGTTTCACTTTTTTTCTACATTTATAGCCATTTAGTGTTTAGGTCAGTTGGGTAAGGGATCTAAAGGCTTTTTAAGGCTGTGACCTCTCTATATGTATTAATTTTAACATTATTTAACATTTTTTCTTAATTAAAAAATATTCTGGAATAATTTGAGTAAAATTGATGTCAACTCCTTTCTGACTGTTTGGTAGAATTCTGCTGGGAAGCTGGACTATTTTTATTTGTTGGGAGCTTTTCAATAACCTCATCTATTTCTACTTATCGGTCTGTTGGGGTTTTCTTCTATTTGTTTGTTTTTGGGGTTTTTTTTTAGGTTTTCATGATCAGTTTATCATAGTTTGGGTAGGTTGTTTCTAGAAATTTGTCCGTTTCTTTTAGGTTTTCAAATTTGTTAGAGTACAGTTCTTCATAATACTGTTCTGTCTTTTTAGAGTTTCAGTTAGTCCTGTTGTGATATAACGCATTTCATGTCTTACCTGAGAAATTTGCTAGTGGTTTGTCACTTTTGTTAGTTCTTTCAAAAACCAACTTTCTGCCCTATTCTGGTTTTCTGCTTTCTAATTCATTTATTTCTGTTGTGATTGTTAGTTTCTTCTGGTAGCTGGAAGTTTATTTTGCTGCTCTTATTCTAATAGATTGAATGGGTTAAAGTGTTGGTTTTGGCTTTTTCTTCCCTTGTGATGTTTACATTTGTTAGTATAAAATGTGTTTGGAGTTTTGCTTTTTTGTGCCCCGAAGATTCTGGTATGTTGTATTTTCACTTGCTTATTGCAAGGGATTTTTCTATTTCGTTTCTTATTTCACCAATTACCCAGTGATTTTTAAGCAGTGTTATTTGACTTTTATGTTTTTGGATTTTTTCCCTTCATATTCTTCCTGTTGGTTTCTAATTTAATAGTGTAATATAAGAAAATGGTCATATCTCGATGTTTTAAAATGTAGCAAGGTTTACAGTGTGTGTTAAAGTGTGATCTGTTCTGGGGAATGCCCCATATGTACTGGAAAAGAATGTGTGCGGTGTTGCTGTTGGGTAGCGTGTTCTGTGTAAACTAGGAGATTCTTTCCTGAGTCTCTTTCTTGGTGGTCTGCCATTCCTGTAGAGTGCTATATTGAAGTTTCTTAGAGTTGTTTTTCCTATTTCTCTTTTCAGCTCTGGATGTTTAACATTTCGAGGGTCCTTTTATTTATCATTTTATTGGGGGTTCGTACAACTCATCACAATCCATACATACATACATCTGTTGGGTTAAGTACATTTGTTGCCATCATCATTTTCAAAACATTTTCTTTCTACTTGGTGCTCTTGGTATCAGCTCCTCATTTTCCCTTCCCTACGAACCCTTGATAATTTATAAATTGTTAGTATTTTTTCATGTCTT
Organism: Echinops telfairi; assembly: GCF_000313985.2. Taxonomy (NCBI): domain Eukaryota; kingdom Metazoa; phylum Chordata; class Mammalia; order Afrosoricida; family Tenrecidae; genus Echinops; species Echinops telfairi. The sequence goes on along the minus strand of NW_022111324.1, from coordinate 81,064,054 downwards.
ACACTGACTGATGTCTCCCTTCACCCACTTTTCTGTTTGTCCCCCAGGGAGGGCGTTCCCCCTTTCTCCCCACACCATCCCCTTACCCTTCTGGTATCGCCACTCTCACTACTGGTCCTGAAGGGATCATCTGTCCTGAATTCC
>NW_022111324.1:81033716-81062483 GCF_000313985.2 Echinops telfairi | reverse complement strand
TCCACCTTTGGCATTCCATTCCCTTGCTGCTCTGTTTTCATGTCTTACACTGTCTGATGTCTCCCTTCACCCACTTTTCTGTTGTCCATCCCCCAGGAAAGAGGTTATATGTAGATCCCTGTAATCAGTTCCCCCTTTCTACCCACCCTTCCACTACTCTCCCGGTATCGCCACTCTCACCACTGGTCCTTAAGGGTTCATCTGTCCTGGATTCCCTGTGTTTCCAGTTCCTATCTGTACTAGTATACATCCTCTGGTCTAGCCAGATGTGTAAGGTAAAATTGGGATCATGATAGTGGGCGGGGTGTGTGGGAGCATTTAGGAACTAGAGGAAAGTTGTATGTTTCATCGTTGCTGCACTGCACCCTGGCTGGCTCATCTTCTTGTGACCTCTCCGTGAGAAGATGTCCTAGTGCCTACAGATGGGCTTTGGGTCACCACTCCACACTCCCCCTCATTCACGATAAGATGTTTTGTTCTTTGATGCTTGATACCTCATCCCTTCGACACCTTGTGATCTCACAAGCTGGTGTGCTTCTTCCATGTGGGCTTTGTTGCTTCCGAACTAGGTGGCCACTTGTTTACCTTCAAACCTTTAAGACCCCAGACGCTGTATCTTTTGATAGCCGGGCACCATGAGCTTTCTTTACCACATAAGCTTATGCACCCGCTTTGTCTTCAGCGATTATATAGGGAAGGTGAGCATCATGGAATGCCAGTTTGATAGAACAAAGTATTCTTGCATTGAGGGATTACTGAGTGGAGGCCCAATGTCCATCTGCTACCTTAATACTAAACCTATAAATATATGCACATAAATCTGTTTCCCCATCCTCATATATAAATATATTTACATATGTACATGCCTTTATTTAGACCTCTGTAAATGCCCTTTGCCTCCTAGCTCTTTCCTCTATTTCCTTTTACTTTCCTCTTGTCTCACTATCACGCTCAGCCTTCATTTGGGTTACAGTAATTCCTCTTGGTTACATTACCCTTGCTTACGCCCTACCCAGCCTCTTATACCCTCCTCACCACCAATTTGGATCCCTTGTTCCCTTCTCCCTGGGTTTGTTAACACCACTTTAAGAGCTCATACAATCCATACATACATCAATTGTGTAAAGCACATTTGTACATTCATTGCAGCCTATCTTATTTAGACAGACCATGTACAAAAATAAGACAGAGCAAAACCAAGCAACAATATACAACAAAGCAATAAAAACAAGCCAATGACAGAACAAAACAAAACACAACAACAAGAAAGAAAAGCTTGTAGTTAGTTCAAGGACTGTTTGTTGGCCTTTAGGAGTGTTTTCCAGTCCAGTCTGTTGGGGCACCAAGCCTTGGCCCCAAAGTCCACCTTTGGCATTCCATTCCCTTGCTGCTCTGTTGCACCCCTTTAGTGTTTTGCCTCGGTGTGGCGGGATCAGATCAGGCACAATTCCCACACTGTGTCTCCGGTGTTGTCCCCCGTAGGGCTGTGGATCAGTGGGGGATGTCGTATCTCATAGTGGGGCTGGCCATATTCTTGAAAGCAACATGTTGATAGGTCCTATTTTCTATCCTAATAGGTTTATTTCACTTACATCCAGTGCTATTACTGATAGGTATGTATGAATTTATTGGTGTGGTTTTGTCTATGTGGTGATGCCGTTTCTCTTTGTTCCTCATAATTTTCTATGCTGAGTTCAGACTGTTCTCTCAACAATTACTTGATCGCTTCTTTCCATTGAATGTTTTGTAGCTACAATATTCCCTCTGTGTAATTTGTAATTTTTTTTTACTATAGAATGACAACTCTTACTTCCTAATTTTAGTCTTCAACATTCATTTTACATTGAGTATTCTTTTGGATGAGTTGACTTCTAGGTGGTGGTGTTTTATATGTTAATGACACCCACTGCTGTTATTAATTCTCCGTCCAAAGAACTCTTCCTAGTATCTTTGTATGGCTCATGTTTTTGCAAATCCCTTTAATTTCTCCTTATCTGGAAATGCCCTTTATATTTGAGGTTTATTTTACTTGGATATAAGATTCATTGCTGGCATTTTTAAAGATATATCGTTCCAGTTTTATCTTTTCTTTTTCCCCTTCTTACAAGATTCTATACTTGTCCTCCATAATGGGAAGCATGTTTAGGAACCTGGAGAATTCTGATTCCCCCTTCATTATCCTCCTGTGCTGTGCAGTGTGTTTGCCTGCCTTCCATTTATCCCAGTAGGTATGGGAAAGCCACCTGTCTCATTGTCAGATGCAGTAGTTGCTCTCATTGAGTGGAGCCCGCAGAGAGTTGTTTGTTCCCTTTCCTGGTTGGTACGCACTGGAGATTGCCGTGTGCTGTGCGGAGAGCATTCGCCAATCAGCAGAAAATACCCTGGTTTGCTTGATGTCCAGGGTACACTCAGCTGTCTGTCTAGGTCACCGTCTTTATAAAAAGCTGTTATTGTGGCCGCTTAGGCAGCCTGGTGGAGTGTAGCGCAGCTGAACTGGGCATGTGGTCTCTTTCACTTCGGGCCAGCTTTTCTCCAGCCCTGCAGGTACCCCTTGGATATCCAGTGTAATTACTCATCGGTCTGCCTTGCACACCTCAGCAGTGTCCCTGAGGTCTCCTAGTCTTGACAACACTGCACATCTGCCTGCATTTGTTAATTCATTGACTTTATTGATCTGTTTTGTTCCCAAATTATCAGCTGTGTCAAGCATATTGTGCCAGTAGAGTCTCTGCACTGGATGATATAGGGGATTGCTACTCCAATTGTGGTGTGTGGGATTGATGGCAGTTCCCAATCTATTTAAGCTGCTATTAGAAGTGGTCCTTTATTGAAAGTCTACTGAACCTAAACATAGGTATGATTAGTGAAATAATTTATCATGCTCTTTCAGGCAAGTATTAAAATATTGGACCTGATTCTGCTTGATGGGGATGTAGGAAATATTCCTTAACACTTTTAACAGGCTTATATAAAGAATTTGGCCACAGAATATTAACATTTAGCTTGAATATAATTTATGTAGACAAGCCAAAGTTTTTAAATCCTTTTTAAGTTTAAATTTTTGCCACTGTTGCCAAAAGGTAATGTATTAGGACACAGGGAAAAGCAAGTACATTATTTATTTCTAAATTCACTTGTAAATTTTGTAATGCTATGTAAAATTAAATGATAACAATTTCTCTGAACCTCTCTTTTCAAAAGCAAACTATATAACAAATTTGGGGGAATATAGTTAGAGAAGGTTAGAACAAAATCAGATCTTTGTTATACTAAAGTGTATATTTCTGTTTCTAAAGGAAAATCCTCTTCCCAGAATCCAAGGTATCAGCTTTGGATGCAGGGCTGCTACCTGTTGAAAACTGCACCTCTACAAGTAGAACAGATAACAGTAAATGTAAGTTTTTGTTTTTTTTTAGCCCCAGTAGTGTTTTAAGTAAAGAATTTTCTAGGAATAAATGAGTCAGTTATTCAGATATCTTTTCTCAAACTGGCCAAATTCCCTGGCATAATAGTAGTAGTGTAATAAGGTATACCCATTATCAAAATAGGTGCATTGCTTGGTGGAAGTTTTAGACTGGTTTTCAAGGACATATTTTACTGTGAAACTTCCTAAAGAAGCTAAGTAAATTGCTTGTCTGTAGCTAGACTGAATAATTCTGTTGGATATTCTGGGGCTTGCATATATCTACCTTAGGCAACTTCTCAAGAATTCTTGTTAAGCATTTGAAACAATTCAGAAAAGACTGATTTACTCCAGGAAAATTAACAAATATAACTCAATTAATTTTTTACTCAGTGTATGTGTTGTTCTGTTAGAACAATAACTGTTACCTTTTGTTGAGTGCTGTCAAGTCAGTTTTAAATTTTAATTCATGGTGATCTCATGTGAGTTGAGTAGAACTTGCCCATAGGGTTTTATTGGCTGAAATTTGTATGGATCACCAGGGCTTTTCCCCCTAGATCTATTGAGGGGTTCAAACTGCCACCAGGGCACCTTGCTACCCCATGGTTATATGTAAATGAGGAGGTACATTTCCTTAGGGCAGTCATAATTGGTAAAGGAAATATTTTGAATGTGTATTGTATGCCAAAAACTCGCTTACGGATTTCACATTTGTGAACTCATTTAATCTTCCCAATATTGTCATGAGGAATCTAGCCTAGAATTTGCTATCTCACCCTGGAGTAACAGACAGGCAATTGATTTAGCTCCTTTTGGTTGGTTGTTCCACATTAGAATATGCCCTATTCAAGACTTCAAAAGGTTTGTGGGAAAATGTCATTCTTTTCATTCTGTTTTCCTTCTCTTTTTTTAAAAAAATAACAGTACATAAAATGTTGACATAGATTAAACTCTCAAGTGACTTGATACTTTACACACAAACAGTAGGGGTTGGTGATAGGACAAAACTTTCTATAGTATTCATCGTTTACAACAGCAGAGCCACACCTGTGAGATAATGCGTGTCATAATAAAGCAAAGAGGGCATGAAAATAGTAAGTATATGGTAGTCCCAGGCCACCATTCATTGTGTACCCTCAAAGCAAAAGATATGAACCAAAGTCCAGTAACTTAGAATAACAGTCATCTGCTGCTTCTCACATTCGGGAGTTTCAGCCTTGGGCTACAGGGTGAGTTCAAGATGAAGCCCAGTTCTCTTAGTAAGGTTTCTACATTGAGTCCTACTGGTGTGACTACACAAGTAGCCTGGCCACCAAGGGCTGGATAGAAACTAGGTCAAAAGCGTTCAAGTAGGAACATAGTACTAGGCATATTATCCCCTTAGATTCTATAGAAGGATTTTTTCCCCCCAATGGGAGGTTGCTCCTTCTCGTTTTTGTACCAGCAGAAATGTTCATTCCATTTTTCTGCGAACTTCTTGGAGCCCACTCGTATCTTTCTGCCTGTCATATGTGTAGTGCTTAAGCCTGCTTTCTGGTTTGGTACATGTTCATTTTTTAATCCCCTAATTAAGAATGTTACATATATTTACCGTAAAATGAAATTAGCCTAAAATGTAAAGTGAAAGTCTCCTGGTTGCCTATTAGGATTCTTTAAAGTGTCTATTTTTTCCCTATATTAATATTAAAGAAAACTAAAAAACCAAACTCATTGCCCACAAATCAGTTGCGACTCATAGCAATCCTATAAGACAGACTAGAACTGCTCTTGTGGGTTTCCAAGACTAACTCTTTACAGGAGTAGAAAGCCTCCTCTTGGTCCTGCAGAGCAGCTGGTGTTTCCAATCTGCTGACCTTGTCGTTAATAAATAGCCCAACAGGTAACACATTACACTACCAGAACTTCTCTATGAGTGTTACAGAGAAGAAGCATATAGCAGCTAAAGTGCACAAGGACGTGAGCTAGAATGCTTAGGTCATAACCCAGTTCTGTACTAAATGACTAGACTTTGATTAGTTTTGTAAACATTGTGCTGTTTTGGAAAATGGAAATATTGATAGTACCCATCTCCTTTGTAGCTTATAAGATTGAACAAGTTACACCGACAGTGTTCAGAACTGTCCTAGCACTGAATTTAAAGCTCAGTAAACGTTAGTTACTGCCAATCACCGTTTATCGTTGTCAAAAGCCCACTTTCATTTTTCACTTAGTGGCAGTGTGTTTTTAAGACAAAATCTTTCCATATCCTTAATGATAAATCGAGTCTGTTAATTCTGATGGCTGTAGTCTATGTAATATGTGGACTACTACTGTACTCTGGTACGTTGCTTATTAGATAATTGGGCTAGTGAGCATTTGTTTGTTTGCTCTGATATTTCAGTTTTGCAATGAATATTACTGTGTGCATATTTTTGCACATTGTATCAGTATTTCTGTTGAGTAGATTCCTGGACATGTATAAATCCTTAATGTTTTTATTGTTTTCTCTGATGAAGGTTGTATACTACTTTCATACATTGATAGTTAGAAGTTGGTTTCTTTTTCTTTTTTGTAGTGGTAAAGTACATCTGTGGCTACTTGAATGCTTTCGGCCCGAAGAGAATCATCCAGTACTTTCCATAGGCCGATCCAAGCCCATTGTAATTCTAAAATGACTCAGTGAGGATAGCAGATTGCCTAGTAGTCACCTAGTGAATATAGCTCAGTTTTACTTAGGAACAAACATTTTGAGCTTTCGCAGCTATTATACTGAAGTTTCACAATAAGGGCAGGAAGTATATTCCATTTGAGAAAAACCAGTGTCATTGATTTTAAATGAAATTTATCTTCTGTGTTTTATTTTTTGTAGAAAGGCTCTATATTGCTTAAACTGAGTGATAGATTACTGGAGAAAATGGGATGAAAGTTTTGGCAGATAGCATTTTATCAAAATCATATCTTTATGTGCAAAATAGTCTTTTCTACTTGCTTCCTTAATTGTGTATAATCCCCAAACAAGACCCACTGCCATTGCGTTGATCCTGTCTCATAGTGACCCTAAATAAATTTTACGTGAGCTGATAATGTCATCTTTTGCCCATCAAGCGGCTGGTGGGTTAGAACCACAGGCTTATAGTTTGCAGTTTAACACTCTCCCAGGAGAACCACCAAGGTTCCTTTAATTTTGTGTAATCTGATTTTAATCTAAAATGTGCAAGATTGACTCTTGATTTTTCTTTCAGCTGTGGTGGATTCCCTTGCTGATAGTGGACACTCTGGGCCTATTATTTCTGAAAGTCCTGTTATCTCTGAACATAGGCTTGATCATGAAATAACACTGAACCTAAAAGAAAATCATGAACTAGAAGTTGACTTATCCCGAGAAAAACCTCCAGTTTCTGACGGTCCTCCTGATACTCAAGAAATTCATGTAAAATTTTTAAAATTTTTTTTCTCTCTTTGTCGGTTATCTAGTTTTGGTGTAGTTGGTTGACTCAACTATTATAGAATCAAACAAAAACCCCTCTTTGGAAAAAATCTGTTTTAAAAAATGTTTAAATATTGTATGGGATATTGTAAGAACACATCCTTTGAATGAAAAATAGGTCTCATAAAAAACAAAAGACAAAGAAGGAATAATGTTGCAATGTTCTTATTGTTTCATATCTGGTTTGAATAAAAATCTTTTTTAATTATAAGAAAACAGATAAATAATGACTATTCCAGAGACAAATGAGACATTTAAAAAATGCACAGCATATATTTGAAAATACTCAGATAAAGTTGAACAGAATTCTTTTCCTCTGTACCTACTGTGGATATTCTACTCACTGAGCTTGAATTTCAGTTCAACCTCACACATTCCAGAAAGTCTTTAGAGGGGGGAGGTAATTAATGTAAATTATGGATTATAAAATTCCACCAAATCTCTATTATTAAGAGGCAACTTTTATACAATAAATGGATTTAAGATAAAGAGCAACTAACTGATCAAATCTGGTACAGAGAATTTGGGGGTTTTTTAACTCATAAAATTGTCCTAGTTGACCATATTGTATGAATGTTCTGACTCTAAAATAAGAGAATAGCATCCCTACTCCTTCAACTGAGAAGCTAATAAAAATTGTGGATACTTGGTTTATGAGTGAGAATCCTTATTTTAGGTATTTCCCATCTGTCATCTCACCTAATGTTCGGGGGAGTGGGAAAACGTCATTGTGTAGTTGGGTGGTGATGTTCTACCTTCTTGGTTAGGAGATCTATCTGTTACTTTCTACCTCCTCCTTTTTCTCCCCTTCCCTTACCAAAAGGTAAATGCAAGGACCATTCCTTCTTCTACCAAACCCTTGCAGGAGAGGTACTGAACTTGAAAGCCTTAGGATTTTCATGGTTTATGCAGCCCCAGCAAAGGGAAGAGGATTGAGTCTAGCCCAAGGGAGCTTATGTAGGTGAATTCTTCTTCAACCTTATGGGGATCATGCTGTTTAGAAAATTATGGATAGTTAGGAAATTTGGGGATTATCATTAACACAGTTTGGGGGTTGTTGTTTATTTTTCTCCCATTAATTTTTTATTGAGTGAGACTAGAGTTAAGTCCTTGATTCTTTCCACAACTGTTAGCATTATAATTTTCAAGATGATGTTAAGACTTTTTAGCAAAGAAAATGTGGAATTTCTACTATAATTCCAGCCATAATCTCAAACTTTTATTTAGTTCTTTTGACTGAGAAACATTTGTGCTGTAGGTTAAAATAAAATGTACATTAAATTTTTTTAACCAGTTTTTTTAATCTTTAATTCTTTTTAGGTGATTGAATACGAAAAAGTTGAAGCTCAAGCTTCAAGAGAAGAGGCTAGGAATCTTCCATACAATGCGATATATCCCTCAGAAACACTTACACTGCAATACAATTTTGGTACCATTGAGCAACAGTTTTGTGACTCGCCTGAAAATAAAGACTCTGCTGAGTGTGATGTTGCTGAAGTAGATGGAGAACTTTTTGTGTCTCAAAACAACTTTACCTTGGTACTGGAAGGTGAAGAAGACATTGAGACAGGCGATTCTGCAGCAGCTAGCGCAGCAGCTGAGGAAAAGCATATAAACAGTGGGGGGATTGATCATTGTGGGCATGTTGCAAACTTTCCCTCTCTCATAACTGGTGATCAAGAGTCCCAGAAGGCAAAGACATTGCCATATGTGCCTGAACCATTTAAGGTTGCAGAAAACTTACTAGATATAATTAAAGACACCAGAAGTAAAGAAGTTACTTCGGACTCCATGGAACAATCCATTCAAGAAAAAATACCTATAATAAGCCAAACGGTAATGAGTTCCACCACATTAATGACGTCTAAATTTAAGACTGAGGAAACTAGTACAATGACCATGAATGTCAGCCAGTTAGATGATACAGTTTCCTCCAGAACTCGCACAAGAGGACAGCGTGTCCAAAGCCTGAATATCAAATCAGAGCAGAAAGAAGTATCAGCAAATATCGCTACTCCTGAGACACTGGAGCTCTCCATTACAAAGAAAACTAGGAGGACAAAAGGAATTTCTGATGCTTCTGAAACTGTCTACTCTAATGTCAAAGGAATAGCTCAGAACCAGCAACTTCCTCAAAGTTCTATTACTCCTAGGAGAGGAAGGAGGAAAAAAAACATTGATCAAGACCCAGAAATTCATAAACCCATGGAACAAGAATTACAGATCAATACAGGTAGGGGACTAAGGAAGCTAAAGTCCTCTCAGCTCTTGGAAACAGCAAGTCAAAATGCTTCTTTTAATAAAGAAGTTAAGGTTACACCTGTTGCAAAAAGGACTCCTAAGAGAATTAAAAAGCCTATTGAAAATCAAGAAAGTGTTGAAATGATAGATTATTCAAAAGTTAATGAAGGGATGAGTCCTGGCAGAAGCATCAGAAAATTGAGAAGCGCTCATTTGAAAGCTTCTGAAGATACAGATTATGAACAAGATGTGAAGTCCAGTGACCACCAACTGCCCAGTCAACACAATCGAAGAGTGAGAGAGAAACAAGTTGGTACATCAGACAGGATGGACCACTCTAAACTCAATTCATCACAATTGACTCTTCATGAAATTGATGTGCCTGACACACCTAGGAAACGTGGTAGACCGAGGAAAACAGATCCATCTAAAGATTTAGGATCGAAGGCTGTCGGGAGAGTGAGAAGTCCCCAAGTGGGAAAAGGTCTTGGCATCCCCAGGAGATCTACAAGGAACACTCCAGCAAAAAGGGAAAACCAGCTAGATGTTGGGAAACCAGCTTTAGAAGAATCCGTTTTATTGCCAAATGAAGAACTTTCTACTGCGACGAGCTCTAAGAAGACTGCAAAAAGAACTGAAAATCAGACCCCAAAACCTCTGTTAAGCTCAATATTGGAAGAGCATTTAGATAAAGAAATAGCATGCAAAGAACCAAATAACCAAGCAGCTTCGCTTCCTACAGCAGCTTTGACTAACTCTTCCCAGAGCACAAGGACTAGATCTAGGAAGACCATTTTGTTGCCAGACTTTTCTCAACCAAAAAGCGAGCCTTTTTTATTTTCTACTCCAGTGTCAAAAGTTCCAAGGACAGAGAAAGGTAATGCATTTGTCTCTTTCGGAGCATAGTTTACATCTCATATACACAGCCTTCACCTTAAAATTGTATTATTTCAAAACACTGCTTTGCCTCTTGGACACTGATCATTTGTCTGAAAATTATATATAGTTTTATGGAGGAATTCCTCTGCAAAAAATGTTTTTATTTTTAATTGTGAAATTTAAAGAGTCATATTTCAGAGTTGTTTTGGCACCCAGTGTTCTGTTCCAGTATCACTTTTTAATTTTTAAATGTGAGTGGTATCGGTTGTCTTCATGGTACTCTGTCACATGCAGCCATGGGTGCACTGTGTTTAAAGAACACAGCTGGTAACCAGAAGCTTGGCAGTTCAAACCCATCAGTGGCTTTACACAGAGAAAACAGTTTGCTTCCATGACTTTTAATTTTTTTTCCTCCCTGTGCAGAATCAACATTTTCAATCTTATGTACCACTGCAATTGAATTCAATTCATGTCTTGGGTGATAGCCCTGAGCCTAGCTGGTTTTGAAGGAAAAAAGACAGCATTACTAATAAACAGAGACTGGAAACTATCTACATCCATATTAACTATTGCCCCATACACAGGCAACCTGCCTCATTGCCACTGATGAGCTAATAATGTTTGGTTGGTGTAGCTCCTGCCTTCCCAACAGGGTTGCTATTATTCCCAAGGGGGGCAAAAATATCTTAACTCATTTTATTTATAAAACAAAGATGTGCCCACAGTATGTAAACAGATACACACACTGTCAATGAATGGTATTTAGAATTCACGGGAAATTTTTTTCAATGGAGGGGAGGATGTCGCATGGGGAAAATAAGGTTCAGGGGCCTTGGTGTAGGTGAATTATCTCCCGGTAGGGTAGTTTTAAAGTGGGTCAACTGCTGGTTAGGTACAGTTATTTGTTAAATTGTGCACAGTTGATTCCAATTCATAGCAGCACTATATAGAACATAGAGGAAATGCCTCATAGAGCTTCCTGTGCTGCAATCTTTATAGGAGCCTATCACCAAATGGCTCCTTCACAATGACTGATTGATTGGTGGGTTGAAACCTGCAGCCTTTCAACTAGCTGTAAAGTGTTAAACCATTTTACCACCAGTACTCCTTTTAATGCATTAGTGAAAGAAAATCCTGACTTGAAAAAGACCAAGCGAAAGATAAACCATTTAAAAATCAGTAAACTAAAATTTCCTGTCTTCAATATTCATTGTGTAGAAATATTTAAATGTGTATACAGTCATTTGTTATAATACCTGAGCTTCTTGGTTAATAAAACTACCATATACCTGCTCCTCTCCGTAAAATAGATTATTTTTCCTAAAGATGACTCATACTTGTGGGGGACTTCTCTTCCCCGATTTGATCAGGCATTTGATTGTGGTGGTTAGTTGCTGTTGAATTGATTCTGACCCATAGCATCCAGAGTGCAGAGTAGAACTTAAACTCCAAGGCGTTTTTAAGCAACTCTCCAGGCTTGCTTGGGAGGCATCTCTGCATGGGTTTGAACCACCAACCTTTTGGCTTGTAGTGTAACGGTTGACTGTTTGAGCCACCCAAGAACCTTTGATTTTGGTAGGACTGTCATTGTTTTCGTTATGATGTTGGGAAAGAGTAGTTAGTTCTATACTTTACATGAAGAAGAAATAATGTTTAAATGACAACATGAAATGTATGAGACTAAGCAATCCAGTGCATTTACTGAATTACAAAGCATGATTTTGTTTTGTTAGGGAGTATGGGAGAGGAAGAGCTGGGGAGTGTGTATTTTAAAGGGGGACGGTATGCATACAATTAAAGATGAATGAATTTTCAAAGGAATACATAGCTATAATTTTAGTTCAGAAATGCTCAATACTAATCTCATTTCACTAGATAAGGAAAGTTAGACTTTCACCTTTATACAAGATACATGAAAAATGCTGAAGATGAATGGAAATTAGAGATTACTATTTAAGTTATTTTAAATCACTATATATATATATTATATATATATATATCACTATATATATATATAATATATAAATAAAACCTCTTTTCCTCGGGACTCAATGTGGGCAGTTCTACCTTGTCCTGTAGGATCACTATTAGTCAGCATTGAATTGATGGCAGTGAATTTGGGGTTTTGGCTTTAGTTTTCTTGGCTTGATTTGTCGAGTTGCCAGTCATTTTAAATAACTCATTTTATTCCTTTATTTTGCTATATTGGTTAAAATGGAAAAAAATACAACTGAGAATTTCAAATTTTTCAAAAAAGGACTATGACCTTACCGTTTTTATTCTTTGCATTGGAGTCGGAAGTGAACTAAACCTAGAAATCATGGGTTATTTTGGTGCAGTGTAGCAAATTTATGTCAGTAATTCTGATGTCATTTTTATGTTCATGTAATTATCTATACACTTATTAATTTTAACTTGGTTAATGAAAATAATGCGTGCTTGCCATAAAAAAACTAGGAATTGAAAGTTTGTAATCCAGCCATATAGAGAACTTTTAAATATTTAAAGAGTAGCAGAGCTGCTGATGACTTCAACGGCTAGCCTTGGGCTAGCGCCTTAGAAATAATAGCACTCCCCATATGCCACATGCTGCTCTAATCCCTTCATTCTCACACTGGCTTTTTGGTGGTGGTGGTGGTGGTGGTGGGTGCTATTACTAATTCCTTTTATAAAGAAACTGAGGCAGAGGTTGTCCACTTGACTTTAGATTCACAGCTAATAAATCCAGGACCTGTGATTTAATTTCTGCCTATCCAAACTCCACTGTTAGCAAGTTGATTCCAAGTTTCAGTGCCATTATATAGGGTTTCTGAGACTCAATCTTTACAAAAGCAGACAGCCTCGTCTTTCTCCTTCTGAATGAATCAAGAGTTTCAATCCAGCAATTGCCAGTGTCAGTTATGGGTGCAATACAGTCCATTGGAATCCGTATAAGAGATCCTGGCAGACTTGATTCAACTGCATTGAATTGGATCCATAATTGACATTGGTTATTAAGAAGGACCCCTGGAGGCATAGCAGGTTATGCTGACCACAACAAGGTCAGCAGTTCGGAACCTACCAACTGCTCTGTAGAAGAAAGATAAGACTTTCTGTTCCTAAAGAGGTACCGTCTCAGAAACCCACTAGGGCTGTTCTACCCTGTCCTGTAGGGTCAAAATGAGTCAAAATCAACTTGTTGGTAGTGAGTTTAGTATTGCCATTAATATAGGAGAGTTTCTAGGGAAAGTAAAAGGAAATCTTTGATTAAGTCCCCCGTGGTAAACCTTGTCTCTGAAATAATATGAACTGTGAAGCAAGCTAGCTCAGGTTGTATACCAGATTGATATTTTCCTTCCCCAAATGTTTGAGGAACAGTGATGATTCATACTAGTGGGATAATACAGCTTTGTACTTGTTTCATGTTTTCTTTGTGTGTAGTATTACTTGGTTGGAAGTATTAAATATTCTAAACACTTCATTTATTCAATGGATGTGATTTTTCCTGTTTCCTCTTCAGGCATGGGTTAGGGTAGAAAGTTTGTTAGGTTTGGGGATGTTTGCATTTTTCTAATGTACGTCATTTGTTCCAAGGTTTTGTTGAAATACGTATGTGAATAGCTATAAATGCTGGTTTGTTTCTTAAATCTTTCTTTAGCAAAAAAGAGAGCCCCTTCTGCACAGCTGAAAGAATTAGTTTCAGATTTATCATCACCATTGGTCTTCTCACCTCCGACTTTGAGAGCCAGGCGAAAAAATACATCCAATCCATCCAAGCTTGCTGATGTACTGGTAAGAAATGCCTGATTTTATCTGTATGCTTGTTTTAAACAGGTGTTTGCTGTGTTCTAAGTAATGTCTTCTAAATGAATTTCTTTGAAGATAGCAGACATTTATACTAAAATCCCCAAATTGCTTTGACTATACCAGGGGTCCTCAAACTTTTTAAACAGGGGGCCAGTTCACTGTCCCTCAGACCGTTGGAGGGCCGGACTATAGTTTTAAAAAAAACTATGAACTAATTCCTATGCACACTGGACGAGTCGGCTGCTAAGCAGGACAGGCAGTGATGGCAAAAACACCCGGCGGGCTGGATAAATGTCCTCAATGGGCCGCAGTTTGAGGACCCCTGGACTATACCTTCAGAGACCCTATCCATTAAGGTAGATTTGTATCAGGTTACATTTGTATTACTGGCAGCTGTAGTTTAAATTACACTCTTATCTTCACTTATTGATGTATCATTATCTAGCATTTGCATTTACAACAGCAGTAAACCTATCACTGTGAGACCATTTTGCATGTTAACAGTATATGCCTGGCCATAGGCCAGGTACAATGTGAGAGTGCACTTCTGTTGGTTGATGTTATGTGTCAGCTTGGCATTACAAAATGATGTAGTCATTCACATGGGGACCTGGTCTTTGGAGCTTAATCTTATCAATAAGTAAGAAGAGAGTGTACTTGTTGGAGGAAGATCTTAAAGTTTTAACGTCTACAGAACCATCTGAGTGCACAAGCGCTCTTCACAATGTTAATGGTAAAATGAAATGAAAGGTAATGGGATTCTCCACTGCTTTAAGCCTTCATACTTACTTAAAATGTAACTTCCTGAACCACTGGAATGACACCCATACATCACACTTGGAGAGAGGGTTTGAGTTGATTCTGTTGCCTAAACCACACCTAAACCTAAAATAGAAATTCTTAAAGGATTGAGTGTAGAAGCCCTTTAAATTTACCAGTATTAATTCATACACATTTATTGGATTATTTGCCATGGGCCAGATACTGTGGAAAAACAAAGGGTTACATAAAAATAACTCATACAAGTTCCTTATCTTTCAGGAATACCCAGTTTAATTGAAGAGGCAAAAACAAATAATTATTTTCACCATGTGATGAGAATCATTTGTAGGTCTATCTCGGAGATGTTGCAGGTTCAGTTCCAGACCACCGTAATAAAACAAATTTCT
Organism: Echinops telfairi; assembly: GCF_000313985.2. Classification (NCBI taxonomy): domain Eukaryota; kingdom Metazoa; phylum Chordata; class Mammalia; order Afrosoricida; family Tenrecidae; genus Echinops; species Echinops telfairi. Next base: position 81,047,539 of record NW_022111324.1, on the reverse strand, counting down.
CAATAATGGGAGTCACGTGAATTTTTTTGTTTCCTAGTATATGTAAAAGTAATGCTTATGCTATACTGTGGTCTAGTAAGCATACAGTATAGAAAAAAAAAATGTGACAGGACATGTGCAGATGCTGCTGGAAAAAATGGCACCTATACACTTGCTCAAGACTGAGTTGCTACACCTCTTCAGTTTGTAAGAAACAATATCTGAGAGGCTCAAGATAGGCAAGTATAAGAAAACGAGGTATCCCTGCCTACCCAAACATCCCTGGTGACTAAGGTAGAGAACCAAGCCTGCACCAAAAATAGCAGAAAGGCACAGAGGCTTGAAGCTGCAAGGCGTGTTACATCCCTGACAGAAATAGCCAGGTTTATATTTCACATAGTTTGTATCAGTTCTGAGGAGAAAAGGATAGTCCCTGGTCGTCTAATTCATATGGGATGATGAGACCCTTAATTTGGACAGCAGTAGTGGGAAAAGGGCGGCCAAGGGAAACCTTCTAAAATAAAGTTGACAAGACTTGGGGCTCAAATGAGTATATATAGATCTAGGTGAACAAAACTTCTATTTGTTTATTTTTTTTACATTTTTTTAAAATTAAATCATTTTATTTGTGGCACTTCTATTCAAGTTATCAATTTTGGATTTGAATTCATTACCACTGTTTGCCAGTATGTCTATAACTCTAGATTAAATGTCAATTTATATTTTGAATGTTTAATTATTAAAGAGTTGTCTTTTTTGAATTTTTAACTCAGGAAGATGATCCTAAGTCAACTGAAGCCGTGGGAAAGCAAGACGTGAAAAGGACCAGGGCTGCAAAAACAAAACAAGCAAGCGTGTACGACCTTTTCTGTGCTGTGTGACTTTTACCTAGACAGTTAACCGCCCCAGGAGAGTGTCATTCTTAGGGACATTTTACATTAAAGCTAACATGACTACATTTTAGCGATGACAGTGAATTTTTAATGTAGCATGAGACACCCATTCTTTTTTAGAAAGGTAGTGAAAGGTTAGTATACTCTTTCGCAATAGATGGAGAAGGGAAATGGGTTGATTCATTAACTATTTAATGAGTACAGGTGGGTAACTATTAGTAAAATGATAAACTTACAAACTGAATTATTTATATACAAGGGGATTCCCCCTCAAAATAGAAAAAAAGCTCTGCTGGACAAAGCTTTCGTAGTGTGCGTTTTTTCAGCTAGGCAACCATCCAGCAACGCAAGTTAGTGCACCCAGTAGTGTCATCTGAACAGGTTCTCTCTGGTCACAATGAATTTTTTTTGGAAAGGCAGTTTCACTCAAACTCTGTTTTTTGTGATGACTAATTTAAGAGAACAGTGTGCAGGTGTGAAATTTTGTTTCCTGCTCAGGAAAAAAATGCCACAGAAACCATTGTGATGTTGGTCACAGCTTACAAGGACCAGCGCTATGGGAAAAACTCAAATGTACGAGTGGTTTGCTTGTTTCAAAAGTGAAATGTCAATTGATGACAAACCTCGTTCTGGATGTCCGTTCTCAACCGAAGAAAATACTGACCAAATTTGTGCGCTTGTGCTTGAAGACTGGCGAGGGACCATTGAAGAGATGGGGGAGTTTTCTGGACTATCTTGGAGCTTGTTCCAGCAAATTTTAACAGAAGATTTGGGTCACTGTGAAATTTGTGCCTCAGGTTCAGACTGAACATCAAAAAAGAAACTACCCAGACTTTTTTTCCACGGTTATTACTGATGACAAGACATGATACTCTTCTTACAACCCCAAAAGCAAATATCATTAAGCCAATGGGAGACGCCATCGTCTCCTTGCTCCAAAAACCTTGTCAAATGAAACCAAAGATCAAGATGATGCTCAGTTGTTGTTTTTTTGATGTGAGGGGGATAGTGCATTTGGAGTTTGTTCCACCAGTTCAGACTGTTAATCAAGCTTTCTATTTAGAGGTTCTGAAAAGATTGTGTAACATTGTGCAACAAGAGGGCCTGATGTGTGGTAGACAAGCGGACTCTGGTTTTGCCATCATGACAATGCACCTGCTCACACAGCCATCTCACTGTGCCAGTATTCGGCCCAAAACAGCATGCCTTTCTTGCCCCATGCACCTTACTCACCTGACCTCGCTCCATGCAAATGCTTTTTGTTTCCATGAATGAAAGGACAGCGATTTGACCACACAGAAGAGGTGAAGATAAAAACGAGGGAGGTGCTGTTGGCCATCCAAACAGATGAGTTTGAAATATGTTTCCAAGAATGGAATCACAGATTTGACAAATGTATTAAGTGTAATGGAAAGTACTTTGAAAGTGATAAAGGTGGTTTAAAAAAAAAAAAAAAAGTTATATAGTTGGGTTTTTTTTAATTCTGGGTTTTTTGGGTATCCCTTAATATAATTCATTTTATATACAAAGGTTCATAAGAATTTCATTTTTCTGTGAACTTTTAACTGCCACATAGGGTTTTTGAAGCAGATTCATAGACTTGTCTTCCTCTGGGTGGATTTGAACCAGCAACCTGGGTGCTAGTCAAGCTCTTGACTACACCTCCCAGGGAGTAGCTTGGGCTAGTTTTATTAATTTTTATGAAATATTTAAAGGAAAAATCAGCACTTGTTGATTTTAAATATCCAGGTTTTTTTTAAACTCTCAAATGAAACCTTCCTTCCAATCTTAACTCTATCTCAAGTTGACTTCACTAAGCTTCCTGTAGCTATTAACGCTTTTATAAAATGCAAGCACTAGATAAGGTCATATATTCCTAAGATTTCTTTCAGTATGTTGAGGATTCAGTAACATTTCACAATTGGATGCCTCTGTATTTACTTGGATTATATCTCTTTGACAGAAAAACAGAAAAAGAAAGTTCTTGGTCACCTCCTCCAGTAGAAATTAAGCTGATTTCTCCCTTGGCGAGCCCAGGTGATGGAGTCAAGAGCAAACCAAGAAAGACCACAGATGTGACTGCAAAAGTTATTGGGAGGAACAGAAAAAAGCCATCATCATCCTTTCCAAAGCAAGTTTTACGCAGAAAAATGTTGTAATTCTTTTCGACTTTTTGATATACACCTATTTGTAAAGTCATCGAAATTGTGTGGGTTACTAAAAATCATTTAATTTGAAAGTAAATAATTTATATAAATTATTGTGAATTTTTCTAAACAAGATCGTCAAGAAGTACAGTAACTCCATATGGAGTGATACTTTTAATCACAGGCAGTTTTTCTATTTTCTATCAAGACTTCATACCTTTATATAATATGTAAATATGGCTTAATATTCGATGTTAAATAAAGTATATACTTCACAATAGTTTGTGTCTGTAGATTTTTGAGCGGGATTTCTGTTTTAATGATTTGTATACTAGCAGGCAATGATCCCATTTTCTTTCTTTGCAGTTATAAAGTATTAAACCCACCTTACAATAAGAACAATTTAAAGTTGCTGTTTTATAATTTATGCACTTTGCTTCTGTAATTAACGTTTCTAATCAAAAAGTATATTTCTTTTGACTGTTACTTTGTTGAAATTGAATTATGGGCATGAAATGTTGCTGCCTTTTTGTAGTTTAACAAGTTTGGTGTAATCTACCTCAAATAATGCATTGGTTAACTATAATGTTGGCATTTCTTATTCAGCAAATTTCAAAGGTTATATATATCTTTAAGTCTCTGAATTGTTCAAAGACTAATTATCCAGGTTAGGTGGACCGGTTCACTGCTCACTAGCAACTTCATAACAGAAAGGAGAAGGAAAGGAAATGTAAAGTTAGTCAGCTTCATGCGTATATATATACACAAGCATATCTTGTGTGTGCCTAAAAAATTGAACAAGTTTTAGAGTAGGGTTCTGGCAGTAAAGGGACTTTTAGTATTCAGGTTTTAACACTGGCAAATTCTTACCTTACCTCAGGCACAAGATTTATTAAGGATGGGGAGGGGAAGGCATGTGAATAAATGTGATAACAGGGAAGGAAAAATAGAACCACCTGTTTGCTGTATGACTGTGTGCAATTAAGTGGTGATATTTGATGTAGGCTAAAATTCATCAATAAGTAAGTGGTATAAAATAATTTATAGCAGGCAATTGATAGTGTGTAATGAATTGACCCATTAATAATTGATTATCTAGAAACAAACTGCTTTTGTTGGTTAAGTTTTTAAGGTTTTAGCTTGAAGCATAAGCAGTTTGCGTTAGACATTAATTTCTTACCACATAATACAGATACTGATGAGAATGCCTATGCCAAGTGTCGACAGTGTGAAAGTAGCGGTGCGAGTGCGGCCTTTCAGTCAGGTTAGTGATAAAAAATAGTACATTGCCTTGTCGGAAGTTTTAACTTTGATTTCATTACTTTTTTAATAGTTATCAAACCTTGTATTTAAGCTGCTTGTCATTATTGGAATAACTTATTTAAATGAACTTGTTAAATACATAATTTGAACATAATTCAGTGAATACTTAATTTCATTCCTTTGCGCAAGTAGCACAATAAAAAAATTTGAGAAAAAATGTACTGTCAAGTTAATAATTTTTTTTTAACCAGTGCAGTTTGGTGAATCTAAATGTGTAGTGTCTATTTTTAATAGATTTTTTCCCCTAAACCTTTTCTCTAAATCAGGAACACAGATCTCTCTTTCATGACTTTATACTTTAAATGCACTTCTGTATCCTTATTTATGTAGCTTTTTATAGGAAATAATACTTGTTAAAAAGTGTTACATCTTAAAAACATGAAATATTTTAGGGACAACCACAATTTTTACATTGTAGCAATAGCATTTCTTTTGATTATGCATTATTAAATTTTAATATAGTTATAAACAATTGACTCATTTCACAAACTTTTGATTAACTACTTATGGATCAAATGTATACTAGATTCCAAGAATACAAAGAAAAATTATTCTCCATCTGCTTACAATCTTAAGTAAGTAAATTACTTTTAACAAAATGTATTACAGCAGTAGGTGCACAGAGGAAAGACAGAGTTAATTTTGCTGGGAGAAAGCTTGAAGGCTCCCTGGATGTGCGTGTTAAAGAAGATAAGATTTGGATGTAGGCTTGCTAGCTACACAGCAATATGCAAAGATTTCGTCGACATCATTCTGAATAAAATGCAGTGGTAATGATAAACTTATACTAGGTCTTCCTCTTTTACAACTTGCTGCTTTGCCTCTTTGCGCAACAATAATCAGTATTGCCCTGCCTTTTCAGGTAATGTTAATTCTTTTCCTTACCATCTATATTATAAAAAAATGCTTCAACCGGGCAGCCATAAAAAATAGATAACTTTAGTTTATATGTATAGATCTATGTGTGTAGTACCTATTTAAGGCATCTGAACTGGCATGATTTCTCAAGCACATTTGGTCAAAACAAATGTCATTTATAACAAGTGAGTCAACTGTTTTGTTTGAAAAGTAAAGCTGATTCATGGGCACCCTGAAGGTGGTTATTCCAGGGGTCTTGTTTGTACTGGTCTCTAATGAGAGTTAACTAACTACCAGTTGTAAATAGTATAAGGGAAAAAGTAGGAGGGAGCACTAAAATAACTACATAAAGGCCCCCTTTATTAAAAAATAGCATGTTATTCAAGGACAGCAGTAAAATTGACCGACTTAAGCGTATAAGGAGCAAAACATAAGCAACAAAGAAGGAAAAGGGATGAGTTCGAGAGAGAGTCTGAGGAGAAATGGATCGCACCTGCATGACTACTACCAGCTTAGTCTTCAACTGAATTCCCTGTTCACAGCATTTCAGTTGCTTAAAAAATGTTTACACTCGTCTCCATACTTTCTTGGGAATCAGATAACAGATTTTGTGTGCGACCTTTTTATAACTGGCATTCTCAAGCCTTTGGAGCTGTTAAACACACAGTACTTTAAAACCTGAATGACCCGTTTCCTTATCTGTAAAATGGAGATCTTGAACATAGTGCCTAAAAAGTTAGAAATACCAGCGGCTATAGCTTGCTGTGGCACTGTCGGGTAAGTGTTGAACTGCTTACCATGAGAGGTCAGCAGTTCAAATCCACCACCAAGTTTTAACTAGGGAACTAGGCTGTCTGTTCATCTGTGTACAGATCAGTAGTCTCACAAACACTGTATAGAATTGCTTGGAGTTGGAATTGACTCAATGGCAGTGGGACTCTTGTTCCGATACATATGTAAAGCTGCCAGAGTCCGTTTTAGACATTTTCCTTATGACGGAAATAAACCCCTACCTCTTTCTCCTCATTTTACTCCATCTTGTTGTCCTTTGACCTCTAACCCTAAGGAACCATCTGCTGTCTGTGGATTTCTGTATGCTGGACATTTTATATGAATACAGTCCTGTGGTCTTTTGTCACTAGCTTTGTCCCTTAATGGTTTTGAGGTTAATCCATCTTGGGAGTTTGTATCTGTTTCATTGTTGGGGCCAATAGTTCATTGTATAAATACATTCCATTTTGCTTGCCCATTCATTTGTTGAACATGTTGGGGTTTTTTGCCTTATGGCTATCGTAAATGGTATTGACATGCAGAGTTTTGTGTGAACATGTTTTCATTTCTTTCCAATATCTAAGCATTGCAGAGTCCTGGTGGTTACATATTTAGTCACACGAGGAGCTGCCAACTTTGTTCAAATGGCTGCGCCATTTTAAGATCGCGTCTGCAGTGTCCAAGGGCTCCAGAATTCCCACCTCCACCGCCGCTTAGGCTCAAGCCATTCCAATGGCTACTAAGTGGAAGCTCATTGTGGTTTTGATTTACTGATGGCTTTTCAAAAGATCAACAATCATTTTTGCATTCTCTCTGGCCAGGTATCTTTATCAGTCAGTTGTAAGAGTTCTTTAGCTGTTCTAGATACAAGTCTCATCAGATAAGTGACAAGTCAAAAAGTATTGGCTATGAAATCTAGAAAAATCTTTTTGAAATAAAATGGAAGTTACTGTTTCTTGACATTGTTCATCAAGCTCTACACATACTTCTGAAGGCAGAATTTTGCACTCTGGGATGGGATGTATATCATGTCAAAACAGTCGCAGTTTGAGTATCCTTAGACTCAACTCACGTTCATTTGAAATGCCCTCCCGAGTTTGGAAACAAGTTTGAAGGGGCAGGATAGGGCTGTGGGGATGGTTGAGGTAAGATTTCCAAATGAAGTTCTCAGGTCAGCCACTTCTGAAGAATGAGCAGCTGCAGTGTGATGGGGAAAAGTTCTTCATATAATGTTCCTTGCCTTTTTCTCAACAGCCAGTGCTGTTTTCAACTTCTTAAAACTTCCTAAAAGTAAAAAGCCTACATGATTGTCCTGTGTCTGTCTATTCCAAAATAACCAAGCCCACTGCCCTCAAGTCAGAAACCCCACGCAGCGTTTCCAAGGCCGAAAATCCTCACAGCAATGGGCCTCCTTTTTCTCCTTGGAAATGACTCGTAGGTTTGAACACCTTTGTGGATCATGTCTAACCCAACAGTATCACCAGGGCTGGTCCTATCAAGATTACCCCTTTGGCAGCCCAAAAACACGTGCCGTACCCCAAGGTGTTAACCTATTCCTTGAATTCACCCAGCAGATCCCCCACAAGCAACTGTTGGTTGGTCCTTTTTTGGCCAAACCTAACAAGACTGAGCTTGTCTGCAGCCATTTACAAGTTTAAGCATGTTTTGTTTGGGTTAAATCCAAGTATATATGATCTAAACTCGGCTGCTTGCCTTACCCACATACAACTTGCAAATATTGTCTCCTTTTGTGTTGTTTGTCTCTTCACTTCCTTGATGGTGTCTTTTGGAACATTTTATGATGTCTTTTTTGTTCCTTCTGTTTCTGGTGTCCTATCTAAGAAGCTTTTGCCAAATTCGAGATCATAAATATTTACTCTCGTAAGAGTTTATAATTGGTATTTGATATGAGACAGGATCCAAGTTCTTTTGCTTTCTTCTATATGGTTATCCAATATCTTATTAAAAACTCTTATTTTAACCCAGAAGATGGTCTTGGTATCCATTTTCAAAATTACTGGCAATAGGTGTATGGTTTATTTCTGTACTCAATATTATCCCATTTGTTTATATGTATTTCTAACAGCATGCTATCTTGATCACTGTTTAGAAGTAAGTTTTGAATTTTTTTCCCCAATTCACTGCCATTAAGTCAATGCTGACTCATTAGCGACCTTCTGTGCATTTCTGAGACTATAACTTAAGGTGAGTAGAAAGCCCATTTTTTCTCCCAGTTTTGATATTTGAGGGTGTGACTACTACTACTTTGTTCTCAGATGATTTTGGCCATTGCTAACGAATGCTGTTGGAGATCACATTGTATGTTTCGATTGGTTTGAAGAGCAGTGCCACCTTCATGATAAGTCTTCACGAATATAGGATGTTTTCACATCAAATTTCTTTCAGCCATGTTTTGTAATTTTCAGAATGTAAGTTTTGTACTTCACTTGTTAAATGTCTGTAAGTTTTCTTTTTGATGTTGTCTTGGATTGCTTTCTTTTATTTTGGGATTGTTTGTGGCAAGTGCATAGAAATAACATGCTTACAGCGATCAGTAAGTTTGAGGCATCCACATAAACACCCACCCTTCTAATCTGCTGTCCGCCCATGTGGAGGTGGGGTTTCACTACCCCTTCAGCCTTGTTAGGTACCATCAAGTCAGTTCTGATCCAGCTACCCATGCGCAACAGAATGATGTTGCCCCGGTAAGCCCTGTACCATCCTCACAATTTTTATGTTTGAGCCCATTTTTCAGGGAATGTGTCAGTACACCTCAGTCATGGTCTTTTTCTGTTTTGATGCCCTTCCACTTTATCATACATCATGCCCTCTTCCATGGACTGGACTTCCTGAGAGCATGTCCAAAGTTAATGAGAGGAAGTCTAGCCAACCTCGCTTCTAGGGAGCATTCTAGCTGTACTTCTTCCAAGACAGATTTCTTTGTTCTGGTACTCTGTGGTACTTCCTGTATTCTTTGCCAGTAACACAAATCAAATGCGTCAATTCTTGCTTATTCGGTGCTCAATTTTCATATGCATGTGAAGTGACTGAAAATATAGCTTGGTCAGGCACACCTTTCTCCAAGCCTCAAGCCGAGTTCTTCCTCATGCAGTGCAGCGTCTTGAATTATTTGCTCAGCATACAGATTAAATAAGTGTGAGATCATACAACTCCAATGCACAATTTTCTCTTGAGTCGACTTGCTGCAATCTCAAGAACCTACACAACGTTCTGACTGTCAGGCTACTTTGATCAAACCAAACCCTAAACTTGGTACCATCGAGTTGAGTCCAACTTCTAATAACCCGATCGGACAGAATCAAACTACCCTTGTGGGTTTCTGAGACGAAATCTTTAAGGGAGTAAAAAGCCTCCTTTTTCTCCCTCAGGGTCACAAACCACTAACCGACAGGGCTCCTCAATGAGAAATTATATATATATATATAAAATTTGTAATTCAGTGGGATATCAGGATTCATAGTATACCATGCTTATAACTGTAGCTATAGTTCAAAAGGATGCAAATGCAAGGTCTGAAAGAGTTCCCAATATAGTGCTTTCCTGTCCCAAGATGCTCTGCCTTCCTGAGAGCAGATATTCTTAGTATCCAGAAAGCTCTTTGACCCTCCTTGTATTAGACAGCCCTACATGATCGAAGTCATGGCTCTCGAGACTCGTTGCTATAGCTAAGGCCATCTGATGAGTTTTCTGATTTGACCTGGCCCACTTCCCACCCCCCATTCCATCAGCACAAAGGTCTCAAGTGTGGCCTAGAAGCCCTGGACCCAGAAAACAAATATTCCAATGATTATTTCTCTGAGCTAAGGACAAATAACACCTTATTTGTGGTAAAACTTGGTTCTTTACCCCACACCTGTGAATCTAAAACAAGTCCTACAAACAGTGTATATATAACTCAATCTCTTTAAGATCTAATCTGAATACTGTTTTTGAAAGAAATTTTAATCCACTTTACATAGTATATTAGTGTACATGTAGCATTTTGTTATGTATATAGCTCACGTCTTTATTCCTCCTTTACTCATTCCTGTGCATTAAGCATGTAGTTTGCCCTACAGAAACACAGTGAATATATATATATATTCATTGTGTTCATTCATATATATATGACTTACTTAAAGTGATTGACTCACAGTTGTGGTGACTGGCAAGTTCAAAACCCATACGTCAGTCAATAGGCTAGACAATACTTCTGGCTCACAGGATTCTGAGGGCTGGCAGTTCCAAATCTATAGGTTATACAGAGTGGAGATTTCTGCAGGCTTATGTTTCAAGATCCAATCTTTTTTAATGTTTAAATGGCAAAGAAACAATGGGAGGTCAAATGACAAAGTTTCAATCATTTGAGTCAGATTCATCATTTTAACCTACTATAGTTGTCTCTCCAATACTGATAACAGGTTATTCCCATCCCTCACTTATGGTTGGAGGGAAATCACTGTGTAGATTCTGCACATGTATACAGGCTTCCACTGTCGTCCATAGCCTTCTGCACACCAGAATCTCGCAATTTAAGCTTTGGTACTATTCCCTCCTTCACGTTTGGATCCTATAATTTACAGTCCTTGAATCATGGATATTGATGTGCTTTTTTCATGTGGGTTTAGTTGACAACTCACTAAGATGGCTGCTTGTTTGAAAGCAAGCCTTTAAGACCCCAGACGCTATTCTTTCTAATAGCCAGACACCATCTGCTTTCTTCACCACGCTTTGCTATAGCATCCATATCTTCCATGTTCCCTTCTTGAAGGCGAATATCCAGCAGGATCATGTTCTAAGAACTAATGGTTCTTAGATTGGAGCTAGAACATAAAGTATGAGGTCTAAATGCATTCCTGAATTTGTTTTTTATCTGCCTCTGGTTCACCGTAGAGACAGCCTTGTTATTTTATGGTAGAGAATCCTATCGATCATCTCCCTGGAGAATAAGGACCTTCTGTTTATTGTGCCATTGATTAGTACTAATTTTAAAACACTATTGAGAAAGGAAGATTGAACAAGTGTAAGCTAACTACAAATCACAATACATGGATTATAGACTGGTACAGAATAAATCCTTACATGACTGGACACTTTTTACACTAACAGTGGGAGTTGGTGTGCAGGCAAAATTTACAATAATATTCAATGGCAGGTCTGCCAAAATAATATGTATCTCAAGCAAATGTTGGTTGCCTACTGACAGTTCAATACTCTTCGTATAGCTGTCTTTTGTCTCTTCACACACCATTCTGTTTCAATTGTAAGTCCTGGTTACAGATGTGTCTGAGGTAGAGTCTACATCACCTAGTGAGTGGGGTTTCCACATTCCATCCCTCTGCTATGACCTTTGGAGCATGTTGTGGCCTTGAAGATTCGGTGTCTCAGTATTTGATGGCACATGGCCTGGGTCCCCAGGGGGTGTACAGAAACTCGGGTTAATGTGGCCTGTTAGGCGCATAGTACCATGCATACCCTCCCTTAGGGTCCTTGAAAGTATTGTTAGCCAATACCCTGCCCCCACCCCACTAGGAGATTGGGTTCTTTTTTTCTACGAACAGACATCCACTTCTCTAAGATGTACAAGCTCCCTTTCTCCTCTCCTGACTTGATTTTCCCATTAGTATCCCTCATCACTCTGGTAGGAATGTCTGCCAGTCTTGAGGGGGGCGAGTGGGGGTGGGGGTGGAATGGATGGCGCCCTGTCTCCAGTGAATTTTTCACATCAGTTATTTTATTCTTCAACTCCAAATTTCAGTTTGGTACTTATTTATAATTTCTATCTCTTATCGATACCATCTATTTTATGGAATATTGCCATCTAATTTTTATTATAATCATGCTTTCCTTTACTTATTTGAATAGGCTTATAGTTACTCATTTTTTGATAAATCCTCATCTGTTCTCTTTCACAGAAGTTTCTAGTGCCCCCCAAAGTTATAGTCATGCTTTGCTGGTTCTCAGCATGTCATAATTTTATGTTGGAAACGGAACATTTTGGATAATGTAGCAACTCTGGGTACCATTCCTCTCATTCCAGGTCTTTTTGTTTTTGCTTGTTCAGTGAGAGGTTGGATTAGTCTAGTCAAATCTATTTCCTCTCTGGGGGCCCTTATGGTATAGTGGATTACACATGGGCTACTAATTGCTAGGTTAGTAGTTCAAGCCCACCAGCTGCTCACAGGAGAAAGATGAGGCTTTATGAACCTGTAAAGATTTACAGGCCTGGTAAACCCACAGGGCCATTTCTACTCAGCCTTAGCGCATTTTTATGAGTTTGAATGGACCCAGCAACAGTGAGGTTTGTTTTTATAGTTTTGTCTCTGCCCATAGTCAGTCACCCTGAGACCAAAGTGGTTTTGGTAGGGCACCATTCCCATTTTCTTGACCCTGTCTTAACTCCACTGATTGCTGACTGATTGCTCTATTATTTTTGATAATGCTCTGGACATTTCCAAGCTAAACAATCAAATTTGGCCTTTTTTAAAAGAATAGTCTCCGATGTCAGTGTTTGATATTTATTTGGACCACAGGAGGGCTTTTCTTAGATGTCTTATTATTCAATTATTTCCTGATTTTCTCCTACTAACTAGCCAGACTATAATTTAGCCTGTGTCTTGAATCTCCTCAATTGCTTTTCACTAAAACAACTCCACTGTTTTTAGTGTGGCTTTGGGTTTCCCCTTCCCCACCCTCTGTTTCAAATGCAGTCAGTTATTTTGGGAAGAGATTATGAATTATGTTTTTGGCCTACTTCCCCTCACCCTGAGAGGTCCTGGTCATATAGTGGTTACATGTTGGGCTGCTGACCACAAGGGGGTTACTTCAAAACCACCAGCCACACCACAAGAGAAAGACAAGGATTTTGACTATCAAGAGTTACAGTCTCAGAAACCCAGAGTCAGTTCTATCCAGTCCTATAAGGGCACTATGAATCAGAATCAACTCAATGGCAGTGAGTTTGGTTTGGTTTGGTTTTCCTCACCCCAAGCAAAATCTCTAAATAGGATCTCTGGAGCTGGGCTCAGAGAAAATAGCAACCCCTGCTCTGGAAGTGAAGTTCTCAGGAGAGTATACAGAACCCTGAAGTTCTCAGCTTATCTCTTCCATCCTGAAACCAAGGTCCAATGGGCTGAAGCAAGGATGATCAAGGGCTCCATAGTCAGCAGGGGGGGGTGGGGGGGGTGGCGTAGAAGAGGGACTTCTCATTCACTTGGGACAAAGCCTCTACTACCAATGACAGAGAGGATGGAGACTAACACTGACACGCTCCTCCTGGGAAGAAGGAAGGGTATCTGACTGAGAAGGGCTAAGAGGAGAGATGGTGTGTGGGCGGGTGTAGAAGCTTGGAAGGGATTCCCCGGCTCTCTGAGCTGCGAGGAGCAAGGAAAGAATCTTGTTTCAAATAGCACAGATTTACATCTGACTGATTTTGTGAAATGTTCTTGAATTAATGTCTTCATTTGCTGTTGCCCCCAAGGACCATTTATAATGCCTATTTAAGTTGTTTTGTTTTAAAAATAATTGTCATCAGTTTTAGTGTTGAAATGAATGTGCATACACGGGAGAGCAGGCTATTCTAGGAAAGTTAATACGGTTAAAGGTAAGCCTTTCAAAAGTTCTAAAGGAGTCGTGTGAATGAGGGGAGTGCGGAGGGGGGACCCAAAGCCCATCTGAGGGAACTGGACATCCCCTTACAGAAGGGTCGCGGGGAGGAGACGAGCCAGTCAGGGTGCAGGTTAGCACTGATGAAACATATAACTTTCCTCTAGTTCTTAAATGCTTCCTACCCCCTACTATCATGATCCCAATTCTACCCTACAATTCCAGATAGACCAGAGGATGTACACTG
>NW_022111324.1:81030977-81033026 GCF_000313985.2 Echinops telfairi | reverse complement strand
TAAGAGTTGTATGAGCCCCAATAAAATGATTTTAAAAAGTTGTACAAGCCCACAATAAAATATTTTTAAAAACCAAAACATTAAATAAATAAATAAAATTCTGAAGGAATATAATAAGATCAACAGCTAAGAAAAGCACAATTAAAGGTATAAAATAAATGAATTCCTGGATTAATTTCTTAGGACTTGCAAAATAACCTGTATGACAAAGAATTATTATTGATTTTGAATTTTTCCTTTGACTACAGAGAGAGAAGAATTCCGGGAGCAAATGTGTGATTTCCATGAATTCCAGGACCACCACTACCATACAGGACCCAAAAAACCCAGAGCATGTGAAGACATTTACTTTTGACCTGGCCTATTGGTCTCACAGTGGATTTCAAAAGGATAAATATGGTGTACTTGTTGCAGCTGATCCTAGCAATAACTTTGCTGGCCAGGTAAATTGCTTCAAACACATTTTTAGTGTGCATTAGAACTTAAAGGCACTTGGAAGGTTTTTTTGTTCTACAGAGAGAACCCTAACTCCATTTTGAGTTTTGATATAAATTCAGAGATCATTCATTCTTTTTGACCATGAAGTCAGTCAGTGGCTGTGTGCAGATACGCCCAAAGCAAGTCTAGGGAAGGCAAGCTTATCCTCAGGCTGACACCAAGAACCAGGGAACCTGCTGGGCGTGTCTTTAATGATCTACAGACAAGAGCTGCTGCACCACGAGCTCAAAATTGGGCTCTTGACTAAGAGTCACATGGTCATGAGTTATACTCAGACCATCACTTTAGCAGAATTGACCTTTTTAAAATATGAAATTCTGTAGCTATCCTCATCATGGTCTTTCCTTCCCCTTCTGAGGATGAATTAATATACTGCCAATCATGATTTTCTGATGATTTCCTTTGTTTTTCAGCATTTATAATGAACCCCCTGGCCATGAAACACTGGGTTTCATTTCAGCCTCATGCTTATGGCTTCCCACATGCTGAAATTATTGTCTTTGTCCTATCTAAGGCTTAAAAGATGGGGCTTTCTACTCCCATAAAGAGGTAATTTTTTCTAATCATATTATTAGGGGCTCATACAACGCTTATTAAAATCCATACATACATCAGTTTTGTAGAGCACATTTGTACATTCATTGCCCTCATCCTCAAACATTTGCTCTCCACTTAAGCCCCTGGCATCAGCTCCTCATTTTTTCCCCTCCCTCCGTGCTCCCCCCAGTGTCTTGGAAATTAGTGGGCACTTCTATCTGTCTCATAAGTTTGTTATGAGTTGGCGTTGACTCAATAGCAGTGAGATTATTATTTTTTTCTTTCTATAGAACATGCTTAAATGTGAGGTCATTACCCCCATCCAAAACAAGACATAGTTGTTGGTGTGATTTTTTTTTTTTAATGAAATACTCACAATGACACAGTACAATAATTTTAATGAAAGCATGCTATATGATATGCTTCCACCTGAGAATTCATCACTACTTTCAATTTTTACTTTTTGAGATCCTAAAACAATGCTTGTTGCCTGATTTTCATACTCACAAATCAACTGATGTGCCATTATGTTGACATACTTTGAAAAGGAAATGGCTGCCAAGTTTATTATATTTTGTCTCTCCGATTTAAGCAACATTTAGGAGACAATCGGCATGGGAGAACTTTTTATTTTCAATCAAGCAATTATCATGTACCATGTATCGTTACAGCTCTTTCTTCAAGTTGCTCACAATCTGGTATGAAAAGACAGCTATATAAATGCATTCAAATATTACAGATCCTATGATAAGAATGTGTAGGAGCTCCAGTGAATTACAAGAAGAGGTGGTCATTTCAAAGGTGTGTAGCAGGGTCGTATCCTCTCACCATCTGTATTCAATCTATAAACTGAGAAAATCATCGGAGAAGCTGGATTACATGAAAAAGAATGTGGCATCAGGTTTGGAGGAAGGTTTATTAACAACCTTCGATATTCGGATGACACCTTGCTTGCTGAAGTGAGGAGTACTTTAAGCACTTGCTGATGAAAATCACTAGAGTTTTCGATATTCG
>NW_022111324.1:81028673-81030139 GCF_000313985.2 Echinops telfairi | reverse complement strand
GTGTGTGTGTGTGTGTGTGTGTGTGTGTGTGTGTAAAACAAATTCTTCAGAGCCCTAATTCTGCTTGGGGACAGAGAAAGAGCAAGAGAATGCTCACCAGCAGAGGGCTAAAATTACTGTGATTATTTCACGAAGAATTTGTTTGGATTGGAGACGCTGGGTGGTACAAATGGTTCACACACTTACTGCTAATCAAATGTTTGGAGGTTCAAGTCCACCCAGTGGCACCTGGGAAGAAAGACGTAACGATCTACCTCTGGTAAATCAACCACTGAGAGCACAATTGAACATAGGTCTACTCTGTCACTATGGGGCACAATGAGTCAGATTCTGCTAAAGGCAACTAGTGCTGGTATTGTTGGGTTAAAGAAGAAAAGGGAAGTAGGACATCCTTTGGCCCCTGTCCCTTGGTTCCCTGGGTCCCCCCACCCCCTTCTGATTGCCTAATTTGAAAGACCTATCCCATATTTGGCAAGGTTGTATAATATACAAAATTATGATCCGTAGATACAAGCTAATTCAAGTTATGTTGGTATTATCTATGAATTTGTTTTCCATTTTAATACTTTGGATAAAGTAAATCCATTTCTGATGTTCAGTTTTATCCTACTGGTCCTAAAAGAACATTTAAATTATATTTCAAGTAGGTCAAAACTTCAAAAACCAAATTTATTGCTATTGAGTTGATTCGGACTCATAGTGACCCTATGTGACTTATGACCCTTTAACCGAAGTAGGCCATATGACACTAATTAAGGGGCATTTTATCAAACCCCCCCCCCCAATATTTGTTAGATTTTTAAGAATGCTGTGAACTGCAGGGAAGAATAACTAGATGTAGCAGACACTGGTGCTGAACATGACCCCTGCTATTTCCTTTCCAGAGAGATGTTTTCCATGATCTTGGCAGAGGAATTCTGGACAATGCCTGGGAAGGCTATAATGCTACTCTCCTGGCCTATGGCCAAACTGGTTCTGGAAAAAGCTATTCCATGATTGGATTTGGTGCAAACAAGGGTATTATTCCAAATGTGTGTGAAGAACTCTTTCAAGCAATTGAGAACCAGGAGAGAAATCAAGAATACCAGGTATATATTATCCAAGAATCCCTACTTTGAAGGATTTCTTTTCTTTCTTTCATTCTTTTAAATTTAGAAAACACCTTCAATGGAGATTATCAGCATCTCTATTTAAGGATAATGTTCATTTTTCATATCAAAGCATTCATTTGATTTTTCTGGTTTTATGGAGGAAAACCAAAGGAAATATTTTTTAAAGGCATTTTTGGAATAATAGAAGCAGACATTTTATTTTTTCTATTATTTTTGTTTAAATTACTTTACTGGGGGCTCGTACAACTCTTGTCACAGTTCATCCATCCATCCATTGTGTCAAGCACATTTGTACATTTGTTGCCATCATCATTCTCAAAACATTTTCTTTCTACTTGAGCCCTTGGTATCAGC
>NW_022111324.1:81008925-81026871 GCF_000313985.2 Echinops telfairi | reverse complement strand
TTCTTCTGCAGGGGTTGGGGTGGGGTGGATGGGGTGAAAATTTACAAAACATATCATCAATTTTTACATTCAACCATTTATACTCAGTTTGTTTCAATTCATCCATTTCAATCCTCACAATGTGCCACTCTTTATCTTACTTGATCCCTGTGTTTCCTGTTTCTATTCCTTTTTCCATAACCTTCTGTCCTTGGATAAAGAATGCCCTTGTGATTTTAACAGAGGAGTGATTCAATTACAGACCTGAGTGACTAAGGGCCACAGTCTTATGGTTCTACCTGTCACTATCTGACCAAGTTAGTCTGGTCTCTTATGATTTAGCGTTCTGATCCACATTTTCTCTCACTCCAGCCAGTACCTTCCAATGCAATCCTTTTCAGGGAAGCTGGACACCATCCTATCTTCTAGTTTCAGGATGGCCAAGACAGCAAAAACAACTATTAGAGTTATGCATCTGAATCGTGTATGGTGCTGACCAAAAAAATGTTGAATATACCCTGGATTGCCAGAACAAGGGGAAGTACAATCAGAGCACTCCTTAGAAGCAAGGTTACTGAGACTTCATCACAAACATTTTGGACATGTTAAGAGAGGTCAGTCCCTGGAAAAAGACATCATGCTTGATTAAGTAAAGGGTCAGTGGAAAAGAGGAAGACCCTCAATATGATAGATTACACTGTGACCACAACCATATGTTGCCATCCAACATAACTACAATTGTGGGGATGTTGACCTGTTATACATCGGGTCACTGTGAGTTGGAGTCAAATCAACAGCACCTAACAATGGCAATAACAAGTTTGTCCCTGTTTTTTCCTGGGATGATCTCTATACAGTTTAGTCTCACAATTAAGACGCTCATCTATCTTGGGTTAGGTTTTGTTCATGGTGTGAGGAATGGATCTTGTATTTTTCTGCAAATGGATATCCAGTTTTGTGAGCACTATTTGTTCAGGAGACTATCTCTTCCCCCATTTAATGGCTTGTGGCCTTTGGTCAAAGATCAGTTGTCTATAGAGGGATGAGTTTACTTCTTGGCCCTCGATTTTGTTTCATTGGTCCGTGTGTCTGTCATTGTACAATTAGTAGGCTGTTTTGACAACCATGACTTGGTTTTGAGATCAGGAATGTGCTACACTTCTTGAGTAGCCTTACTTATCTGGGGTTTCTCATTTCCATGGAAAGTTGGTGATTAGTTCTTAAAGAATGATGTTCAAATCTCAATCACTATTGCATTATATCTGCGGATCACTTTAGATAATATCGACACTTTCACAATACTAGTCTTCCCTTCCATGACCTTGCTATGTTCTTCCATGTATGCAGCCCTCTTCTGATATCTTGTAGTAATGATTTGAAATTTTCTTTGTATATATATTTTTTGCATCTCTGATTAAGGTTATTCCTAAGTATTTTATCTTTATTTAGGTTAACTATCGTAAATTATATTGCTTTCCTGATTTCCTTTTCCGACTTATCTTTAAGGAAAAATCTGATTTTTCTTGATCTTATACCCTTTTGTTGAAAAGTTCTATTAGTTCTGGTAGCTTTCTTGTTTAGTCTCTCAGATTTTCTATGTACAGGATCATATCATCTGAAAATAGAAGTCATGTTGCTTTTTCCTTACCAATTTGGGTATCTTTTATTTGCCTATTGCTTTGGCTAGATCTTCCAATACAGCAGTGGATAGGAGTGATGAGAAAGGGCATATCTTTGCCTAGCTCTTGTTTGCAAGGGGGATGATTTCAGCCTCTCTCCATTGAGATTAATGCTGGTCATTAGTTTTGTAATGATGATCTAATTATATTGAAGAATTTCCTTCCATTCCCATTTTATTGAGCATTTTTATCAGGAGTGGGTGTTGGATTTTGTCAAATGTTTCCTCTGCATTGATCGTGTGATTCTTTCATTTTTTAAATGTATGTCCTGGGTTATGTTGATTGTTTTTCTAATGTTGAATACTCCTTGCATATCTGGTAGGAATCCCATTTGGTCATGATGTTGTGGCCCCTCCCATCCCCCAACTTTTTCTTTTTCATGATGTTGAAGTCTACAGAATTTTGTTGAGAATTTTTGCATCTGTGTTCATGAGGGATATTGGTGTATAGTTTTCTTTTGCAATGATGTCTTGGCCTGCTTTGATGCCAGGGTTATACTTGCTGAAGATCCTGAGCTGGCGAGTATTCTGCCCTTTTCTGTGTCGTGGAATTTGTATCATTTCTTCTCTGAATGTTCAGTAGGATGCTTCAGTGCAGTTTTGTCTGGGCCAGAATTTTTTTGTTGCTGTTGGGATTTTTTAATGACCAGTTTAATTTCTTCCTTTTTTATGAGTCTGTTCATACTGTTTACTTCAGTCTATGTTTGGTTATGTAGGTACTGTATTTCTAAAACTTTGCCCATTTCTTTAAGGTTTTCAATTTTGTTGGTGTACGTTTTTTCATAGTATTCTTTTATTATCTTTATCATTAGTTTGTTTTGCTGTGAGGTTGCTTATTTTATTTATTGTTAATGTTATTAGCTTCCTCTTATTCTTTTCTTCTTTTAAGCTTCCAGTTGTTCACATCGATCCTTTACTAATTATAGAACCAACTTCTTGTCTTGTTGATTCTTTCTATTGTTTGGGGATTTCATTTGTTTGTTCTAGAATCTTTGTTATTATCTTTCTTCTTGTGACTGTAGGCCTTTTTTTTCAATTGTTGGAAATTTGTGTTGAGGTGTTGATTTGAGTCCTCTCTTTCTTTTTGATATGTGTATTTATCCCTATAAATTAATCTCTGAGCACTGCTTGTGGCATAGGTTTTGGTATGTTGTATTTTCATTTTATTTTGATTATAGGAAATTTTATTTCATTTTTATTTACTACCCAGTAGTTTTAAAGCAAGATGTTATTCAGTTACCATTATTTGATTTTGTCCATTGGTTCTTCCTGTTATCGATTTCCAACTGTACAGTGTCTTGGCCTAAGAAGATACTTTGTACTATTTCAATATTCTAAAATGTATTGAAGCTTGCTTCGCAGTTTATTCTAGGGAATGTTTCATGGGCACTTCTTCCCTACATATTGTGTCTGTGCCCTGGAGTGATGAGCCTAAATAGTACCCTTTCCAAGTGTAACAGAGAAAGAGAAACACCTTTTCTTAGTTAGGAGGCTAGCCAAAGGAGCATCCTGTAGCAACAAGGTTGCTTGGTAAATCCTCAAATATCGCATTTTTCCAAGTAGATTTTATACTGATCACTTCTAATAATATTAAACACATATTTAATACAAGTGGGATATAATTATTAAGACACGTGATAGGCTAAAACAATTCTGTAATTATCTTGACATCTGCTTTCCAACTTATCCCTCTATCATTCTTACCCAATGACAGAAATCTGGAGAGGTCAATTCTATCCCAAGGAGGATTCAAATAGTAACTAACATTCAAACTCTGTTTGAGCCCTTGGAAACAGTCTAAACATACAACAATAAATGTATAACAAAATTGATTATGGTTAAACATGGCAGGCTCAACTAAAAATGGCTGCGGTCTTGCTCACAAGTCAACACTGGGGCTAAGGAGCACATATCTTATACTGTTGTTGGGTGATGTGTTCTGTTTACTGATCTAATTGGTTGGTTGATTGTGTTGTTTAAATCTTCTATATGTTTGCTGAATTTCTTTCTCGCTGTTCTGCCCTTCATTAAAAGTGGTATATTTTCTACGAGTATTGTGGAGTTTTTGAAGTTCATTTTTCAATTCTGTTATGTTTGATTATGTATTTTGGAACTGTTTTGGGGGTACATAGCTATTTGTGGTTATGTCCCCTTGCTAAATTGATCCTTTGACGTTATATCATGTCCCTCCTGATCCCTAATGCTAGTTATTGCATTAAATTCTAATTTGTCCAAAATTAAGATCACCACTCCTGCTCATTTTTTTGGTTGCTGTTTGCTTGACATGTGTTTTTTTATCTTTTGATTTATTTTATTTTATTTTTCTCTTTGTGTCTGAGGTATTTTTCCTGTAGGCAGCATACTGACAGGTCTTGTTCTCTTATCTGTTCTGCGACTTAAACTCGGAGTACTTGATATGTACAAATTTACTGTTGTCAATTTATTAAGTTGTATTCTGTTTGTTCTTTTGTTGTTTGTTTGTTTTGAGGGTTGGGAATTTCTTTGCTTCATATATTTTTATGTACTTAGCCCATTTTATATACAGATTTTTTTCTTCTTTTGCTGATCTTCATTTTATGTTTACTAAGTCTTTATAATTTTCTTCTTGGTTGGTAGGTTTGTTCATTTTCTTTGTGGTAACCCTGAGATTTATTATTACCTTCCTAGGTTTAAAGTAGTTTGTTGATTCCCTTTCCATTTGAGGGCTCTGAAATTACACCTCTTATACCCTCTACTTTGCTTTGTAGTTGTCACATTTACAGATTGATATCTCTTGTCCCCTATTTTCAGTTTTGTGGGCTTTATTTTTAAAAATTCTTTATGTGAGTTGATTTCTGGGTTGTCTGTGTATATCGGTCTCAAATTGTCTGACATTGTTGATTCTCTATACAAAGGACTCCTTTTAGCAGTTTTTGTAAGTTTAGTCTGGTTTTGTTTGTTTTTTTGCAATTCCCTTAATTTCTTTTTATTTAGTTTAGCCATAAAATACAAGGATATATAAGGGGGTACCCCCTTCCAATGGATTTTCCCCCCCAAAGCTCTGTATTTATTTTTTACAAAACAGTCTTATCATCTTCCAAGTACTCTCTATTACACTTCATAGGTGATTCCTTTCTGGGGAAACATTTTCAAACTCATCTGTTTGGATGGCTGACAGACCTCCCTCATTTTTTTTCTTCACCTCTTCTACATTTTCAAATCACTTTCCTTTCATGTCCCTCTGCATTCATGGAAACAAAAAGAAGTTGCACAGAGCAAGGTCAGGTGAGTAAGGTGCATGGGGCAAGAGAGGCATGCTGGTTTTTGCCAGAAATTGGTACACTGAGATGGCTGCCTGAGCAGGTACATTGTTGTGGTGGCAAAACCAGTCCCCTGTCTGCCACAAATCAGCCCTTTTCTGTTGCACACTATATTACACAATCTTTTCAGAACCTCTAAATAGAAAGCTTGATTAACAAACAGTCTGACCTGGTGGAACAAGCTCCAAATGCACCACAGTCAACATTTGCACTTCTGGGAAGTTGACGGACGTCCAGAATGAGGTTCGTCATCCATCGACATTTCACCTTTTTTGAAACAAGAAAACCTCTCTTACACTTGAGTTTTTCCCATAGCACTGTCCTTGTAAGCTGTGTTCAACATCATAACTGTTTCTGTGGCATTTTCCCCAAGCAAGATACAAAATTTCACAGCCGCATGCTGTTCTCTTAAATCGGCCATCACAAAAAACGAGATTCAAGCAAAACTGCTTTTACAAAAAAATCCACTGTGTCCAGAGAGAATCTTCCCAGGTGATGTCACTGGGTGCACTAACTCAGAGCGAGTTGCTCAATGCTCACCTAGCAGGAAAACTGTGTACTATGAAAGCTCTGTTCCCACTGTTTATTGGGGGCAGGTGTACCCCCTTGTATGGTTCTTGGTTGGGAATTATCTTCTTTCAGAGTTATATATATGTCATTTCATTGTCTCCTTGCCTGCATGATTTTTGCTGAGAAAATCAGAGCTTTGTCTAAACAGTTCTCTCTCTCCATTTTTTTTTTTTTTGGTGTGGTGGAGTAACCTTTCATTTTTCCAAAGCTGAAATAATTCCAGGATTCTTTTGTTGAGGACCAGCTGCCAGAACGACAGTCACTGGTGGTCTTTCCCAGAGGTCAGGGACTTGGGCATGGTCTAAGGCTTTGTGTTACCCCTCCCAGTACTCATTGTCTACATGACAAGTGAGCAAATCAGCTAATAGAATGCATTGATTTAAATTCAGCGTACCACGAAATTCTTAGGACAAGGTACAAAGTTGTGTTTTGCCTGCAAGTTCCTCATACAAATTGAATATAAGCTTTACAATAAAGTTGCTCAAGGCTGATCTCTGATTAGACCTCTCAATCCCATCCTGTCTCTGTTTCACTTTCTTGCATTTCCACTTTCACACTTTCTTGCATTTCCACTTTCACAACCTCTCATTGCTGTGCAGGTTGTGGAATTCTTTCTTTGACTTTAGCTTTGGAAAGTTTGCGTATGATCTATCCAAATGATTTTCTTTGGGGAGGGGGGTGTCTTATCTTTGTTATGGTTTGTTGAGTTTCTTGAATGCATATCTTCTTTTCTTTCCTACTAGTAGAAAAGTTTCTGTCAACAAATCTTTGACATTTTTTTCTGTGCTTTCTTTTATTCTCTTATGGAATCTGATCACATGTGATTTATTTCTCTTGATGATGTCCCAGAGAATTGTTATGTTTTCTTCATTTTTTTTCCCCCTTCTTTTTTTCCTCATGGTTCTGCTAATAGGTTAGCATTAGGGGTATGTATTCAATTCCACTGATTCTACGTTCCCTTGATTCAGTGTGACTCCTTTGTCCTTATAATGCACTATTTACTTCTAAAAATTTGGTGTTAATCTTCTGGATTTTGTCCCATTTTTGTGTAATTTCTCATTGTCTATTTTATCAACTTTTTTCTTGCACTATATTCCTGAAATTTTGTAGAGCTTTGTCTGTGTTTTCCTTGACTGTTTTCTTAATTTGTTGTATGGCACTAAGTATAATTACTTTCATTGTTCATCAGATGTTGCTTTACCATTTCTTCTTTTGAATAATTTTCTGGCCATGTAATTTGGTCACTTGTTCAAGTCACTTTGTTCTGTTTACTTGTGTGAATTGAAGTTGTCTGTGGTCACTGAGACATTGTGATTTTATTGTATTTATTTGGTTATATTTTGGTTTGTTTTACCCTGGTTTTAATTTTTAAAATTCTATCTGGGTGAATGGAGTGGGCATGCTACTCTGGTCACTAGCTTGGCAGCACTGAGGCACTTGCCACCTCTCTGGGCTGTTATGGTAGCAGGTGGTTAGGATAACAGGAATGTAGACACAGGATCCTGTTTGTTGGTTGTGTTGAGCAGCTGAAAATGGTCTGCGCAAACGTTGGTCACCATTTATTGTTGATCCAGTGATGCAGGTGTGGGCGGTGGCACTTGCTCAGTGGGTGAGGTGGTGGTGTGACAAATGTGGCTGGGTACTATAGACATGATTGTTTGTTTCACACTGGATTTGTCTATACTGTGTCCCTGTCTAATTGACAATATTGTGAATTCTTGGCAGTTGCCTTTTTGTGTACTTCTGGTAATGCTGCTTGCAATGATTTAAAATGGCCATGCTGTGCTAGGTCAGCTGGGAAGGTACTTCCACTTTGAATAGTTCCTTGTTCATCAATTTTATTTGCTTTATTCTTCCAGTGAGTGTTTGTTCTAATTCTTTATTCTTTCATTTGAAACTCAGGGGCCCAGGATTGTCATCTGTATCTAATCTCACTTGGTATTTCAAGTCTTTGCTGTAGAAGGATGGCATAGGATGTCTAATTATTTTGCCATGTTAACTTCACTCCTCCCGAAGCAGACATCTTAAGAAAAATTTTCATTGTGCCTACTTACCTTGGAAACTGGTCACACCCTCAAGGAACTCTTATCTCAGGGCATTTATAGCTAGTGAGTGCAAAACCACTTAGAATCCTGGCTCAGCCAAGTTGATACAAAACCTTAACTATCACAGGTCACTCCTTGTCAACTTGGCATCTGTACTCATTGCCATTGAGTGAATGCTGACTTGTCGTGGGTTTCAGAGACTCACTGTTTACAGGAGTAGAAAGACCAGTCTTTCTCCTGAGGAGCTACTGGTGGTTTCAAACTGCCAACTATGCACATCACAGGTCACTGCGTAACCACTATACCACACCTCTCCTGAAACCATTTATTTTATTGAGTGGCTTTTAATTATTTTAAAATTAAATTATATTAAAATTATATATTTTTTAAATGGAGATTATTTATATAGAACTATAATTATTTATATAAAATAGAAACTATAATTTATAAGTCAATAATTTCTAAATAAAAACAATTATAAAATCACACTTTTGCCTAACATGATGAAAACTAACACAGACAACTTAAAATGCACTGAGCCTATGTATTTCTTAATATTTTATAAGTGAACAAAACAAAAGTATGTGATGCTTACATAGAAGGAAGACATATAACAATTATAGTCCTCATTTTTTCAACTGATCATAACAGCTATATCTGTTATTTAAAACTACCTTCTCCCACTAACCATTCCATATTCCTTGTGCGATCAGCAAACTCCATCGCTGCTTGTAGTTCTTTGTCTGGGTGGTAACCAAACCTTCAATTCCATGCTGGAATTGTGTTGCTGTAGTGTACTATTTACTTTAATCACATGGCATGGTAGTACCAACAGATATTCTAAGGAATGTCAGGATTCCAGATATAGCCTTCTCCATTATGTAATATCAATTCACTTGACCTAGAATTCTTCCACTTGCACAAATCAAGAAAATATTTAGCAGGTTTCCCATTTATTTCACTCATGCCCAAGTAGCCAACACCATAAATCCATATGAGTCAGACTATACTGATGACTACTTTGACTCTGTTGCCTATTACGGTAACCACACTCACCTTGTTTCTGTCTATTAAGCGCTGCCATCATGGGCCCCAAGAAGCCTGATTGTAATTAAGTGTCTTCATTCAATCAGGGCAGCTCCCCCTGTCAATCTAGCCCACATAAAATAGCATCACAGCAGTCTTCAAGGATTCTGGGGCTCCTTTCACAAATTTGTTCCTCACTGTGGTGATAAGAGGTATATCCATGTTTTTAGCCTCATAAATCCACTCTAACATGCCAATCTCCCTAAGCCTTAGGATAACTTCTACAGGCCCGGTGATTCAACTTGATTTAATGTAGGTCACAAGTTATGTATGCTTCAGTGAACAAACTAATTAAACTATTAGATCTTTTTATAACTATGCAAATGAGGCCCCAGTGACCCACTAAGGGGCTTGTGCAGCTTTCTGAAAATGCAAATAAGGTTCATGGCATCCAAGTAGGGATTAGAACTGTGAAAACAAGGTTTATGGAATCCTCATGATGGGATTGGTTCGTTTTATGATCCTTCCAGGCTTAAAATGAGTCAGAGATAGAAAAGGAGAAGAGAAAGAATTAGAGCGCAGTCTTTGGAACCAGTCTCTGTTCAGGGAACTTTCTAGACCCAGGACACAGATATATAACCTGGGAGATGGCAAGGGACAGCAAGGAGCAGCAGAAGCAGAAGCAAAAGAACCAGAAGACTGGCCAGAGATCATGTGCTGGGCTTCCTGAGCACCTTCAGCTTTCTGGATGGTGTGTTGTGCTTCCAGGCACTTGGAAGAGCTAGGCCCACCTACCCATGGAGCAGGAGAGCTATGACCTTTGAGCTATGACTTCCTGGTAGAATGAGGTGGAGCTAAAGAACTTGATTACACTTGACAAGGTAGGGCAGAGACAAGAGCAGCCCAAGAGGCCTGAGAGCTAAGGGCTGAGGAAGAGTCAGAGAGCAGCCTGCGTGTAGGCATGACTGAGAAGAACTCTGTGCAGAATGGTAACATGTTGTTTCCCTATTGTTACTGGAATTAGGTTCTTATGTTTGCCAAGAGAAAGGTTTACTCTAGCTAGACATGGAGGCAATGCTGGAAAATTGGAGGGGGTAGCCATATAACCAATACAGCTGAAATATCAGCTTCCCCACTGTAAGGTAGTCAAGAGGCGCCAGAAACCAAATCAGTCGAATTAGAACAAACAGGCTTTATTGGGCAGAAAAACCCAGGCTGGGTGAAGTCCCACAGTCCACAGTGTCCGGGCCGAGGGGGTTGCGCCCCAGGCTACAAGGGTGGTTCTTATATGGCCAGGGAACATGTGACTGGGCTGCCTTGAGTCCATATAAGGTAAAGCAGTCAGGGATTGGGAGATACAGGTATGTCTGGATTTCTGGAATGTAAGGTGTCTTCCTGGTTCCGGGTGTATTCGTTCTGGGTGCAGAGCCGCGGATTGAGAACAAAGCGGGCCTTGCTAGCCTCGGATTGAGCCACACGGGCCTTGCTAGGTGCAGAGCTGAGGGTCAAGAATAAAGCGGGCCATTAGCCTGCTCTGGTCAGCTCCACAGGTGTGTGAGGGAGATTCAAGGTCACTCCCTGCTAGTTGTTTCAGCTAACTCTAGTCAGCTCTGCACGGGTGGGGGAGATTCAAGGTCATTTGCTGCTAGAAGCCGGCCTGGTGTTGATCCGGCCATACGCCCACCAGCACCTGCATCCCTCGCTTTTTAAAGACTTCATTAAGAGAGATGGCCTAGCTTATCAAATTTCTCTAAGTTATCACCCATTCAACTATACAAGGGAATGGTTTTTGTGTCTGTCTAGGGTCCAGGTCTCTACTTTTGCTCCCTGCCCAATCTCACCTAATACACTCCATAAACATTTTCTGTGACTTCTGTGTGGCCATTGCAATGGACGATGGAGCTAGTCAAGACTTTGGAGGATGTTGGCATGGCTGACCTCTGCCTTAGAGGACTCAGTTGGGGATGTTCATTTTGATCCTGTTCCTGCTTGTGAAGCTAGAGAAGGTCACATGTGTCTGCAGTGTCGGGTTTTTTTTTAATGTAAAATATTTAATTCCACTCTGCATTGTCTTTTTATCACTGCGTTCTCCCTACCCCCACCCCCTAGTGGTTCATCTTGATTCCTTTGTTTATTTTGAAGGCTTTCCTTGCCAGCTATTGCTTGGTCATTCACTTAGAATAATAGAAGACATTCTGAAGCTACTGAACCCTACCTGGGAGTAAACGGTTAAGTTCTTGGCTGCTGAACAAAAGATTCACAGTTTGAACCCACCAGCTTTGTGGGAGAAAGACCTGCTGCTCAGCTTCCATTTAGAGCACAGCCTAGGAAACCTTCTGGGCAGTTCTGCCAAGTTCTACGAGGAGTTAAAGCTGACTCCGTGGTAGCTTACAAAGACCTGATACGCTGCAGACATGAGGCTTGTAGACATGAGATTTGGCTGAGAAGATGCACTATGTTATAGGGTGGTTGTGTGGCAAAATGCCACTGTTTTAAGGCCTTTTCTGACTACAGGCATTCAGTCCGTTTCCCCAGAGGAGGGTCCTCTAATTTCCTGTGTAGGAGATATAAGCACAGGGAAGACCAGTCTTCTGAAAAGGAATCTTTTTTCATTGTATGTTGGCCTTGAGAGGTGAGCAATAGATAACTTTTTTCTGTTCCAATTTGAGCGCACACACACACACACACACACACACACACACATTCACATACTATTTTGGGTCCGTTTTAAATTTTCATTGAGAATTTAATACATATCATTAAAATTATCTGAGAACTTGATATTTCATGGAAAATATTACTTTACTATTTTGAATTTTAGCATTTCTATTTGTTGGACATTTATATTGTTTCTTTATCACTCCCCACCCCACCCCCGAGCCCCGCCCAAGATGATTGCTTCAAGAGGACCTCTATTTACCTTATGTTCTTCTCTACCCAGGTTGCCTTCAGCATGCTGGAAATCTACAATGAGCAGGTAACAGTGCTTCTGTTTTCTGACACACAGTTATGGGTAACTGCAGCTTCATGGAAGCCATGTGGTCACCATCACCTATCCTACAGATCAAGTGAAAACTCCTTTAGCCTTGCCTTGGCCCCCTGGCACTTTCCTGGTCCCCAGCCTCGTTTTGTGTCCTTTGTCTTCACACACTGGCTCAGCCGCACAGGGCTTTTCCTCCTTCCGAATTCACCTGACTACTCTCTTCTCTCTGGCTACAATCCCCTCCCGACTTTATCTGCCCTTTAGAAACCATTAAACTTCAGGAACCCCCTCTAATGCCAGCACATTTTTATTTCCTGTGACAGGTTATTTCGGTCAGCATGTTTACTTTTTCTGTAAAAAACGAGGCAGTAGTTGCTCTCGGCTTTGAGAGCCATGCGCTTTGTGTCACAACGACTCAACTCTGGTCCTAGAGTCCCCCAACAGCCAAAGACAGTGTGTAGATGAACAAGCATTACGATATGCCCATCAAACTTTGTATATAAAACTGAAACTTGAATGCCATCATTTCATTGTGTCATGAAAGTGTGACTCCCGCCCCCCCCCCCCAACATTTAAAAATATAAAAATTCATTCCTAGGTTGAGGGTCATTCATATGGAAGCAGGTGGTGGGTAGGGTTGGTTCACAAACTAGAGCTGGTCCCCTCTTGTAGTCAGAGAACGAATCTGCTTTCACATGCCAGCCTCCCATGTCCTAGTGATGTGCCTTTCTGAGACCATCTAGCCTCAGAGCCTCAGTTTCCTCACTTGTAAAATGGAGAATTAAAAAACTTAAGATCTACAAATTAAAAAAATTAACAGTACCTAACAACTATCAGATAATTAGTAATTTTTTTCATTTTGCCTTTACCTCTTATACTGATTACTTTGTACTGTAAAATTTTATTTACATATTCTTATCTCCAAAACATACAGGGCATGCTTTTGAGCCTCTTTCAATCAGTAGCACTTAGCACAATATTTGGTCTAGAATGGGTGCTAAATGGATAAATGGGCAAATACTTGTAAGTTTCTTATGGACAGAGAAGATATGCTAATATTTTCTTGTACAATCCCATGCACCACCCAAAGCCCTGCACTTTAATAATTTCTAAATAAATATTGGGGAAACACAAGTGTGATTGCCAGACATGCACCTGATGCATAGCCACACCTGTCTGTCAGTGGAGGCATGTGACATGGAACAGTTTTCAGCAGTGTGTCCAGACTGTCAGAATAGGCAGAAAGTTTGGCAATTTACTTCTAAATATTAGTCAGTGAAAACTTTATGGGTCAGAACAGCTGAATCAATCATGGGGCTGGTGCAGGACGAGGCAGTATTTTGTCTCAATGTGCATGGAGCCACCATGAGTTGGGAGATGACTTCACAGTGAAACAAACTTAAGCCATGATTCCTGGTATGAAAGACATACATACTCTCCAGATAATAATGCAATGGCATATGTGCCGTGTGATGGATGGGGAGTCTCCGGGCAGTGCAAACAACATGTTCAGCTGTTAACTGCGAGGCTGGAGATTTGAGTCCACCTGAGGTAACTCAGAAAAACAGCTTGTTTGACCAACCAGTTATTGAAAACCCCACGGAACACAATTCCACTCTCACACTCTTGGGGCTGCCATGCGTTGACGTTGACTCAATTGCACCTATTCTTTTGTGAAGGGCGAAAAGAAAGAGGCATAGAAGAAAGAGTAACTAGCGCTGGGTGAGCAGAGAAGTCAGAGTGAGTGCTGAGGGATGTTTATGAGTTTCGGGAGGCAGGGAAGTGTGTGGGATGAGGAGAAGAGCAAGTGGAGCGGCCTCCTAAATGACTTGAAAGGCTGATAGACGTTCTTGAAGTACTGTACTTGAAAATAATAAAGCTGCATTTATTGATTTTAAAAAATCTTCCAACTTCACTAATTACAATAGACTTTCCTATCTTCTTGTTTGTCATTGCCTTATTCCTTACTTGGCTAGGTTTTATGGGGTGTTCTGGGTGTTGGAATAATGATGACCAACTTTCAGAGACATGAGCCTAGGGAACTACTAGACAGTGACATGCATTTAGGATAGTTGTATACCAAGGTAAATTATTTGAAATCAGATAGTGCATATAACTCTCCATTAATAAAAATCTTCAATAAATTCGAATACTCTGTACCTTTTTGTTAGCCTATAGAAATCTAACATTCATACATTCATATATAATGGATGAATTTAATGAATATGTATGGAGTGGCTAATATTTTCTAGGAAGAGATATAGCTGTGAAGGAAAGAAGTACCCCTGCCTTCAGTTTACAGGATTTATTCTTTTTTCCACAGGTACGCGATTTATTGTCTAGAAACAAGAAGCCTGCGGTACTGAAAGTCAGGGAAGATCCACAGTTAGGGTTTTATGTGGATGGTCTCAAGTCAGTGCCTTGTTCGAGCTATGCACAAATTGAAAGGTTGATGGAGCAAGGAACAAAAATAAGAACAACAGCTTCAACCAACATGAATGCCAGCAGCAGCCGATCCCATATGGTCATCACCATTCAGTTTAAGCAGGTGAGATTCAGGTAAAGATGGTTGTCTCCACGCCCCTGCAGGAAGAGTGTCTTGAGGGGCTTAGTGGACTGGTGAGTCCTTTGAAATCCTTTTAGATGTAATTTGTGAATTAAAGTGTCTATTTCCAAGCATCCGATAAGTTAAAAATTCCTTCACTGTTGTCAAGTCGATGCCAACTCACAGTGACCCTATAGGAGAAGGTAGAATGGCCCCTGTGGGTTTCCCAGACTGTAACTCTTTACAAAAGCCTTGTTTTTCTCCCTTTGAGCAGCTGGGAGTTTCCAAATGCTGTCCTTGTGGTTCACATCCCAAGGTGTAACCCACTGAATAGAGGGTCCGAAACTGGAAACGTGAGACACCTGCTCTTGTTCTGCCACCCTGGCCCTGACGCGATGTCCTCACCTGGCCTACATGAGCCACTGTTGAAGGTGTAGTGGCAATCATTTCTACCACATCCCAGAGTGGCCCACAACACTAGGGACTGATTTTCCTCAAGCAATTTCCATGCTTTGAGGAATACTTTTTTACCCCAACTTTATAAATAAGAAAAACCATGAAGATATGAGAGTGACTATTATTTATCAAGAAAAATTTTATGAGTAGTCCTTCTGTGTATTGTCAGTATAATAATGACTAGCTTTCAGATACATGAGCCTAGGGGACCACTAGACACTGAAATTCATTTAGGATATTTAGATACCAGGGTGAGTGATTTGAAACCTAATATTTCATGTAACTATCCATGAAAAAGAATCTTTGATAAACTACAATACACCCAATTTTTTTCCTTTATTGTGGTTTGCATGAAACTTTACAGAACAAATTGGCTTTCCATTCAACAATTCGTACACACTTTTGATTCTTGATATTGATAGAAATGTCCATAATATCACAGCACTCAGTCTACTTCCCCACTGTTTACTATTTCCTTCATCCTTCTTTCCTGTCCCTTCCTGCCCTCTGAGCTTTATCCCTAGTCAAATGCTACCCTTTTGATCGAGAATGGTTGGTGTATGTACCTCCCTGATATTATGCTTCACTTCATAGGCCTGCCTATTGTCAAGCTGAAAGTTGAACCACAGAGATGAGTTCAACTTCAGGTTCTAAGCTTGAAAGGTGTCATAGTCTTAAGGATTCCACCAAGCTCTACCAAACCATTGAACCTGGCTTTTTTCATTACTTTGAGTTGTGTTCCACATTTTCCTCCTGGTCTTTTCAGGGCTGCCTATTGTGATCCCATTTACAGCAGTTGGGAGGGGCAGCTAGTCATGGTCTCGTTCAGTGGTTCTCAACCCTCCTAATGCCGTGGCCCTTTAATACAGTTCCTCATGTTGCGACTTCATAACTGTAACTTTGCTACTGTTATGAATCGTATGACCCTTGTGAAAGGGTCGTTCGATCCCCAAAGGGGTGGTGACCCACAGGTTGAGAACCGCTGGTCTAGTTAGTTCTTTAGATCTCGGAGTGCTGGAGACTGGGGTTTACATGGTCCAGTATTCCTTTGAATGAATGGTTTCCATGAATCTTTGATTTTCTTCACTTTCCGTCCCTGCAGACAGACAGAGACCAATAGTTGCACATTAGATGGCTGCTCGGAAGCTTTTAAGACCCTGGTCACTTACTCATAAAACTTATGCTGTTTGATCTTGATGCCCCCCCCTAAAACTAGGATCCTGTTAGTAAAGTTCATAAACTTTCCGTATGATTGGTTATCCCTATTTTAAAATTTTGATATTTGGGAAACAAGAGAAGAAATCAGCTGAAAATAATAAGTGGAGATATTTAACACCATACTTTGTTTATTGGTTTAGTAGTAATAATAGTAGTAATATTAGCATCTATTGTCACATATTATATAGACACATATTACATGTAACCCTCATGATATTCCAATATTATATTGTTGTCGTCCCTTTTTTACAAATGAAAAAGTTGAAACTCTCTAAGTAATTTGCTTATAGTCATATAGTCATCAAGGGCATCTGGAAGACTCTAAAATTTATGTCTTTTCCACAACATAACCACACAATCTGGGATAGTTATTTTGCAGATTTCATAATAATGCATATTTTAAAAGTCCATTGACCATAGAAATATTGGAGGAATCACTGGTGTTTAATAAGGCACTGGAAATTATTTTAAAGGGTGGAAAGGGGCACTTGAGACCTTTGGACCTGGTAATATATTAGAACTGGACCATGTCTTACTATCCATTGGGTCTCTCTGAGCCAGAGCCAACTCAATGGTACTGAACGGCAGCAGCAGGTCACTAAAATGTCATTGTACAGAGCCAGAAATTTAACTTATGATATTATCGCTTCTTCTATTGAACATGAATGCATTTAGAAGAAACATTTGCACATAGATTAGATTGATGTTATACTTTTCCTATTACCCTTCTAATAGTGAAACCTATGTACTTTCTTACAGGTTTTCCTAGACGGAGACCTCACCAAACAATCCACTATTAATTTGGTGGATTTGGCAGGAAGTGAAAGGCAGAAATCTTCAGGATCTGAAGGTGACAGACTATGGGAAGGATCGCGAGTTAACTTAAGCTTAACCAATTTAGGGAATGTTATCAGGTAAATACTTAGTGAACATATAATTCTACCATTAAGATGATCTCAAAAAAAAAATCTCAGGTACAAAAAAATTAGCTTAATCACAATCTTGGTTCATGACTCATTGCTATCATTGATTGATAACTTGGTTCATGACTCATTGTCATGGCTTGCCCTCTCATAGATCTTATTTTAAATAAAATAACACATATAAATGTAGCTACCCCTAATCCAAGAAGTAGCATATTGCCAGTAACATGTAAGTATGTGTGCCTGTTGTATTCTTCTCCTGTCCTTCCCCTTAGAGAAACCACAGCTTTGAATATTATGTTTTATGGTATTCCTGATTATTAGTAAGGTTGAGCATCCTTCAGATCCACCAACTGGTTGAGGGCCCCTACTCACAACTATACCACACAATCAATGGTCAATGCCAGCACAAACCCTCACCAACTGCTCTATATGAACAGAGAACTAGGCAAAAACTCCCTTTCCGTATCATTCCCACCAAGAGACAGGTGTTCAGAATCTAAGAACACACCAACCTACCATCACCAACTAAATATAACGACACTAAAACATCTCAGAAACAAGAATTTCAGCCCACATGAAGAAACAAGACAATGGATCAAACAAGTGACCATAATACGGAGCCAGAAAAAAATATTTCCTGAGAAAGAAAAGTCATAGGAAATACTTAACAAGGAAAGCAAAAGAATAATATGTAGGTATCTTCAACTGATTGGAAGACAGATCAAATAAAAACCCAGTAGAATAATACTAAGATTTCAGAAATAGATAAAGCATTGAAAGTGCAAAGGAGAATTGAATCGATGGACTAGTGAAGGCCAGTCTCTCAATGCTAATCTGCTAGAGAAACAAAGAAGAAAAAAAACAAAAATAAATGAATAAAGTCTATGGATTATGTGAAGATACAAGAGGAATAACATGTAATGGGAATTCCAGAAAGCGAAAAGACAAAAACACAGAGAGAAATGTCAGAGTTGTTGGGGAAAACTTCCCTAGCATCATGAAAGATGAGAAGATATGCATTCAAGAAATTCTACAAACCTCCCAACAGGATGAAGCCCAAAGAAAAAGACATATCATATGTAAACTTTCCAAAAATCAAAGACAAGGAACAAATCCTGAAAGAAAACAACAAAAAACCAACATGCAACAAAATTATTTCACAAATAAACAAATTGGGACATTTATCCAGCCCGCCGGGTGCTTTTGCCCGTTTTTTTTTTT
>NW_022111324.1:81005059-81006426 GCF_000313985.2 Echinops telfairi | reverse complement strand
TGAGTATCATGAATATCAGTTTAATAGAACAAAGTATTTGTGCACTGAGGGAGTACTTGAGTGGAGGCCCAATGCCCATCTGCTACCTTAATACTAAACCTATACATATATGCATATAGATCTATTTCCCCATCTTCATATATAAATATATTCACATATGTACATGCCTGTATTTAGACCTCTGTAAATTCCCCTTGCCTTCTAGCTCAAATATTCTACAGACTCATATTTGAACTGTGAAGCATCCACCTCTGTCTCCTTAGTGCCCTCTCATCTCTGTACACACAATTACAGTAGCGCATAGTCTCTCCAGGCTTCTCTTCACCATTTCAGTGTGTTAGTTCCTCGGATCTGGGGTTCCCCCTGTCAGTTATGTTTTCTCCAGGATTGAGTTCAGTGAGGGAGTCAGTACTCTGTATTGTCAAGCTATCCTCCTTTTGCAGAATATAGAAAGTGTCTCTTCTGGTAGATATTACTTTTAAAATTGTTTTATTGGCCTATAATTCACATATCATACCCTCCCATAGTTCAATGGTATTAAAAACAGTTCTATACTCATCACTACAATCAACTGTAGAACATTTTCTCCTTCTTGTATTTATTACTAGTTCCCCATTTCCCTCCAGCCTCTCCTCCCACACCCCCTACAATGCCTATGCATTTCCCTATCCCAGATTCCATATACTGGGAAACATGCAAAAAAGAAAGCCCAACAACAATAACAAAGTAAACCAGAGGAAAAAAACCCCTTCAATTGAATAAAAATCAGGAACTATTACAACTAGAACACATTTCAGAGGAGCTGGAAGGGAGTTCTGTTAGATAGTCTTCAGAGAGCTGTCTCGGGGTTATGGGGTGAAAGCGGTCACTTGAGAAGTGTTTCTCGCTTCTTCACAGGGAGAGGGGCTTCTAAAAATGCGTACTCTTATCTATTTATTTATTTATTCATTCTGTGTTTTCTCTTTTCAACTAGCACTCTGGCTGATGCTGCCATGGGGAATAAAGTCTTGCACGTTCCCTACAGAGATTCTGTCCTGACCAAACTGCTCCAGTCGTCTCTGGGTGGCAACAGCAGGACTACGCTGGTAAAATTCTTTCCTTATAATATTTTGGACTGGCTTGGCGACTATTGTTACTGTTTTTATATTTGATCTTAGCCAGAAGGCCGAGAAGCGATGATTACTATTCTTCTCAGTAAGCAGCCAGGTTCACATTGCAAACCTCTTGCACCGCACAGTCTTACATATTATTTCATGGCTCCTGGTGGTCTGCCCACTACACTGTTCCAGGGAAGTCTCCATGTCAATTTGTATTTTTAAAAGTATTCTATTCTTTCAGTTTCAGATTCTCTACAAGAAAGCATGCAT
>NW_022111324.1:81003165-81004588 GCF_000313985.2 Echinops telfairi | reverse complement strand
ATTAGTTATGTTTATCCTACTCAATCTTTAACATTGTTCACCTCCAAATTTTGTCATCATCCTTGGCTTGCCTAACCATTTGTAAATTTTTCCATTTTAAAGTTCTTCTGGTTGTCAGTATCTGGGGGTCTCTATGAGACGGCCCTCTAATCTGGGATAAAGAGGATACTCTGGATATTGGACTAAAATTGAAATCTAACAGGTCTGAGCAGATGTGTGCAACATCACCTGATAGACACAAGGTGACCCCTGACTTGACAAGGCCCAGACTGAATGAAATCATTGCAATGTTTTCAGG
This sequence comes from Echinops telfairi, assembly GCF_000313985.2. Classification (NCBI taxonomy): domain Eukaryota; kingdom Metazoa; phylum Chordata; class Mammalia; order Afrosoricida; family Tenrecidae; genus Echinops; species Echinops telfairi. The sequence goes on along the minus strand of NW_022111324.1, from coordinate 81,004,290 downwards.
GGGAAAGAATAAATTTTAAAAATTATATTTACATATATAAATATATTTTTATTTATTCATATATATGTATGTGTGTATGTATGCATGTATGTATGTATATATATATTAGGAGAGAGCAAATCAAAGAGGAAGCAAAGCTGACAGCCAAGCTTTAGAGTTTCTATGGCATCAATCCCTGTTTCAGTACAAATACCTGGGGAAAAACCTAATTTTTTTCACTTCTAAAGTATCCATCTGGAAATCCGGCCATGACGGTGAGAGGGGGTAATGTGAATGAAGGAGCGCGAAAGCTGTAAAGTTAAACCTGTCTAGAGAGAGAGTTCCCCACCAGGTGCCTGTGCTTGGGACCCAAAGCCTCCAGGGGCTGCCGCGCTGGAAGTGGCCACATGGCCTCCCTTGGTCACCCCCTGTGACCCTGCCCTCCTCCTAGTCCTCCTAACATAGTATTCTGGTCTGAATGCTAGAACAAATGATGCAAAGTCAATAGCCAAAATTGAAATCATATGAGTGCAGTGGTTACCCAGGAATGGAATGGGCACCTTTGGGGCAGCAAGGCTGCTGCTGCTGAGAATACACCCAGCAGAAAAGCTCCCAGTTCAACAGTTTGTCCTCGTGAGAGTCAGCAGACTGGCTGCTTCCGCTGAGCTGTGCATTCGCAGATGAGCAGCGTTTGAAGGTCCCCGTCGTTCACAGCCCTGAGCGAACTGGCTGTGGGTCCAGGGCAAGGAGGGCCGGTGTTGTATCGAGGAGCAGCACAGGGTTTAGTTGCTCACGTCCATCTCAGTTCTCTGTCTGAGTGTGAAAGTTTGAAGGAGCCTGTAAATGACAAAATGCAGTAGTGTTCTGTGGATGTGAACAATAAACCGACACATAAAAAGAAAGAAATCTGAAGAGGATATCTTTGCAGATAGCAGCCATAAGCCCAGCTGACATCTGCTACGAGGAGACTTTATCCACGCTGAGATATGCTGAAAGGTAGGTTTGTTAACACTGATTTTCCACAGTGGGTCTCGGTGTGGGTTGGCATTCGGGCCCAAGGGAAAGGAGAGCCATACGATTGGTGACACAGGAATGAGAGGAAGGAAAACAATTTCAGAGGAAAGCATCTGGAAGAAGCAGGACCGT
>NW_022111324.1:81001038-81001989 GCF_000313985.2 Echinops telfairi | reverse complement strand
AGGCTGGTGTGCTTCTTCCATGTGGGTTTTGTTGCTTCTGAGCTAGATGGCTGCTTGTTTACCTTCAAGCCTTTAAGACCCCAGACACTATATCTTTGGATAGCCGGGCTACATCAGCTTTCTTCACCACAGGCAAATGCTTTGCTTCTCGTTTTTCCACTGCACTGCCTCAATATCATTTTACACTCACATATATTTTCTCCCAATGTCTATACTGCACATTGGAGCCTTTAGATCAGAGTACAGCTTTACCATTGTCCAGAAGGTTCATCTCCTTGGTTATAAGATGCAAACCTGTGGCCCCAGTGTGATGCAGAGGAACATCCCGTCTCTGTTGCTTGATGCCCCTGGGTCAAATGACAGGGATATGCTTGCAGATGTAGAAAATAAAAATGCAGAATGTCTCACAGCATTTGAATTTCGGAAAGAAGTAAATAACTTTTTGGGAAAAATATACCCTATGAAATATGTGTGGGTACCTCGTCTTTTCTCTGGCTGCACGAGGGGCATGAACTGGAACTACTCACAGACGAGTACCCAGCAGGAAGACTGTTACCCACGCTACACCATGCTTCAAGACAAAATTTCATTGATTTTTAATTAGAAATAAGTATTTCACAATATTAATTACATATTGTTTTGCGATGAATCACTATGCTTTAGTTATGTTCAATTTGTAATAATGAAAATATATCCTGCATGTCTCCCCAACAGCTCCGGGGAGACATGGGAGAGGGGGAAGTGGGGAGAAAGGAAGTGGTGTTAACAAACCCAGGGACAAGGGAACAACAACTGATCCAAATTGGTGGTGAGGAGGGTGTAGGAGGCCTGGTAGAGCATAATCAAGGGTAATGTTACTGAGAGGAATTATTGAAACCCAAATGAAGGCTGAACATGATAGTGGGACAAGAGGAAAGTAAAAGGAAATAGAGGAAAGAGCTAGGAGGCAAA
>NW_022111324.1:80998017-80999891 GCF_000313985.2 Echinops telfairi | reverse complement strand
TAATGGTAGCAAAATGACAGTTATGAAGTAGCCACGAAAGTAATTTTATGGTTGGGAGATCATCACAACATGAGGAACTGTATTAAAGGGTTGTGGCATTCGGAAGGTTGAGAACCGCTGTGTTAAATAATTCAAGGAGACTCAGAAAGAGCTGTCTGGCTTGGGCTTTGGGTGATGCTGGTGCAGGGCCTGAATACGTGCTCCTTTTTACATATGAAAGAGCTAAAAAGATTCGGAACAAAGCTGTGGCGAACACCTGGAAGCTGACGAGAGAGTCAAGGACAGAGAACAGCAAACTGCTGCTTGGATGTAGAACCTCCAGAATGGCAGGTAAACTGAGTCAGGAGCAAGAAGAAGGGATTGGACCTGGCTGATGCTCAGAGCTGAGGGCTGGTGGCCCTCCAGCAGCATTAGGAGGGAGTTTGGGGAAGGCAACCCCGAGTGAGAACCTAAGGGATCTCCCGGAGGCTCTGCCCAGGGCATTCTGGCCCCATCCTTTAAAGGAAATCTTTTGAGACAAATTCCTACATGAGTAACAAATACAATGCCCTTCTGTTGAGGACCCCACTCTACTTTCTTGTGAATGACTTGTTGGCTCCCTTGGAGTTACCGCTGAGTCCCAGTGACCGTATACACAGCAGGACCCAGTGAGGCTGACCCTGCTTCTTCTAGAACCATTGAGGCTGTTGGGCAATCCAGTCTTCTGAGGACCTCCCACATCCTCACTGGCCCTCCACGTCACCAAACGTGCTGTCCTCTTCCAGTCCAAAGCAGTGAGCTGGACCATGTTCTGTTGTGATCTGTGAGGTTCTCCTTGGCTACTTTTCGCAAGTTTCGCAAGTTAGATGCTCAGACCTTACTGTGTAGGCTGGATCCCTGTCGCTGCTGAAGCATGTCCACCATGGGTGACCCTGCTGGTATTTGAAATTCCAGTGGCAGCTTCCAGTGTCAGGGAAACATGCAAGCCACTGCAGTGCCACAAACTGACAGATGGGTAATGTTGTCTAGTGAATGAGAACACTACGACCCTTTGTAGGACTTACACGTGCTCAGTGTTTCACATTACCACAGAGAGCACCATGTTTTGATTGAGAACTGCAGGTCTGTTGCTTAAAATATCTGCCTCCCTCCAGAACACCCAGCATGCTTCCTGGCAGAAAACCAATGTGGTATTCACACTACCCAGATGAGCTGGGCACATCAGCTGGAGCAGGCTCGAGAAGAGTGGGGACAGCAGTTCATGGCCATTGCCCAGGTGAGCCTCACTCCATCCTCGTGGAAGCTGCCCCTGCCTCCTGGCAGCCCTCCCACACACCCACACACAGACTGGCCTGAGAGCTATTGTCAATTGGTGACATGTGACAGGGAGTCTCTGCGCCATGCCAATGGTTACCACATTCAACTGCAAACAGAAAGGTTGACCAGATGTGCCTGAAAATGAAGGCCTGGTGCTCTGCTGCTTACAAAACCAGCCATTTCAAAGCCTAAGGAGCACAGTCAACACAGCAGCAACTGATTCGGGTTTTACCAGTGCTGCCACATGCCCTAGGGATCCTGGCGGTGTAGTGGGTTATGTGGGTCCACAGTTTGATACCACCATCTGCCCCGAGGGAGAAAGGTGAGGCCATCTGCTCTTGGAAAGGTTTACAGTTTTGGAAACACTAGGGAGCAGTTCTCCTGTCCTATATGGTCACTCTGAGTCGGAACCCATTTCACGGCAGTGAGTTTGAGTTTGGTTTGCAAGGTGCCACATGGCGTGTAATAATATTGCGGACCTAGGGGAGAACAGCGAGTACACAATAAGGAAGAAAGCCACTGCCTCGGTGCACATGGGTAAGGGGAGTTGGTGATCACATACAAAGTCCTGGGTGATT
>NW_022111324.1:80995191-80997104 GCF_000313985.2 Echinops telfairi | reverse complement strand
AACCTGCTAGCAGGTTCTCACCCTTGAACACAGGGTGACCCCGGCCCCACAGCATTCCTCTTCTGAATCACTCTAGTAGTGGAAGAGCTGGGTAAGAGACATGGGTAGAAAGGAAGAGCATTATTCTCTTCAGTGTGCTAGGCCTCTTGGTTTTTCTGCAGGAGCAGCACATGATGAAGACCTTTCCTCACCTCCTCAATGTCAACGAGGACCCCCAGCTCACTGGAGTGCTCAAGTACTTCATTCGCCCTGGTACTGACTCCCACCCTGCTGCGTTTCTTGTTCCATTTCTGTGGTTTCTGTGGAGGGGTCAGTCTTTGAATTGCTTCTTGAGCAAAATAAACACCGAATGCACTGGAATACAGCCTTCAGTCTTGTAGCAGCAGCTGGCTGTCTTCACCCTAGCCACTGTGCAAACCCAAGACCCATGGGCTCTCAGAAGGACAGCAGGGGGTGCTGGGAGCGAGGGACAGCCTGCCCAGAAGGACTGGCCTTGATGTTTTCTAAACTCACCACAGGGTAAGTCACTAGACAGACCGCCTTAAAGAACACTACCTTTCCTGTCGCTGCAGCTGTGTTCTAAGCCCCAGACTCAACATCTTCTTCCACAAGCTACACGAAGCAGGCAGACCTTGAAAGTTAGGCATCCCATAAAAAGGGCAGCCAAGGAAGCAATTATCCCGAAAGTAAGATGATGTCCAAGTACCTATTTTCTGATTAAAAATTTCAATGGGAAAATGTCCTCACATGATCCTATTGGAGAGAAAATAATAATTCCAAAATATCAAGCATATTAATAAGGTCAAATCCTTAAACAACAAAAACAAAAAAAACAACCCTTTGAAAATCCATTGACTTGCTTGACCTCCTGCGGCCACACAAAGGAGGAGGGGACTCCAACTCCACACCAGCTCAAGGTCAATTACCATAAGGCAGATGGCAGACCTTCTTTACCCTATTCTGATATCAACTATCCTCCCCACAGCACTCCTCTGCTGAGTTTGACAGTTTGTTGCAATGGCTACACACAACTCATAGATAATACTCATGATGATGGCCTTACAGGTTATAAAATGGTCTTTTGTCCCAAACACCTCTTCTCAGCAATACTGCCGGGCATGTCTCTCTCTGGTTCTCGCTCTCTCAACTACATAGCTCTGTGGCCTCTTCCTTGCTCCATGGGCCAGGAAGTCATCCACACGGCCTTAGGTCTTGGTGCGGCTCCTCTGCTCTTTCTCATGATCTCAGTCCTGCAGCCTCTGGTATCTCTGAAGAGACGGCTTCAGGGACGGAGGTTACATCCGCTCCGCTGGTGGCTCTTATTTCTTGTTGGTCATAGATTCTCTCTCTCTCCCAGCTCTGAGATAGCTCACCTCTCTATCTAGCAGAATGACAGTCTACTTATTCCTTCTCTTACATTGCCACGCATGTCTTTGTATGGTGGCACTTAGCCATTTGGTGGGAGTTCCACAGACATGGATAGAAAAGCCATACCAAGTCATTCCACGTCAGCACTTAACATGATTCCAATTCTTTACAGGTTCATGTGCAGCTGGTCAGGCTGCTTCAAATGCCATCACTCTACGAGGCCTCGGGTAAGCTTCTATGAATCCACACCCTTGTCCAAGCATAGCGCATTGTAGCTATGAAGGCTGAGGAGCTTCTTAGGGGTCACACTTAGTGGTTGTCAGACCAGATCACAAATACACTTGACAGGCAAGAGTAAAAAGGTTACCAGCCTTCTTCAATGACCCCCTCTAATGCTTCTGGGAAGGGCCTCTAATGGAAATTCATTCTCTGTAGCCTCTTTATGTTTCCTTGGCCCCTGGCAGTAGAGGGAGAGTCATCTGCTAGACTGTGTCTGTAATATCCTCAAAAGGAGATACATGAAGATCTGGCCAGTAAATGAAGAG
>NW_022111324.1:80993790-80994891 GCF_000313985.2 Echinops telfairi | reverse complement strand
GCTCTCAGGCTTCCAGCCAGCAAGATACGGTCAGCTGTTTTAAGACAAGGCCTTCCTGGCCTGCTCCCCATATAGCTTAGGTCTCCCCGAGTCAAAGCACACAATTCTATGGAAGGTTCTACGAAGGAGGACAGTGTTGAGTGAGGGACAGGTTGGCATTGCCTCACGCACCCTGTGCTGCCTTCCCCGGCACTGCCAGCCTCCAGTTTGTTTTCTCACATAGTTCCTGGAATTCTCCTCGCCTCTTCTAAGTCCAACAGTCACATTTGTAAATGATTGAATTCCAAGTATAAGCTGAGACTAGTCTCCATGCCAACAAAGGTTATAGAAAGACATGTTAACATCGAGAGCATTCAAGGCTGCCAAGGAATCTAGGAATGTTCTAAAATAGTTATAAAGGGCAAACAAGAGGCAGGCAATATGACACCTCTGACTTCTAGCCCCAAATCTTATCATGAATGTATACAGACAGAGGCCCAGAAACATGCCTAAACTTATCTGTACAGTGGATTATCAAGCCGATCGTCTTCTCAAACTTTTGTGATTATTATATGTGCATGTTTCCTCACCACCAAATCCCACTGAACTGTATCTGATGACCCCTAGCTACTGTTTCTGGGTCTCCTGGTACCTTGCAGCTATAGGCAATCAGTTGGTGTTTGTTCCATTAATAAATTGCGACATATCCCCCCAACTCTCAGTGCTCCCTAGGGCAGGGTCCCTCTGTCCCTTGCATGCAAGAGGACCCCAGTGAATGCTCAAAATCATTGTTCAGCAGCCGTAGCTCTTACTTAATTGTGAAAGTGAGAAAGAAAAAGCTAAAGTGTTCACCGAAATTATCACTTACCTGGTGACATAGACCAACTCATTTGTCTTTCCAGAATTTTGGATAAACATGCTTCTTTCACAAATTTGGATGGCAAAGTGACAGTAACTCCGCACAGCAAATGCAAAGTCATTGTTAATGGCGTGCCAATCTCAATGAAGACAAAGCTGCAGCATTTGGTAAACTTCCCGTGGGGCCACAGAGTGTGATAAGCCCAACCTGAGCATCAGGGCAGGAGGTTCCTGCTAGCAGGTTCTCACCCTTGAACACAGGGT
>NW_022111324.1:80980502-80991747 GCF_000313985.2 Echinops telfairi | reverse complement strand
GAGAAGGAAGAAGAAGAAAAGGGCCTATAAATAGTTCTAGGTCTGTCTGCTGACCCTTATATATGTTTTCTGATCGGGTCTGATGAGGTGCCAAGCCCTGCTCTCTGAGTTCGAAGTCTGTTTTCGGGATTCCTCGGGGACTTCGTTGCTTTGAACCCCTTGCTGCTCTGTGGCGCTCCCTTTGTGTTCTGTCCTGCTGTGTGGGGTCAGACCGGGAGCAATTCCCACACTGTGTCTCCAGCATTGTCCCCTGCAGTGCTGTGGGTCAGTGAGGGGGCATCGTGTCTCGTGGTGGACCCTACAATCTTCTCTGTGCCTGATCAATAGGGTTTTCAGCGGGTGATTTTTGTCATGAAATTGCCAGGCCTTTCTTTCTGGTCCATCTCAGTCTGGAAGTTTTGGTGCACCATGTTTAGCATCATAGCAACACACAAGCCTCCACAGCTGGGCACCGCTGTGCAGGAGGTGCATGGTCAGGAATGAGACCAGGCTTCCCACATGGCAGCCGAGAACTCTATTGCGGAATGATCAATACCCACTCCCACCTTTACCCACCCACTTCCCTCCCACCCCACCCCCCAAAAAATCACTATGAGCCAGTCAGTCCGCACTCCTAGCAACCAACCATTTAAGACAGGGTAAAACTGCCCCTGTGTGTTTCTCAAATGGTAACTTTACAGTCACCCTCGGTGTGGCTGCTGGTTGTGAACTGTTGACTTTGCAGTTCGCAGCCCAACTCTCGGTTCTTCTTTTCCCCTCCCATCCTAGGATCGCATCATCCTGGGATCCAACAGCGCCTACCTCTACATCGGGTTTCCTGCTGAGCGAGGCAGTGAGGACGGGGACGCGGGCAGGTTCGACTATGACTTTTTCCAGCTGGAGCGGGCAGCCGCAGAGGGCGTGAGTGTGGACACGCTCGGTGAGTGGCCGGGGCCCTGACGTTACGCTGGCACTGCCCACATGCCGATCGGAGAACACGGGCTTCTGCTTCCCTTAAGAAAAGCGTCTGGAGACATTTTTTCCTGAAAGTTCAATATGAGTTCCACAAAGGTGCACGTGGAAGGTAGAGTGCTGAGTGAAAGCTAACTCATTAGTGGTTTCTTTCTCATCCGAAAAAAGCATTTGTAAGTTGCCAATCTTATACAAATTAACATCGAATGCCTCCCTTTGGACCCGAATCAATAGTAAGCGGAGTCCTTGGTGGACAGTTCACATGACTGCCTGTCAGGGTGGAAGGTGAGAGTGCTCGCATGGATGCCCTGGAATAAAGGCCCCTTGAAAAGCCAGTCATCGAAAACCCCAGGAGCATGGTTCTGCCTGACCCACATGAGGTTCTCCGGAGCCAGAGTCAACTCGATGGCAACTTGTTTATCCCCTCCACCATAGTAAGTTGTAAATTCACACTGGTGTGCTCCCCACAGGAATTAGAGAAGCTTTACAGCTGCCCATGGACTGAAGGATGGTCCTCCTGTTGCCTCCCTCTGGAGCCGGTTGTCATGGTGCAGAGATATTTCATGAGTCATTCTTAATTTTGAAACAATATTCTGAACCTTTCACGACTGTGTCGCTTCACTCAGATTTCCAATTTTTAATCTATGTGTAAACATTTATATATGTATATATGAAATAGAGAAAATACAGTAAAATGTATACATGTGTTTTCTCAACTATTTGAAAGTAAGTTACAGATATTTAGCTACACTCAATACTTTAGTTCCTAAGGAAAACACATATTCTTTTATATAGCCATAGTAAAATGAGCAACACTAGATATGGATACAATACTACTATTTAACCTATAAAATTTGTTCATATATAATTACTTGTTTCACTGATAGTCTTAGAAATCTTTGTCTAGGGCTCAAATTCACATAGCACTAAGTTTTGTCTTACCTCTTTGGTCTCCTTAAACCTGGAGCAATTTATCAAGTCTGTCTTGGGCTTCCATGACCTTGACATTTGAGAAAACCACAGTATTAGTTGTTTTGTATAATGTTCCTTAATTTGAGTTTGTGAAGTTATGCATTTTGGGCAAGAACGCCACAGACGGGATGCTGTGCCCCCTCAGTGTCTTGCTTCACAGAATAATTGATGGTGCTAATTCCCCTTGATTAAGATTCTATCTGATAGGTTTACTTACTAACTCTCCTTAATTAATGGATATTTTATGGGATGAGATTGGTAGATTTCCAATACCTAATCAAACTTTCATCCACTAGTTTTATTACACTTTGAATATTCTTGCCAACATACATTAATTGTGATTTTTTTCAAATGATTTATTTCTGGCTCCATCATTCCTTCTACATGTGTCTGTAGATATTGTACTGCAAGAATTGTGCTCCCTTTATTTGAATCAGTACAGATTCATGAATTCTGTTTTCTTGCTAGGTTACATGCTGTTGCTTTCAGGATTTTTTAAAATCCTCAAGTTGTCCTAGATTTGGCCAGGGGGCTTCTTTTTGACGCGTCCTTCCTTTCAGGCGTAAGGAAGTGCCAGATGCATAGGGACTCGGTGCAAGCTCCAGGATCTGTCGGGCCTCTAAGGATCCCTTGTTCTTTTTAGTGGAAACAGTATTTATCAATCAAGATCCAGTGCTAGGTGTGCTCATTTATATGCAGTGGCTTCAAAAAGTTTGTGGGAAAATTCCAGTCTTTTCATTCCATTTTCCCATAATTTTAACCCCCTCATCTGTATAGATCTTCCACATATATATTTATTGCTTTGTCTGTTTCGATAAAACCATGAATTCATACTGGTATTTCCCATCCTAATTCATTAACAAGCTAGTCTTTGCTAGGAGAGGAAACTTTTCATGTAATATGTATCTCCCATTTTTCTTCTTCTATAAATGGGCTTATTTTGTCTGCTTAAATCTTTCTCTTCTGTTACAAGAAGAAACATCTCCCTTTCTAACAAAGGCCAACCCTCTGCTTGTCCTCTGGAATCGACCCTCACCTTCTTGAGGAGCCCCCTCCCTTGTTTTCCTGCATCACCAGAGGCTCCTGTAGATCCTTCACGTTGCATTCAACATGCTTCAGGATCTCCCACATGCTTCAGGATCTCCCATCATTTAGATCAACAAAGCCCTGCTAGGACCCACTTCCGCCCTTTCCTTGTTGCCGTGGTTAGTTTTATTCTTTTTTCTGACAAAACTAATAAACATGCCATGTCCGTTCTTTCCTCGGCCAGACTCTTTTAGCCTCCTCCAGTCTGGTTGCTATTCCAGCCAATCACTGATGTTGCAATTGACAAGGTTATCAGTGGCCTAGACACTGCCAAATCTCACAGGCACTTGTCTGTTCTCATCTTACTAAGGCCTTGGCAACATTTTGAGCAGTTGAGCACTCTCTCCTTGTTGAGATAGTTCTCTCTGGGAACAATATCCATCTCGCCCACATTTCTTTTTCTGACTTCCTTCTCAAACCAATCGGCATTTTGAGTGCTCCGGAGCTTGGGAGAGTGTTTGTTTATCTCGATGCTTTTCCTGTAAGTTGATCTCATCTTGTCTCCGTGCCTCTAAATACCATCGTAGCCTTACAAGTCTCAGTTCTTGTGAGCTCCAGAGGTGTTTATCCAACTGCCTTATTAAGTGCTCTGCTTCTACATCTCAAAAGAATCTTAACTTTAAGTTCTCCCCAAAGAATTCTTGATTCCTCTCGCCCCCCACCACTCGCCAAGCCTGCTTTTGCACTCTGTCTCCCCACCTTGGCAAAGAGCTCAAGTAAAAAGCCTAGGAATCATACTTTTCCGTGCTTCTCCGTCTAATCTGGCGTTTTTCTACCCCTTGCCCCCCATGCCACCATTTCAGTGCAAGCCATTATCTTCCTTTGCTTCAATGGTTCCCTCTCTTACCTACACAGTCCATTTGCCAATCACCACAAGAGAGGTTTTAATCCAAAAGACACCCCAAAACCAAATGGAATTTACTGCAGGGATGCAGGATTGCCCAGCATTAGAAAATGGGTCAGCATTGACTCGATGGCAGTGAGTTTTGAGAGTGGGCCAGTTGCACGTTAGTCTTCAAAGTGACATCTTTCCAAAGAAGGGGAAAATCCAGAACGGATTTCATATTTGTGAACTTTTTGACTTTTTAGAACCATAGCGAGTGAATGAAGTTCTGAAACTATTTGGCCCAAGATCATCTTTGAACCTTAAACCAAAAATATCCCATGAAAAGTCTTCTCAAACCAAGCTGAACTGGTCAAAAAGGTCTGCCTTGAGCATTAGGCTCATTCAATTTCATTATACTTATATATTGACAAGAACAACTCAAAAGATTAGGTAAGAACCTTAGGGGTAGTGAATTTATGTTAATGAAGAAGGAGTAGCTCAGGGGTGGAAAGTAAGAATGGTTTCACAACTCTAAGAATGCCAATTCAGTGTCCCTAAATTGTACACATAGCAACAGCTGAATTAGGTTTTGCTGTACATGTTCTAAACAATAGCAGAATAAATTATGTTTAATGGGGAAAAGACACTGCCAAAGAACTGTAAGACTATTTTAATCCAATAATGACACTCTTCTGCTGAAAAATATTCAGTGACATCTCACTGCTCTTAAAATAAAACCCAGCTCTTTACTGTGGTCCTGAAGGTCTACCTGGTCTACCACAAGGTTTCTCTTCAGCCTCACCCCACAGCCCTCTTCTTACCCACTTTCAACCTTACCAGTTTCTTGTAACCCATCCAAACCCACTGTCACTGAGCCACTTCCAACTCACAGAGATCTTACACAGGGTTTCCAAGGCTGTACATCTTCATGGGAGCACATAGCCTTTTCTTCCTCTCAAGCAGAGACTGGTGGGATTGAACTACTAACCTTGCCATTAGCAATTCATTGCCTACCCAACCATTAGCAATTCACTGCCTACCCAACCATTGTGCAGCCAGGCTCCTAAGCTCCTGAAATACACAAATCCCTTTGCACTTTCTGCTGCCGTTCTTAGCTTTTTTCTCTCATTCTCATTTTTCAGCACTCAGCTCAAATTGTACGTTCTTAGGTAGCTCTCAGGAGTCCTGGGGACACGGTGGGTTAAATGTTGGGTTGCTAAACCCAGGTTGGCAATTCAAACCCCCCAGGTGCTCTATGGGAGAAAAAGGAGGCTATCTTCTTCACAAAGATTTACAGTCTGTGGACTGCTCTGTCTTAAAGTGTCATGATTGAGTCCTATGAATTGGAATTGACTTGATGGTTGTGGGAAGGTAGCTCTTCTGAACTCTTAGTTTCAACTAGCTACTTTTTCTCATTTAACTTCATAGCATTTATCATACTGTTTAATTATCTTACTAACTTACCATATAATTATTTATCCACATTGGAATATAAGCTTTAACAAGAATGGTTTTCCCTCTTGTACACGCATTCATCATACCTTCTTCTCTCATACAAACACATGCTTACTGAGTTCCTACTATGTGCCACTTGCAGTGGAAGCTCTAGGGAAATAGCAATGAATTAAGTAACATCCTGCCTTTGAGATCTGGCATGATATTTGTTCACTTTTGTATCCCCAGAGTCCGGTAACACTGTTTAACCATAGTGGGAACTCAAAAAAGTATTTATTGGGTTCGTGTAAGTGAATTAGATTAGTCAAACCCACTCCCCTCCCCACATGCACATACAGAAGCTCCGCTAGGCCCATGACCCAAACGTGGATCCAGCTCCACACTGTTCTCTGTCAGAAAAGCACCATTCCCGGGAGCTCTGTGCCATGAGCTTCAGGTTCCTCCCAGGAGAAGACAGCCCGGGCTCTGTGCTCCTCACTCATCTCTTTACCCCTCCAGGGGCTCCAACAGTGAGTGGCACTGATTTGGAGCTTTTCAGGGGCTGGAGCAATAGGGATGAACAGAGTCAACGCCCTGCCCTAGAAGGACTTAGCTAGGTTTCTTTTTCTTTGTTTTTAGAATTTATTTTTGTTGTTTAATATATACACAGCAAATTATACATCAATTCACTAATATTTGCAAGCCTGGAGCATCTGCCCACTCATTTATTTATCCACAAAGATGGATCGCTTACCTGCCTTCCTTGCCTGGGGCTGATGGGAATGAAATGAAGGTGAACAGGCTCCAGGCCTTGCATGGAAAGTGCTCAGACTCAGTGAAGACTGTGGCCTCAACAAGCCCGTGCCAGCCTAGAAGGTGGACAGGTTCTACCGTAATCTCCATACCCACTCTCCCAAATGACCTCAAGTACTTGTTGCTGTTAGGCGCCATTGAATGGTCCCCATCTCATAAGTGATTACAACAGGACCAAATCCTTCCAGGTGCTGCAGCATCCTCACAACCACTGTTCTACTCGAGCTCACGGTTGCAGCAATTGAGGGTCTCCTCCTTTTACTGACCCTTAAGTTTACAAAGCCTGGTGTCCTTTTTTCAGGGACTGGTTGCTCTTAATAACATGTCCAAAGTAGTTAACCCCATTCTTCCTTCTAAGGAGCATTCTCACTATACTTCACTCATTCTTCTGGCAGTCACTGGATGTTTAGTATTCTTCCCCAAATATAGGAGAAGTAAAAACAGGTTGCTTATTACATTAGCAGCACCTTCGAAGTAAATCTCCCTACCTTCACTGTAGCCTATCCGTTTGACCTCTCCCCGCTCTCCCACCTAGGACCGTCTGGAGCCACTGTGGTCAAGGCTCCAAGGTTAACAATGGGAGCGGGAATGCAGCTCCTTGTCTGTTCTTGGCCCAAGTCCCAGGGAAAGAAGAGAACCAAAGACTTGGAGTGAAAAAGAGTCTGCAAGACTAACACAATACAATTTTATTTTAAAAAGAAGCTAAAGCCAATGTGATGTTTAAAAAATGGATAAAGGACTTCGACATTTCACTCTGCTGAAATTGATGCATTAGTATGAAACAGCAACAAGCCCAGAAACAAAATGCTCAGGGCCATGTGTCATTTCACAACCCCAAACTCATTGCCATCGAGTCTGTTCTCACTCAAAGGGACTCACAGGACAGAGGAGAACTGCTTCATAGGATTTGCAAGTCTGTAAACTTTTACAGACCAAAATGCTAGTTCTTTCTCCTGGTGAGTGATTGATAGATTTGAACTTGTCAGTCTTTGGTTATAGGAGAATTCTTTAACCACGGCACTACCAGGACAAGTTAATTAGTTATTAGGGAAATGCAAATCAAAATCAAATTGAGAGACTCCCCCCCCCCCCGGCCCCCAATAGAATGGCAATGATAAGAAAAAAACTAATGAAAATGACAGGTGCTGACAAGGTTGTAGAAACACTACACCCCGCATCCATTGCTGCGGGGAATGCAAAAGAGTGTAGTCACGAAGGCACACAGTTTGATGTTTCCTCAAAAAGTTCATCATAGAACTACAAGATGATTTGGCATTGCCAATCCTTTGATAAACACAGAAGTAGTAAAAGCAGAGATGCAAACTGAAATCTGTATTGCAGGGCTTTTCGTAATACACACACTCCTCGTTTATGGACATGGTTAAGAGCAAAGACTAAATTGTATTAAAAAATCAGCATTATGGGAGAATGTCCACATCAAACCACAAAATGGAGGATGATGACATTATTACATAACTGCAAAATTGCATAATTACATGATTGTCCAATGCTGAGAATGGTGGTCCAGTCAAGTGAATGCAGACCCTTAATCATCACAGCCAACGCTCACCAACCACCTCAGCATTCGTTACTGGCAGACATATGCCTTTAATTTGCAAAGTAGTCGGTAGATTTTTTTTTTTACTGTGAATGTGAAATGTCAGATGACTAGATAGTTGATAAATGAGGAGTAGGTCTGACTAAAAGGTGCAAACAGCCAAAATGTCGATCAACAAAGGAATGGAGAAACAAAATGTGGCATATATACGCAATGGAATGCTACTCAGCCATAGGGAAAAAAAGTTATATATGACAACATCAGCGATCCTCGTTGTTGGGTGATGTCGTCAACCTCAGTGCATGCTGACTTCATGTGTGCAGAGTAGAGCTGTCCCATAGGTCTTTCAACACGTGGTCCTCAAGCCTTACTTCTAGGCTCCTCTGCATGGGTTAAATGTTCAACCTTTTGCTTAATAGTCCAGTTCTGCCCATGACTTTTCTCATCCCACTCCCTACTGGCAAACCCTGTGGACATCTTGATGAGTAGCCTTCCAAACTTTTACATGCAAATTATATAAATGCATACATTTTAAATTGAAAGTAGATATAATTCTCTGCATTATACTCCTGCGCCTGACTTAATCTAGCATGAGTGACTTAAATCCAGTGTGTATTTAGTCGCCGCCCTCTTTCGCACAGGGTACCTCAGTGGAACATATGATTAAGTGCTAGACTAGTAACGAAAAAGACTGGCAGTTGACACCTGCAGGCGCCTTGGAAGAAGGTTCTGGTGACGGCTTCAAAAAAGCAGCGATTGCAAACCGTGTGGAACACAGTTGTACTCTGACACACCTGGGGCCATCATGAGTCACGGTTGATGAAACAGTAACTGGTCTTGTGGATTTAGAGGCTCCATGGGTTTGAGTGCCATGGTAGATGCTAAATTATTGACTCATCTCTAGTTTTTAAGGTTTTCAATATTAAAATGATACAAAGCACTTCCTTGGGCCATTTTGTGAGTACGGCTGAGGGGAGGGAAGTTATTTTGATTCCAGAAGGCGTAAGAGTGGCTTGTGAACATCTGGAGGGCAGAGCCACTATTGGGCTGAGCCCATATCGGTGCCCGCAAAGACTGTGCACCTTTCTGCCCGGTAGATATGTGATGGACAATTGAATGGTTTCCTGAATGACCAGACCTATTCATTTGTTCTTGGTTGTAAAGTATTGTAGAACAAGTGACCACCTGAAATTCCATTCTGATACTTCTTTCTGAAGGAGCCACCAGTGGCAGAGATGGGAAACCAGACACCAGTGTCCTGGCTGTGTTCCACGACTATGTCAAACTGATGCCCCTGGTTGCAGAAGCAAATCAAATGAGTGAAGAGCTGCAGAAGGTGATGGTTTTTGTGTCCTAGAGTGGCTAGAACCAAACACCACAAAGGGTAGTTGTTGTTCGGCGTCATTGAGTGGGTTCCGACCCACAGAGACCCTGTGCACCACAGAACAAAAACACTGCACAGTCCTGCGCCATCCTCAGAACCGCTCCTCTGACTGCATTAATTGACGCAGTCACGAGATCAGTCCACATCCTCCCGGGTCTTCCTCTGCTCTGCTGCCCCTCTACCGAACATGACATCCTTCTCCAGGAACTGGTCTCTCCTGACAACAAGTACGAACTACGTAAGGTGAAGTCTTGCCATCCATGCCTCTAAGGAGCACTCTGGCCATATTTCTTCCAAGGCTGACCCATTTGTCCTTTTAGCAGTCCATGGTACTTTCTTTTTCGTTTTGCTTTATTTTTTTTATAAATCATTTTATTGGGGATTCTTACAGCTCTTATAACAATCACTTGTATCGAGCACATTTGTACATAGGTTGCCATCATCGTTTTAAAAACATTTTCTACTTGAGCCCTTGGTATCAGCTCCTCTTTTCTCCCTCCTCCCACCCTCCCACTCTTATTAAGCCTTGATAAATTATAAATGATTGTTATTTTCATATCTTACACTGTCTGCTGTCTCCCTTCACCCATGTTTCTGTTGTTCATCCCCCCGCCTAGGGAGGGTGGGGGATTATACATCTATCATTGTGATCGGTTCCCCCTTTCTCCTTCTTCCCCAACCTTCACCCTACCTCATGGTATTGGTACTCCCATTATTGTTCCTGAGAGGCTTATCTATCATGGATTCTGTACCATTGTACATGCTCCAGTCTAGCTGGATTTGTAAGGTAGAAAATTATCTACAGATGGGCTTTGGGGTCTCCATTCCAACCCCCCTTGTTAGCATCAATATGATTGTTTTGGGTCTTCTGATGCCTGATACCTGATCCCATCAACACCTCATGATCACACAGGCTGGTGTGCTTCTTCCATGTGGGCTTTGTTGCTTCTCAGCTAGATGGCTGCTTGTTTATCTTCTAGCCTTTAAGACCCCAGGTGCTATATCTTTTAATAGCTGGGCGCCATCAGCTTTTTTCACCACATTTGCTTATGCACCCATTTTGACTTTAGCAATCTTGTAGGGTAGGTGAGCATCACAGATTATTAGAGCATCACAGGTTATTAGAACAAAGTGTTCTTGCATTGAGGAAGGACTGTTACCTTGATACTTAACATATAAATATATGTACATAGACCTGTATCTCTAACATTATATATTAATATACTTACATATATACATGCCTATAGTTATACCTCTATAAATGTTTTCTGTCTTCTAGTTCTTTCCTCTATTTCCTTTTACTTTCCTCCTGTCCTACTATCATGTTCGACCTTCATTCAGCTCTCAGTAATTCCTCTCGGTTACATTGCACTTGATCAAACCCCACCAGGCATTCTATAACCTCCTTGATTTTAGATCTCTTGTTGTTCTCTTGTCCCTGGGTTTGTTGGCTTCCCACTCCCTTTCTCCCACCTCTCCCTCTCCCCTGTCCCTCAGGAACCATTGGTCCACAGTATATGGGCCTTGCCCCGGGAATTTATGCATTTAGTGGCTTTTCCCCTATGCCTCTTGTGCTTTTTAAGCTTACCTCAGTGGACTCATGTTGTACTTGTCCTTTTGTGCTTGGCTTATTTCGCTTAGCATAATTTCCTCCATGCTTCATGCATTCATCACTACTTTTTAGGGATACATGTACCAGAGTTTTTTCATCCGTTCTTCTGTTGATGGAAATTTAGATTGTTTCCAACTCTTTGTGATTGTGAACTGTGCTGCGATGAACATTGGAGGGCAGATGTGTGGCCGTGGTCTGTGCCTTACCTGTTCTGGATATATTCCCAGTTCGGGGATTGCTGGGTCATACGGTAGCTTAATTGCCGTTTGTTTAAGTATCGCCAAATCAATTTTCATAATGGCTGCACATATCTACAGGTCCACCAACAGTGGATGAGAGTTCTTATCTCACTACAACCCCACACTTGTTGCTTTCTGATCTTTTGAATTGGGCTATCTTTGAGGGTGTTAGGTGGTATCTCATAATTGTTTGAATTTTCATTTACCTATGGCTCATAATCGGGAACATTTTCTCATATGCCTATTGACTATTCAGATTTCTGCTCTTGTGAAACTTCTGTTCAGGTCCTTTGCCCACCTCCTCAGTGGGCAATTAATTTTTTCCTTATTGTAAGCTAACAGAGTATTGTAGATTTTAGTAATAAAGCCT
>NW_022111324.1:80975021-80979258 GCF_000313985.2 Echinops telfairi | reverse complement strand
TTTGTCATGCCCCAAACAGGTAGAACAATTTTTTGGCTTGAATTGCAGCATTCTGCTATCTGCCTCTTTTGTTATGTTAAATCTATGTTCATGGACCAGGTTTCTGGTGGCTTGCATTCAAAGTTACACAAAGGAACACAGCCTCAAATTGAAAGCATTTTAAAAGTGTGTTTGTTTGTTTGTTTGTTTTTATAATGGGCTTGTAGGGTGGCCTAGTTTTGGGTCTGTCTGTGCTGTCCCACAGGGAAGAAGGATCAGATTAGTTGAGTAGGTTTTGGGCCCACTGGGTCTGAATTGCCCCAGCTGCCCTGCTGTGTCACCCCCAGCTCCCTCCTGCACAACTCTACAGGCTGTACTCCAGGGATATACACTCTATCACAGGTGAATATCTGAGGGCTCTCCAATTGCAGCAAATTAGTGTCTAATTATCTGTTGTTACCCACACTGGCAGTCGCTCTGTTTCTGCCTGGGGAGAAGAGATGCCAAGCCTGAGAATGCAGGAGCAGGAAGGGTTGCAGAGAGGATACCTCTGGTGTGAGTCCTTGTGACTAGTTCTGGAAGGTTCTCCCTGAGCCTGAGATTATGACCACCTTTACAAAGCACAGTCTGTGGAAAATACTGCACGCTGTGGTTCTTGTATCTTGGGCACAAGAAGGAATGGTGGACCTGCTGGATCTGGCGAGGGATTAGCAGAGCCCACAGGCAGATGTGGTGAACTTACAGCATTTCAGTGAGCCCTTGAGTGGCTCCTTGGCAAAAATTGCAGGGGGAGGTCTGAGACACAGACCCTAATACACTTGAACTCTGTTTCTGGCACCCTGACTCCCACTATTGGCCTCCCTACCTCTTAATTTTCTATTAGCAGGAGCACTGGAAGGGTGATTCTACATGGACACTACCTCGTAGCCTCCCCAGGTCCGTGGTACTTTCAATATTCTTCTCCAGCAGCATAATTAAAATGTATCCATTCTTCTCCGCTCTTTCTTATTCTTTCTTCACTCTTTCACATGCGTATTAGGCTATGGAAAATACCCTGGCATAGTCAAGACCACCTTAGTCCTCAAAGTGACACCCTTGCTTCTTGATGCTCTAAAGAGGTCTTGTGCAGCAGATTTACCTAATGCAACGTATCTTTTGAGCTCTTAACTGCTGCTTCCATGAGCATTGATTGTGGGTCCAAGCAAGTCAAAATCCTTGACAACTTCAATCTTTCCTCCATTTATCATGATGTTTCCTGTTGTGAGGATATTGGTCTTCTTTATATTGAGTCATAATTCTTAAGTTTGACTTCTTGAGCTCCCCTTTGAAAATTTTTAATTTGTCTCTTTGAATTCATCATTTCTTCCATTTGCCTTAGCTACACTGTTTAAGAACAAGTTTCAGAGTCTCTTTTGACATCCACTATGATCTTTTTCTTTGCTGTCTTTTTAATGACCTTTTGCTGAATTCCTGAATGATGGTCTTGACATCCTCCTACAGCTCATCAAGTCTTCTGTCATTACTGTTCAATTCGTTAAATCTGTTCTTGAGATGTTCTCCAAATTCAAGTGGGAAAGAATCAGGTCATATTTTATCTCTTGTGGACTTGTTTTAGTTATCTTTGGCTTTATCCTGAACTTACATATAAACAATAGATGGTTTGTCCAGTTCAGCCTCTGGTCAGGTTTAACTGCTGACATTGAGTTTCTCCATCCTGTCTTCCCACAGGTGTAGTCAATTTGAATTCTCTGTATTCCATTGGGGGAAGTCCACATGTATAGTTGCTTTTTATGTTGCTAAAAAAAGTATTTGTTAGGAACAAGTCATTGGTTTTGCAGAATCTTATCATGTAATCTCCAGTTTTATTTCTATCATGAAGACCATATTTTCCAACTACTGTTCCTTTCTGTTTGTTTTGAACTTTTGCATTAGAATCACCAGTAACCATCCAGGCATCTTGATTGCTTGCTCGGTCAACTACCCACGGGCACATTGGTATAATTCTCCAATGTCTTCATCATTACATTTTGTGGCTGGTACATAAATTTGAATAATATTTGTATTGATTGGATTTCCTTGAAGGCAAATAGATAGAATCCTATCACAGCATTGTACATCATGATAGATTTTGCAATGTCCTGTCCTTTTTGACAACAAATGCCATGCCATTCCTTTTGATTGTGCTACTCCTGACCTAGTAAGTCATAGATTTATTTATTCAAAATGGCCAATGCCAGTCCATTTCAGCTCACTAATGCCTAATATATCAATCTTTATGTGTGTCATTGTGGTCAAACATAGTAATTGTGAGGATGTTGCGGGACTAGGCAGTGTTTGTTCTGTTATACAGAGGGTGACTATGAGTTGGAACCAACTCAACAGCACCTAACATAAACAGTACTTTCACTCAGCATAATATTTTCAAGTTTTATCAATTTGTAGCATCTGACAGTATTATCCGATTGTGTGTATATAGCATTTTTCTGTTTATTCATTCATCTGTTGATTGACATTTAGGTTGTTTCTACCTTTCAGTTATTGTGAACAGTGAGCCGTCCTGCAGTGAACCTCCATAGAAATTATTTATCATGGACCAGAAAACTGACAAATGCCAGGTCCACAGCAGATTTTAGAGAACAGGTCCAACACCCGTGTCACTCCTGTTGACCCAGACTGACTCATGTTATAAATAAAGGCAGAGGCCCAACGAGGAGAGGAATTGGCTTAAGGTCATGATAAGAGCTAGCAACAGACCTTACAACTTCTCAGTTCAAACTATGAGCACCATTTTTCATCCTTGATTCGCCAGGGGCACCAGGGCCTCAGCTTAATACGTGCTTGCCATGACCAACCCATTCTAGATGGTTCTTCAAAAGGGCCTTTCTGAGTCCAGGCAGTCTGATGGCTGCTATATCAAGTTCTGGGCTGGGGCTAGCTTCCAGAGGGAGACTACGAACCAGCTGTAAACTTCTCAGAAATATCTTCTCTTTGGTAAATACTGTAAGTGTTAGTTCTAATCTACTGTTGAGAAATGTTGGAGTTCAATCATTAATATTGGTGAGGATTCCAAGGAGCAAGTGTGGGACTATCTTCTTTTAGAAATTCTGTCTCATTGCTAGGTGTGGTGAAAAAGATATACTTATATAGGATTATCCTGGGGAAAAAAATAGAGGATTTTTTTGTTTGTTTTTTGTTTTTGTTTTTGTTTTTGTTTTTTTTTAAATAGAGGATTTTAAAGCAACAATTGTTTCCTTTGCCAGGGGCTTAAGATGGAATTGAAAGTGAAGAATTTGGCATCATCAGATTCCAGGGGCTATGACTTACAGAAGGAGGTCATGGTGAAGGTGACAAGCCAGAGGACTCATGAGGTGAGGCTGTGTCTGTAGATGGTGTGAGCCTGCTCTGGGGGGTTCAGAGAAACTTTCCTAGGGACGAAGGTTATTTTGATCAGCTACAGTCTGAGGAGACCCAGTGAAGGGGCAACAAGTTTTCAAGTGTGCGTAGGGATGCTGAGTGCCTGAGTCTAGGATGGGGGTGCCATTCTCCACATCCTCTCCTGGGATCTGTCTGAGCCACCAGTGTCGAGCATTTCTTATTTATTGCCAGAAAACCAGTTACCACTAAGTAGATTCCACCTCATGGCAGCCCCATTTATATCAAAATAGGACTGTGCTCCGCTGGGTTGTCAACGGCTGATTGGTCAGCAGAGATCAGGCCTTCATTCCAAGACTTTCTGGGTCCACTTACACCTTCAGCTTTGTGGTTAGCAGCCATGTGCTTTAACTATCTGAACAACCAGCCACCAAAAGGGAGCCTCAGAATTGATGGTGATGGTGTGTGTGCATGTGCATGTGTGCAGAAATGTGAGAGAATGGGAAAGTGGCTATTCTGAAGCAGTGAGAAAAACTCACACTCCACACTCTTGCTAAGACTTCTAAATGACTGTTTCACAGACTCCACTAACTGCTCCCCTTTCAGGTTTGATATTATTTGCTGTCAGTAAGTTCCTTACTAGGAACATAAAACCCTATTTCCTCTCCCTCTGTCTTCAAAGGAGGAACTAGAAAGGGGTAGTTATCTGTGTTAGTCTGGGTAGACTAGAGAAACAAAATTCATAGACCCTCATGTGTATAAGAGAGAGTTTTATATAAAGGGTAAGTGTACATTAAGAAAGCATCCTGGGGTAGGTGAAGGGGGATGCCGGGCAGTGTGATATAAGATATAATAATAATTTATAAATTATCAAGGGTGCATGGGG
>NW_022111324.1:80951664-80974369 GCF_000313985.2 Echinops telfairi | reverse complement strand
TCTCTCCGCCTTTCAATTACTCCCACGTGTTCATTGGCCAGATTGGCAAAATAAATCTTAACATCACACTATCCCTTCTGTCCTTGATGGGTGCTATGTCTTGTGTGGTGCCCTCAGACTCCGCCTCCCAGTGGTAGAAAAAAAAAAAGGAGCGGATACCAAGGACTCAAGTAGAAAGAAAATGTTTTTAAAAGGATGATGGCAACAAATGTTCAAATGAGCTTGATACAATGGATGTATGGATTGTTCTAAGAGCTGTAAGAGCCCCCAATAAAATTATTTATTAACATTAACTGTATCGATATGTTCTGTTGCCTAGAAGTGGGAAACTGAAGGCAATGGAGAAATATGCTATTGCTGTGGTTAGGGCCACTGAGTTTGTGTCGATGCACAGTGACCGATGCACAACAGAATGAAGCACTGCCCGGTCCTGCGCCGTCCTCACGTGGTTCCCATGCCTGAGCCCATGGTTGCAGCCACTGTGTCCATCCATCTCGCTGAGGGTCTTTTTCTTTTTTGCTGCCCCCTCTACATTCCCAAGCATGATGTGCTTCTGCAGGGCCGGGTCTCTCATAATAGCCTGTCCAAAGGTCATGAGACAAGGTCTTGCCGTTCTTCCCTCCAACTAGCATTCCGGCTGTACTTCTAACAAGACAGATTCCTTTGTTCCTTTGGTGGTGCATGGTACTTTCAATATCCTTTGCTGGCACCATAATTCAAACACATCAATTCTTCTTTGGTCTTCCTTATTCAATGAACCACTTTCTCATGCAGATGAGGCAATTGAAAACACCATGGCTTTGGTCAGATGCACCTTAGTCCTCAAAGTAACTTCCCTGCTTTTCAACACTCTAAAGAGGTCTTGGGCAGCAGATTTACCCAATGCAATGTGTCTTAGCTCTTGGCTGCTGCTTTCGTGAGCACTGATTGTGGATCCAAGAAAGACAAAAATCCTTGGCAACTTCAATCTTCTCTCCATTTATCATGATGGTACCTGTTGGCCAGGTGGTGGCGATTTTGGATTGAATTGTAATCCATCCTGAAAGCTGTGATCCTTGATCTTCTTCAACGAGTGCTTCAAGTCCTCCTCACACTCAGCAAGATTGTGTCATCTGCATATCTCAAGTTGTTAATAAGCCTTCCTCCACTCCTGATGCTGAATTTTCCTTCATAGCACCCAGCTTCTCTGATGATTTGCTCCACACGCAGATTGAATAAGTATGGTGAGGGGACACAGCCCTGTCGTACACCTTTCCTGATTTTAAACTATGCAGCATCCCCTTTTCCTGTTCTCCCAGAGGCCTCTGGATCCACATACAAATTCTGCATGAGGACAATGAAGGGTTCTGGCACTCCCCTTCTTAAGGTTCTCCATAGATTGTGATTATGAGCCACACAGTCAACTGCCGTGCCATAGTGAGCAAAACACAAGTATCTTCCTGGTAGTCTCTGCTTTTAGCCAAGCTCCATCTGACAGCAGCAGTGATAGCTCTTGTTCCACATCCTCTTCTGAACCCTGCCAGCTCCCTGTCAATATACTGCTGTTATCGTTGTTGGATGTTCTAAAGCAGCATTTCTCAACCTGTGGGTCGCAACTCCTTTGGGGGTCGAACAACCCTTTCACAGGGTCGTCCAATTCATAACAGTAGCAAAATTACAGTTATGAAGTAGAAATGAAAATAATTGTATGTTTGGGGGGTCACCACCACATGAACTGTATTAAAGGGTCACGGCATTAGGAAGGTTGAGAACCACTGCTCTAAGGCAAAATTTTACTTGCATGTGATAGTTAGAATATTCTATCATTGGGCACAAATATGGATCTCTTACAGTTGGTCAAGTGGTTTTCTTCCAAATTTCCTGGGATTGATGAATGAGGGCTCCCGGTTCTTTATTAGCTTGTTGAAACTGCTTTCAGTGTAGCTTGGACTCTTGCCCGACCACTGGTTCTTATTCATATGCTACTTTTCAAAATGGTTGAATGCCACCTAGTTCTTTTTGGTACAGTGACTGTGTGTTCTTTCCGTCTTCTTTGGATGCTGCCTGCATCATTCACTATATTGCCCAGAGAATCGTTCAATATTACAACTCCAGGCTTGACTTTTGTTCTTGTGTTCTTTTAGTTTAAGATATGCTCTGTTAAAATATAAATGGCTTCTCTTGAGGGTATTAATTTTTTTTCTAAAATGATTGTAGCGATGGTTGCACAACTCTGTTAATCTACTAAAATCCATTGGATCGTGCCCTTTAAGTGGATCAATTATATGGTATGTGAATTATACACACAGTGAAGTATGCATGCAAACATAGACAAGTGTTCAAGTAATACTGTAAACTGGAACCCAGTGTCTGGGGCTGGAGGAAAGCATGCTTGAGGCTGACATGCCTTCTCTGACTGTGCCGCCAAGGTCTTGGTGGAGTGGGCGGAGACCGTCTCCAGGAAGGACCTCACCTGGAGAAGGTCGGGCATGAATTCTTCTGTGCTACCGGCCTGGGAGGCCTTCTGAGCTGAACCCACACTCTAAAAAGTCACTGCCATGGAGTCAATCCCAACTCAGAGTGGCCTACAGGACACTGCAATGGATTACCACGCCCAGCAGGGAAGGAGGGCCCTGGGCGGAGCAGTTGGTCTCAGGATAGATGGGTAAAGGAGGATGGAAGGTGAAGGCCTTCTGTCTGACCTCTGTGTTGTAGCAGTCTGCCTTAGGCAGACATGAGATGGATTTTCTTTTTCCCTGGTGTAGCCAGGGGAGACCAGCTGTGGCCCCTATGCCCTTGAACAAGGCACAGATAATGTGTTTGATGGACTGCTTCTGCATAAGCCATCCTGTAGTCTCTTTCGGGGATTCTGTACACAAATTCACTTTGTGCTGATGTTTCTGTGTGATTAGTGTCTTCTCTCAAGTAGAGCTTAATTGTACTGATCTGCCCGACCCAAGATTCTTCATTGTTACCTTTAAAAAATAAGATGAAAAACCACGAGCTTTCCTCAAGGGAAGGCCCCTAAAAAGTTTGTAGGAACTTCTGGTAGCGTTTAAAGCATTTTTTGTGTGTGTGATTTTGAAGACTGAAAGAAACATGGGCGGGGTGGAGGGGGAGTCCCTGGGACATATAAATGGTGTGAGCTCAGCCAGGACTCAAAAGGTGATGGTTCGAAACCGCCCAGTGGCACCAGGGAGGGAAAAGACCTGGTGATCTACTCCTATGAAGGTCACAGTCAAGGAAACCCTGCAAGCAGTGCTAGTCTGGAATGCATGCTTTCTTTTAAACAGTTCCATTGGCCTATCAGTCATGCAGCGTACAATTCAATAGTTTAGTCATAGCACGAATTGTACCCTCATCACCACCATCCGTTTTAGAACATTTTCTTCATTCTTGCCCTCATTGTTATTAGCTCCCCATCTCCCCCCAACTTTCCCGGCTATATCATCAAGGAAGCATTATGCTCTTCGAGACTGTAACTCTTTATGGGAGTAGAAAGTCTTGTCTTTCTCCCAAGGAGTGGTCGGTGGTTTTGAACCGAACTTGCAGGTAGCAGACCAAAAGTAAGCACGCTGCCACCAGGGCCGCCTCCGCCTTCCCTAGGAACCCTCTGATTGTATTGTCTGCTGGTTCGGTGCGATCGCTGCAGTAAATGATCAAATCCAGCCGAGATGCAGAGTAGCATGGGAGGAACGGGGGCAGTCTGAATAGGTAAAGAAAGATGGAGTGTGGAGGCCTGTCTGAGCCCTGCCTCGTGGCAATGGGAAGCCAGAGAAGGTCAGCTATGTCCACCTCTCCTGCTGTTTGTCACAGCTTCTCTTTAGTGAGCCATATGATAACTGTATGGGCGATTGCATGGGCCTTATACGGCCACAAGCCAGATGTCTGCCCCGCCCCTCGCCTCCCCACCCCCCTGCTCTAGAGCATAGGTTCCCAAACTTGACTTACTGCCCACTTTTCAGAAAGTACAAAAGATTTCTCAGTTCTCCTATCCCGGCCCCCATTGACTCAAACTCCAGGATAAAGTGTAGGCCTACCTGGATCGTTCCAACACCCCCAGCGGGCAGTATCACTCCTCTTGGGGTTTTCTAGAGGCTACCTACATTGCTTGGCTTGTGACACGCCCCCCTCCATCTTCAAACCAGCAATGTCCCATTCCTGCAACCTTGCTTCAGCCACATACCTCTTGCTCTTATCCTCACCCATCTCCTGCTGCCCACATTTAGCGGCCTTTGTGGAAAGGTTGCTATGAGCAGAATTGACTCAGTGGCAGGGGGGTTTGCTGTAGTGGTTATATTGGACTTATCTGGACCATCCAGGCCCCTTTCCTTATGTTAAGGTCAGATGATTCCCAACTTTAAGGAACCCTAGTGGCCTAGCGGTTAGCAGTTGGGCTGCAATGTGCAAGGTTAGCAGTTTAAAAGCAGCAGCTGCTCCTCAGAAGAAAGACAGGGCTCTCTCTTTCTGTAAAGAGTTACAGTCTCAGAAGCTCAAAGGACAATTTTATCCCGACTTAAAGGCTCACTAAGAGTCGGCATCAACTCTATGGCAGTAAGTTGGTTTGTTGTTTGTTTTTTTTTTAATTCCCAACCTTAATTCCATGTGCAGCCTTCACTTGTCTTTTCCATGTGTAATGTACTTGCATGTTCTGGTGATCAGGACACGAACATCTTTAGAGTCCCTTATTTTTCCTGCCACAACGCCCAGATCTGGATTTCTCCTGAGTGAAATCCTTCATCAAGTCCTCTAAGTCATTTTCTGAACGTTAGCAGAGGTGAAGAACATACCCATGTATGAATATAATAAATATAATGTACGAGTGTTTATGTGGTTTTGGTTCATCAAAGAGCTCACGCTGGGGAATGTTGGCGAGCTGTGTGGTAGTTACATAATCTGTTGTCAATTTGAGACTTAAGAATGAAGGGGTGGAATTTAGCCTGTCAATCAGGTTGCAACTTGATGACTTCATTTGGAGGCACCAAGGAGGTAAATAACTCATTAGAGGCGGGACACACACTCACTCCCTGGGAGACATTGCAGCTGACAAGACACATGGAGCTATGCTAGTGCCCTGAGCTGGAGGAGCCACGTGGAGAACCCTGCTAGCGCTGAGGCTTACAACACCACTGGATCCACAAGACTCCCCACCCACTGGCCTGTGATCTTCCTGTATTCGACATCATTGCATGTGTTTCGTGAGTCTGAAGAGGACTCTATAGATTGGTATCAGACATATGGGCTAATATCAGACTTATGGACTTGATCTGGACTGGGCTGGGATAGACAATTACTCTTTATATAAAGCTTTCTTCTACACATGTGTCTATGAATTTGTTTCTCAAGTCCACCAAGACTAACACAAGCTGCCTTTGTGTTTCCAGGTGTGGATATGGTCAAAGGCCAAGTTTATCAACAGGAAATTCCTAATGGAGGAACTCTACCAGCGCTTTCTAGATGGAGGAGACAGCTATGTGGCTCAAGAAGTTGACCCTTTCTGGGACCCTGTTGAGATTGTGCTCCTGGGCTCGGCTCACGTTTGGCTCCAGTCACTTGCCTACTGCATGAAGCTTGAGGAGCAAGTGGAATTTCTGAACTGCGATGGGCTGGAGGAGGCCGTGTTGCATATGTACATAACCCCCTGCTCAGCCACGGGACAGTAGGTGTCTCTCCCTGTTCCTAGTCTAAGTGGGTTCTAAGTCATAGAAAATGCATAGCAAGCCTGAGGTCTAGTGTCAACGTGGTTCTCAAGTTGTTCATTTAGGAGACAAAGGAATGAACTCATTCATGCATTCAGGACTCACCTTCATTACATCTAGTTTTGCTCCATCATCTGACCCGGAATGTTTCAAATCCTACCCCCAGCATAAGCTGAAGCAATTGACCACCACCCTAGGGGAGGGCATCCCACAAAGAGGCAGCATGAAGAAGGAACCCGGACCTGAACCAAAAGACCTGGGTTGGTTCCATACAATGGGCCTGCGGAGCAAAGGCCAAGGGTGGAGTGGTCTCACCTGGTCCCTGCGAGGGCTGGCTTCTGCAATGGGCAGTTCTCCTTCCCAGGCTGATGGGGGCAGGCCATCCTGCTGATGAGGCCTCGGGGTCAGCAGGGAGCTGGTTGTCCAGCTTAACCCTCTCCACTCCTGCCCTTCAAGTGAGGGACTGAGAGGGCTGTTTCCTTACCCAGCCTCATGCTGTGCTCTTACCTTCCTTTCCATGGGTA
Source organism: Echinops telfairi (assembly GCF_000313985.2). Classification (NCBI taxonomy): domain Eukaryota; kingdom Metazoa; phylum Chordata; class Mammalia; order Afrosoricida; family Tenrecidae; genus Echinops; species Echinops telfairi. The sequence continues at coordinate 80,968,167 of NW_022111324.1, read as the reverse complement.
TAAATCTCTTATCTGGGGTCGTCAAGTCTGCTCTACTGCCTTTTACCCTCCTCTTAGGACAGCGTATCTGCTTTCTTGTTTTAGGCTGTAAGCTGTTGTTACAAAAGCTGAAGTCTCAAACAGGTCTATTCCAAGAGGCAGGACATGGGTTTGGTCCTGTGTCAGGGCCCTCAAAGCAATCTTTTTGATTTTCTGAATTGGAAGCTGAGGCTCCAGAGGGAGTTGTTAAGAGAAACCACGCTGTGGTAACTGACTCCACGCACACCAAGCACCCTCCTTTAGCTACTGCCAGCTTCCAAGGCTGCCTGGCAGCGGTCATTGCCACTGTGAATTATGAAAGAGGCACTCTAGTTCAGGTTGATGGAGAGCCTCACTTGAGGAGACGGCGAAATGGACTGATGGGTTTGTAGGCCTGACTGACATTCATTGACTCACCAAGAGTTGAGCAGCAGTACTTTCCCCAAGGGTTCCCCTTCTCCTGCTGGGCATCTACTGATAAGCAACTGCAGCCTCATCCCCAAGCTGGTTAGCTTCCTGTGTCCCTCTAGCCGTGAGTTCTCTGAGAAGACTCATCTTACCTTGAAGTGCCTACACAGAGTGGCAGAGTCTCATTAAATCTCTGGAGTGAATAAATGCTCGCAATATAACCTATCCTGGCTCAGTCGCTTAATTATCTCTTAAGGGAGCTATTGAATCCCCCTTTGATCATGAGTCTGACCACCTAGCGCAGGCTCGCCTGTGATCTCTATTCACCTCTTCTGTTTGTAGAGCACACACTGAGGAGGACATGGTGGTTGACCCCTCGGAGATGCTGGGCAAGAGGATGGACTTCCAGATTCACATTGTCCGGTGCCTCGGCATCAAGTGGCTGAAGGAGGATGCAAGGCGGGGCATCCAGCTTGGGTACCCACCTGGCCGGTGGCACTGCTGAACGCAACCACTTACCTGAGGGGTGGTGGAGGAGGAGCCCTTCCTCAAGCTTTCAAAAAGGAGCTGGCCATTAAAGTCCCTCATACTGTCTTCTCAAGCCCCAAATTACTCTTTGCCCATCTGTTGACTGGAGAAGCCACATGGCCTCCACGCTGGGGTCTGTCAGCACCTGCTGCCCTCCCAAGGGATAGAAGCAGCTGAGTCACATATTCTAATTAGAAAGACTAGCCAGTAAAACGGCATTATCTGAGCACATTCATCTTTTTGGTTTTGGTTTTTGTTGTTGGAGAGAAAACGTCTGTAATACCACATGGCAGAAGCACCCGTTATACTTAAGTGAATTCAACTAAAAGGATATTAAAAGTTGAAACAGTCCAGAGAGGGTGGGGCTGGGTTTGGGGGATACTACCGAAACCACTTTACTTGGAAATGGAACAACGCTAGACTTCAAGTAGGACATGTTTATCAAAATCATTTTCTTATTTGTTAGACATGTAATACCACCCGTGTAGTGAGGACGCCCAGGTGAGTCCGGGGAGATCATGGCCCCAAACACCAGAATCAGTATGAGGCCATTCTTATCGACTACCTGATACTTGGGCTGCAAGCCTGTGGCTCAACTGGTCCTTTTCTTCACAAATGTGCCCCATTTGATCGTAATTATGTCTGGTGCTCCTCTCTCAGGTACAGAATTTATGATCTTCCAAACGTTTTATATACCAAGCCTGTATGGAAAAACATGAACCCCCAAATTGAAGAGACTGTCCAGTTTGTAACCTTAACCACGTCTCGAGAGTTTCTGAATTATTTACAGACCAACGCCCTCATTGTTGATTTATGGGGCCTTCAAGGTACTGTGTTTAATTATTTGCACGGTGCAGTCTTCAACCAGATAGAATGTCAGTATGCCTAGGGCCCTGGAGAAGATAGAGGGGCCTTTGTAGCAGTGGCCAGGAGCCATCTTCCTGGGCTTTAGTCAAGCATGGGATTATGTGGTTTAACATCGCACAATAACACTGTTTTATTCCTTGCTGGCCTCTCCCCTCACTGCAGAAGGCTGTGCTGAACGGAGCTGCTCTCCACAAGACTTCCTGGTCACAGACGAAGGCTACATCATGCTAGACACCAAGGCCACTGCCCCTGTGCTGAGTACAGGCCAGGTGTGTAGACTGAATTTTAAAACTGCGGTGCTAGCATAACCAGAAATGGGTGACTTCAGGCCTAATGTAAGGAGTCCTGGTAGGTTAATCATTGAGCTGCTAACCAAAAGGTTTTCGGTTCAAACCCACCAGCGGCTCCTTGAGAGAAAACTGAGTCCGTGTGCTCCATGAAGAACTCCACACAGCCTTGGGAACCCCAGGAGCGACTGGACTCTGTCCCACAGCGGAGCTGAGTTGGAATTGACTTGATGGCAGTGGATTTGGTTTGGGGTTGCAGGCCTAAATCAAAACCCCATCTGAATCAAACAGCAATCTGACCTAGAAACGTATGGCCTTGCCGAAAGACAATTCCGGTTTTTCATCAAAAAGACAATTTAGGTTATTTCTTTTTTGGGGGGGGGCGGCAGTCACCGTTTCAGTGCTTGTAATAGACAAGGACAGAATCTGGGTTTCTGGCTTTCAAAAGGAATTGCCAAGAGTGCCTGTGCAGAATGTTTGCTCAGCTTGGTCTAAAACAGTGCTTCCCAAAGTGGGCAATACTGCCCTTCTGAGGGGCACTGGAACCATCCAAGGGGATTGCAAAGGCAGATGCTTGCACTTGATCCTGCGTGAGGACTAGAGTCTACCACTTGTCTGTCAGTTTGTCATTCTGCTGTGTTTGTGTGTTGCTGTGTTGCTGGAAGCTTTGTTAACTGGTATTTCGAGTACCAGCAGGGATCCCCAAAGTGAATGTTTCAGCAGAGCTTCCAGACTAAGAACTGACTCTGCAAAATATATAGGCTGTCCACTTCTGATGAATTAGCCATTGAAAACCTCATGGATAGCAGCAAAACAGTGTCACATACTGAAAAACTCAGGAACATCGTCAGAATTAGTGCCAGAAGATGAGCCCCTCACGTGGGATGGTATTCAAATATGAGTGAGGAAGAGCTGCCTGCTCAAGGCAGAGTCCGCCAGGATGGCGTGGGAGGAGTACAGCTTGCAGGAGGAAAGCCTTTGGGACCTCATTTGCTGGTGGGGCACACTTCACAATGAGAAGCAGCAGCTGCAGACACCAGTGAATAATTGGAACTAGGAATGTGTGAAGTATGAATCTAGGAAAATTGGAGGAATCTAGGAAAACTGCCCAAAATGAAATGGAACACATAAAGCTCAATATTCTAGGTGTTGAGCTAAAATGAATTGGTCTTCGCCTTTGGGAATGAGAAAATCATATGGCATACTGTACTGGGAATGACACAATCAAGATGAATGGTGTCACAGCCATTTCAAGATCTATCTTGAAGTGCAATGCTGTCTGTGATAGGATTATATCAATAGTAATTGTAGTCACTACGAGTATTATTCAATGTTATGCACCAACCACTAAAGCTAGTGATGCAGAACTAGAAGAACTTTACCAACATCTTCAGTCTGAACTTGATCAAACCTGCAAACTATGATGCATTGATAATTATTGGCACTTGGAATACAAAAGTTGGAAACAAACAGGAAAGAATAATAGTTGGAAAATATGGTCTTGGGCATAGAAATGAAGGTGGAGAGCACGTGACAGAATGTTCAAGTCCAATGACTTGTTCACAGCAAATACCTTTTTCAGGCACACAAAAGGTGACTATATACATGGACCTCTCCAGACGGAATACACAGAAATCAATGGACTACATCTATGGGAAGAGATGATGCAAAAGCTCAATATTAGGAGCTAAAATCAGGCCTGAGGCCGACTGTGGAACAGATCATCAATTGCTCAGATGTAAGTTCAGGGTGAAGCTGAAGAAAATTAAACGAGTCCATAAGAGCCAAAATACAATGTGAGTCTATCCCATCTGAATTTTGAGAACATTCAAAAACAGATTTGATGCATTGACCACTAAAGACAGAAGCCCTGAGGACATCATCCATGCGGAAAGCAAACGGTCATTAAAAAGACAGCAAAGAACGAAAAGATCAAAATGGAAGTCAGAAGAGGCTTTGAAACTTGCTCTTCATCATAGTGCAGCTAAAATGATGAAGCCACAGATCTGAACAGAAAACTTCAAAGGGCTGTTGTAGAAGCAAAGGACAAATATTATAATGAAATGTGCAAAGACCTAGAATGAGAGAACCAGAAAGGAAGAACATGCTCAGCAGATCTTCAACTCACAGAGCTAAAGAAAAATGTCAAGCTTGTTGATGCAATCTTGAAAGATTCTGTAGGCAAAATAGTGACTGATACAAGAAGCATCCAAAAAGAAGGAAATAATACGCAGTCACTATACCAAATGGAACTAGTGGACATTCCACCCATTCAGAAGGTAGTAGCATATGAGCAAGACCCAATGGTAGTCCACTTTGTGTGTAGCAAAAGATGTTTCAGGGGAGAAGCAAATACTCCAGCAAAAGCTGAACTGACAAGTTGGTTTGTTTTTGTAGACGGCATCAAATCATGTATCAGAACTTTACCTGAAGCTGCTCAAGGTGGAGCAGGAGACAGAGCAGCTCAGAAACATTAACAGAGCCCTGAAAGAAGAAAACATGTTTCTCAAAGAATCACTGGCGAAAATTGGCTCTAGTCAACAAGGTGAGTGTCTGCTCAAGTTGTGGTTGTTTAGCTTGCCCCTGAACACCAACATTTTGCTGGGAGTTTGTCCTTCAAAGGGTCGAACATTTTAATAAGTTACTTGTTTACTAAGCAAAAAAAAAAAAATACACAACACTTTTTTTTGGCCTAGAATTCTTTCTTTGAATGAGTCCAAATTGGTACCTGATGTTGTGTAATACAACAAAATAAAACATATATTTTAATAGATGAATGGTATGATCTTTCCTTTTTACCACAGCCCAAAAGCCTTCCAGTGCCCTGAAGATAACTGGGATGGCAGTACAATTGCCATCGGCCAAAGATATTGATCAGATATGTGCTCCGGGAGCCACCTATGATGGAGAACTTGCCAGAGTTCTTAAGCTGTTCTACCAGAGCATGAATATGGCCAGAGGGCAGTTTCTCCGGCTAAGGCATTACAAGCCTCCTGTAAGTACCTAGAATCTTGGGGACAAAAAGAACCCTTTCCATTGAGGCATCTGGTATCACTGCATGTCTTGAGCAGGGGGCTGGGTTAACAGTGCGGATGTGCCCCAGGGCTCCATTTGCCCTCTCTTGTGGCTTACCTTAGGGTGCAGGCTAGCAGGCTGGCCCCAGGTCGCCGCAGGATTGAGATTCATTCACTTTACAATGTATAGAATATCTTGGAGATGTAAGTTTTTTGTATCATTATAAAGCCATAAATGTAATTCATCATATTCACAGATAGGAAAAAAACCCCGAGACTTGGATACAAGAAAAGCTTGTAATAAAATTCAACATATTAAAAAAAAAATTCAACATATTACCATAATAAAATCTCTTCATGAGCTAGGAATACAATGGGCACTCTTTAATCTGATAATGGTAATCTTAAACATCCTATAAAGAGAAAGCTTAAAGTGTGTCCCCTTCAGATCAGGAAAAGGTCAAGGGTGCCAACTACACTGTAGTTGAAGTTCTAATTAGTGCAGTGAGTTAAGAAATGTAAGATATAAGGTTTGGGAAAAAAACCCACCCCCAAAACCAAACGTACTACTAACAAGTCAATTCTTATCCACAGCAATCCCGTAAGCCCTACACAACAGTGTAGAACTGCTCCTTCAGGGTTTCTGGTGGGTTCAACCACTCACACTGCTATTGGCAGCCCTTAATAGCAATGGCAGCATAGATTTACATAGTATTCACATACTATGTACTGACAGTTCTCACCACTCTCCTATGAGGCAGGTACTACTAGTGTTTACAGTCTATAGCTCAAAGGCACAAGAGATTAAGAAGCTTGTCCAAGGATACACACCTGGCACATAGCAGTGCCAGACTCAAACCAGCCAGTGTTGTCCCACACATCTATATATGTTTTTAATATTGTGCAGCCCCCATGACTCCCAGATGATACTATCTGTATCAACAAAATATCCAGAAGAATTACAAAGTTGCTAGATATAGACACATTTAAAATTAATTTGAACAGAAAATGAATGTCTGAAAAGAGACCAGTTATAATTATTTCAGATATATGAAGTGCTCAGGCCTATAGCTAATAGGACTAATATGCAGGACTTGGATGGAGAAAATGTTTAAAATTTATTGAAACATTAAAGATCTAAATAAATGGAGAAGCATGCCAGGTCTCCATGGCTTGGGAGATTTACTATTGTAAGTCTGTTAATTCTCCCCAAATTGAGTTAGAGGTTCAGAGAAATCCCAGTTAAATGTGATGGAATCGGACGTGACGATTCTACAACTTACAAGGAATTGCAAAAGCAAAGAGTAGCCAAGACCTGGCTGGGTGGGAAGATTTTTCCAACCTTTTTATCAACACATATTTTCCCTTGTAATGAAGACAGTATAGTCTATACAGTATAGGGGTTGGATACAAACTGCACAGTGGCCGGAACAGCTGTGAAGATGGTGCAGGGCTGGACGCTGTTTCTGTTGTCCATGAGCTAACGATGGAACGACACAGATGAAAGCCAGTGCCACGCTGGGCTCAAGCCCAGTCACGCAGGACACAGGGTTGCTGAGTCAGAACTAACTCCATGGCCTCGTTGCTAGAGGCCAATAGGAAAAATGGCCAAAGGACATGAATGGGAACATCACAGAGACCAAAATGGCCAACAAATGTAAGAAAAGGGGCTTACTCACATGACTAGTTTGAGAACTATAACGGACGTCTGAAATACTTTGCATCTGCCATATTGGCAAAAGTTTAATCTGACAATATCAAAGATTTGGTGTAGATAAAAAGTAACAGAGCCTCTCATGCATTGCCAATGGAAGTATAAATTGACATAGTCACTTGAATTTTTCTGTGGTGTTTATCTAATAATTTGAGGTTGTATACGTAGAACACAAACACTGCCTGGTCCTGTCCCCTCACAGCTGTTGCTTTGAGCCCATGCTGCCGCTGCTAGTGTTAATGCCTCTGTGGACGGGCTGCTCCTCCACTTTACCAAGCAGGATGTCCTTTTCCAGGGTCTGGACTCTCCCACAACGTGTCCAAAGTACGCGAGACGAAGAAGTTGCGCGATTCCTTTGCTTCTAAGGAGCATTCTGCCTGTACTTCTCTCAAGACAGACTCGTTTGTTCTGGCATTCGTCCTTGCCAATATTCTTCGCCAGCGCCGTAATTCAAATGATCAATTCTCCTGTCTTATCCATTGTCCAGATTTCATATGCGTATGAGACTGAAAATACCATGGCTTGGGCCAGGTACACCTTACTCCTCAAAGTAACCTCTTTGCTCTTTAACACTTTAAAGAGGTGTACAGCATATTTGCCCTAGAACCTGTCAATCCAACTCACAGATGTTATTTCACCAAAGATAAAACTGGTTCTGCAATTAAGCTCTAAGGCAGAGGTCCCCAACTAGCAGCTTCATCGTCATCTGGGAGTTCACTAGAAATGCAAAGTCAGGGCTTCACACTAGGCCCACTGATTAAGAAACTCTAGATGTGGGGCCCAGTAATGTGAATTTTAACAAGCTGTCATTCAAATGATTCAGTTATAAAGTTTGAGAACCAATGCATTTAGGAATCCACGGTGTGAAACAGAGTAGGTCCTCTTCTCTGTGTCCTACAAGCTCACTCACTGTTGATGCCGACTCATAGCAGCCCGTTAGGACAAGATCGAGCTGCCCCGGTGAGTTTCTGAGACTGTAACTCAGTGGGAGTAGAAAGCCCCATCTTTCTCCCGTGGAGCAGCTGGTCGTTTCAAACTGCTGACCTTGCAATTAGCAGCCCAACACATAAACCAGGGCTACGCCATCAGAATTCCTTATGTGTCTAGCAAAATGTGTCCTTCAAATAATTTTGGTTGTGTGGTTCAGATGAGGGCCCCGTTAGGAAAGGTTGCAGAAACTCTGCATATATGCACGCCTATTCTTAACATCCATATGGAAGCATAAGAGCCCCAAATTGGGAACATCCCTGACATAGATCCACAGAAGGTAGATTAATGATGGCCTCTTCTTTACCATGGAACATTATACTGCAGTGAAATGAACTACATCTATGTGTAACAAGGATGGTTCTTATCACCAATAGTGTTATTGAATGAGTTCAAAAGACAGGCAAAATATTCTGTGTACAGTTGCATTTTAGGTGGTCAAACTGTTCAGAAAGGTACAAAAATGTTAATCCCACAAGTCAGGCTGTTGGTTGCTTCTGGGAGAGATGAGAGCATGTGACCAGGAAGGAGCAGAGGAGGCAAACTCGGGTTTCCTGACCAGGTGACAATTAGACAGGTATTCACTTTACTGTACCTGTGCCTACACTTTGGGTGCTCTTTGGATTTATTAAGGCATCTGGTGGCGCTGTCACCAAGAAGGTGGGTGGTTCACACCCACCCGCTTAGTGGGAGGACAATGAGGTGATCTGTTCGTGTAAAGGCTGCAGCCGTGGAAACACTACATAGGGTTGCTGAGTTAGAATAAAAGACACCGTTAAAAGGTTTTTAAATAACCATAGCCCAAGAACTCTAATTTTTGAAATAATTATGAGACCTTTTTGAAAACATTAGGAAATATGGGCACAGGATCTGAATAGGCCTTTCCCAGATAATCAGAGAAATTTAAAAAATGAGATGCCTTGTCCCACCCAGTGCTCTCATTCCCCATTCTGTGATGACCCCCCTCTTCTGCACCATTACTCACAGTCTGCTGTAAGTCTACAGTCTTCTCAGGAGAACCTGCTTCACAGAGGAGGGCTCATTAGCAACAAGGAACGGCGTCCCTGGAAGCCTCACAACTTATACAGTCTTACGGGATTGATATGCTTACAATGCAATCGGGAAGATGGGGCTTATCTCACTTATTTTCCCTGCTGAGAGGAGTTAAAAGGTTAGTCAGGCGACCTTCCTGAAACAACGTCATGTTCAAAGTAACTTTGTTTCCAAGACAGCTTTCTAGTCCCAAGGGAAACGCTAGTGCGCACCCCACCCATGTACACACAGTACAAAATCTCTGGTGGTGGTCGCGATCAAGTCCACCCTGACTCATGGAACCTCAGGTGGCACAGAACTGCCCCCGAGGGTTCTTGCCTGTGATCTGCAGGGGAGCAGGTCACGAGATCTCCCGCGAGGCCCACTGCGGATGTTGGAGCCACAACTTTTTGGTTGGCACGGAGCTCCTAATTACCATGGCGTCACCAAGACTCATGGGAAACCTATGACTATCTTTTTTTTTCCCTTTCCCTTATTAGGGCAATGATCAGATGCTTCGACAGTTTATCCACAAACAGGGACAAATGTTAAAGGACTTTGGCGACCTATTTGAATCCAGCTTGTGGAAATTGAAAAATGATGTTGCTCTTATAATAAAAAAGAAGACTGCTTACGACCTATCAAATAAAAACAGTACCCCAACAGAAAACGTGAGCTGTGAAGACTATGTGAATTTTCAATGTGCTTATTAATGAACTTTACTATGAGAGCTGAATTGTGGACTCAACTTATTTCAACTCCTTTTTTCTATCATTTTAAAGCAAAATTTTCCTTCAATTTGATTTAAAATAATGTAAACAAGTACACTGTGAGGAAGGGGCATATGAGAATGCTGTACTTTCTGTATAACTTTTTCTTTGAACACATACTTCTTTAAAATAAAGTCTATTAAAACATATATATTTTAAGTCAAACATTAACAAAGAAAAGGTCTCTATCCAAAGTGGAGATGGGAAGTATCTGAGGGAATGGCTAACACTGGGCTCTAGAACTGACCTACTTGGGGCTAAATCCTGGCTCCACTTACTAATTCCATGATGTGAAGCAAGTGGCTTCCCCTCTGTCTCACCCTCCTCCTTTCTCGTGCTACATGTGAAGGGTAATGTCGGTGGTAGATTGTCAATGCAGATACACCACGTAGTGCGATGCCTGGTACGCAGAGGCAATTAATAGCACTCACCAGTAATAATTGTGGTAAACAGTCTAGAATTTCAGACAGCTCTTTTGATCTGTCAGACCTAGAAACAACGGCTATTTCCTCATTTTTTAAAAAAGTAGTTTTATTGGTTGTCCTTCATCTTCATATCCTTGCTTTGATCTAATTTTCTACCCTTGTTTTATTTTCTTTCTTCATAGGCTTATACATCCTCGAGTATAAGCCGAACCGAATTATCAGCCAAGGCACCTAATTTTACCACAAGAACAACATAAAAAGTGTGCTGAAAAATCCGGCTTACACGTGAGTATATATGGTACATTCAACTCAGTAAGCAGCATTGGTGCCTGGAACTTGGGGCGTTAGTGCAGGTGCCTGGAATAGTAGACACAGAAAAGGCCTACCAGTTGCTAATACTGAAGCTGATCCTTGATTTCACACTTGATGGATCCTCGGTTAAGGATTAATAGGTCCTAGTTAAGGACTAAATGATTCCTTATAATCAGAGTGGTTCCTAAAAACAGATTTAACTAGTGTATACCATGGCATGAATCAAATGGGTAAACAACTCATTTCACTCCTAAAATAACACTATAATCTTGCACATTTCCCCCATTTTGTTAAGCAGTGGAGTTGATTCTAGGGCCTGCTGCCTTGATACACAGGAAGGACCAAGGGAAAGGCTGGGCTGATTTCCACAAGTCTTTCGGAAGGAAATAAGAAGTGATAACACTAATCCGTGCATCTTAACATCTGAAGTTAAAGGAAATCAAATGCTAGGGGCAGAACAGGCCACCATGGCTGGAAGAGGCGGACACACACATTGCATCTTAGCACTAGGGCCCACGGGAGTATGGAGGAGGCGTGAGCTTTGCCTGTAGCTCTGGGCTTGAGTCTGTGCACCACAACTGGAAAAAATCAAGTGTAACTTGGGAGCTCCACATAGTAAAGGCAGGGACAGGGACCAACAAGGGCACTGCTGAATTGTAAACAGCCTGTCAGTGATGGCGAGAACAGCAGAGCGTCTCCAGTTCTCTCCTTGCCTGGCCACTGCAAACAGGAATGACTGAAATCTCCACCGCCAGGTTCATGAACAGTTTGGATGGAGGCAGGCCTCGGGTGGGGCACGCAGGGCCTCCGGGGATTCAGAGAAAACCTAGGATGCGGCCAGATGGCTATCTGAAGCTGGAAGACAGGTCTTTCTGCTACCTCGGTACATACATGTCACCTAAGAGGCGAGCACAGCACAAGGGCAAGGAACACACAGCAAAGCTGAAAGCAATCCTACCGAACACGCAGCTTTGTCCAGTGGTTTCCAAATGTAGGGCCAAACACAGCTTCCCCAAACCCCCAAATCTCCTAAATACAAGCCCCCGGGGTCCCTCCAGAACCTGGAGTTGTTTTGTGATTCTGATATGCAGTTAGTTGTAAGATATGCTTTACAGGTGCTAAAACATTTCCTATGGTCCCGCAAACGTGGGCAAACTGAGATGAAAATCAGTATTTCCCAGTGAGTAGACCATCATCTCTCTGGGATCAGGCAGGCCCGAGGAAGTGCAGTTAGAGTGAGCAGTACTCCTACCAGTGAGCTCTGGCTGACCCAAGACAGAAGCACAGAAAGGTCGCTTAGCACAAATAATGTTCCTGTATTTGCTATGTTTCTCACTTTGGAGCAGAAATTCCAATAAGGTGGGGCTGTCCTCTTTACCTAATGAATGGCACAGAACACTGTGTGTTTATTAAATGCTATTACAAAAAGTACATGTCTTAGGGCTTCAATGGACAACCTACAGTACAAAAATTAGAGAAAAATTCTTCAAAAGCTAGGGAGGAAATCGATACACATAAGCTGAATCCTTAAGCTATACATTGTAGGCACAGAAGCAGGAAAAGAAAGAATGACAAGCCCAATTATTAACAGTAAGCAATCTTCTGCCACTATTCAAATACCTATGGGCAGTTTCATACATGAAATCACCATTCAATTGACAATCCTTTATTATTCAGCTGAAACAAGAGGCCAAAATCAATCAGTATAGATAGGTACGATACTAAGAATCTAGGCTAAGTCGGCAAAAAGTGCCGTTTCACTTAATAAAGGCCCACACAGGATGTAGAGATCCTCACTGGGAAGTGAGAGTCCATTCAATAGCATGGCAAAGGAAGTAGCTGCCCTGATGAATACTCTCATGCAGAAACACACGGTAACATGTCAAAGGTCCCCTGCCTATCCTGGCAGCTCCTTTACAATATTAGAGTTCTTTCTCTCAAGCTATAAAAATCACAAAATCAGCTGAGATTTAAATTTTAGGGTAGGCTAGTTCAATTTCCTGCTTTTAATGAGTAGATATTTTAGATCTGGCAATCCTCCACATATGGTCAGACAGCCTTACAAAAGATTATCTATCAAGTATCAAGTACAGAAGCTGTTGATTCATGCATGCAATGGCTGTAGTTATTTCTTGAAAAGCTTAGACTTCGGAGCTGCTAATAACACTAAATTCTATGCCACGGTGGTTGAGTCTGTCAATCAACTTTGTTCTGGAGAAAGCAGCTCCAGGTGTGAAGACGCCGCCCCTGTCAACAACAACAGAGTAAAACAAAGTTCACAGGCCACTGCCGCCCTTCCCTCAGCCACGGTGCCTGACCAGCTATCAAATCACTGCACAACCCGCCAAAACCTGACTCATGATTCTTTCATGGATTACTTTTGGTTCTGTTCCTAAAATCCGCCAAATGAGTCCAGGCAGGAGGAAACCAGAGCCACCTAGCCTAGTTCAGTTCCTCATGCTTCTGTTTCCCACCAACGGCCGAGTCAGAGGGCAGAGAGCACCAGGCCCTTGAACAACTACTTTGTATCCAAATAGCCCTCACGCTTCTGAGGATTCAATCGATTCCTGGATGAAATACATCTAGGCAATCAACTATTATTAAAGCAGAAACAGGACTTAAACTAGATGAGAAAATGTTTCTTTAAATGCAATAGCTAGCATTTGAAAAAAAAATTATTAGATTTTACTCCATACAATTTTTCTTTTTATTACTTGATATTGTTTTAGGTCGTGCTTAATTTGTTTCTAGAGGCCTATGCTCATTTGTAAACTGGCCTAGTTTTAAAGTACCAGCTAAAAGCTCCCATAAGCTAGTCCATGAGATAATCATCTAGCCAGGCTCCCATGACTCAAATCATCCACCGGTGGCAGGGCTCCCAATGCCAGCTCAGTATCCTGCAGCATTGATTAGAGATGCCTGTTAATGTCCTTTAACAACAGAAAACCTTTTTCAAGTGACTGATTCTAGACTTGAGCTATTAACATGACTATCTAGAGTCAACTTACATGGCTTTCAAACTTTTCTGTCTCCCCTTATTTGTTCTGCAGTTGTTCCCGCAAATCGGTAAGGAATGATCCAGTTCATAATTTTAATTTACCTGTATCTTTGCCTCAAAGGAACTATAAATGCTTACATAAATTTTAAAAGCCAGAAAATAAATGGAAAACAATTTTTTAACTAGAAGGGAAGAAAATCGAACTTACGCCTTAGGAAGATCAGAGGCATCGTTGAGAAGAGTCAGGGCTGCTTGAACCATGGCGATGGGGGTAGCCACATAACCAGCCTCTGGAGAAGATGGACCACAGAAAAATCATTCATGAAGCATGAATTCAACAACACCCACAGATAGATTTTATGGCTAACTATGAGTACAGAATATTTTCAATATATAAGGGGACTTCAAAGAGTTCATGAAAAAATTCCACTTTTTCCATTGCATTTTTAAAGTCCTCTTGTATACTCTGATTACTTCATGAAAAAATAAAACTTATGTAGCAGCACTGTGTTAGAAACTGTCTTAAGAGTTTTAAATCAACTTTTAAGAGATATTGTCACTGTGTTGACTTTGCTTCATGGGAACTGTGCTGGGGAGGGCTTTGTAACAACTGACTTTTTTTCAGAAGTTAACTGCCAAGCCTGTCTTCTAAGACACCTCTGGGTGGACTTGAACCTACAACCTTGCTGTTAGGAGCTGAGTACACCATCTGGGACTCTTATAAACTCATTTAACTTTCCTATGACTTATATGAGGTTAGTACTATTGTTGCTTCCATTTTAGAGATGCGGAAACAGGCACAGAGAGTCTAAGTGACGTGCTTGGGATTAGGCAGTCGCTGAGCCAGGATCCCACTCTTGCAGCACGCCCCAGAGCCTGTGCTCTCACTCACTCACTCACTGCACTGCATCTTAGCAACCACCAAAGCCAACAGGCCTAGGCTTCAGGTTTGTCCATTCATACACACTGACCTCCACCTACATTCATTCACACAGTAACACTTTAAAAAGACCCTCAGCATTTTCTTAAGAAAAACTGATTATACCTGAGTAATCTAAACATCCATCGGAAGGGCTGAAGGCTGAAAGGTTGGTAGTTCAAACCCACCCAAAAAAGCTCAGCTGTACAAATTCTACAGAGTAGTTCTACCTAAACATGAAGTGGCTAGGAATCAGAATGGAACTGATGACCGCATAAGGATGCGAGAATATCAGTATTTACATTTCAGTCAAATAACAAATGCATAGTCAACTTATCTTAAAAAGTTCATTGGGAATTTGAAAAAAAAAAAAAGGCATGATTGCAGAGATACCATTGTCATCTGTCTAGGTAATAAAACTGCAAAACCGAGCCCCGCCCCCCCCAACCCGTAATGCATCAGAGATGATGGTCACTAAGTTTAGTAATTGACATGTTGAATTGTCTCTGTATAGTTCTCTAAAACTTTACAACAAAAAATTTTCAACTTCTTTGGGTTATAAATCCTTTTAACAACTTTTCAAAAGCCATTGATTGCTATCTCCAGAAAAATGCAGAAATATCCTCAGATTTTACAAAGAATTACAGAGTGTTCATAAATTCCAAAGAAACTTTGGTTTACATTGGATTTTTGTCATAGTAACACTATTGTAATGTGACTCCTGATTATGAGAATAAAACATAAATATCAACCACTCCTTTTCTAATTAAAATTTGTTATTGTGAATTGAGCAACATATAAAAGAAAGCCAGAGTTAAGGATTCACTAATGAAATTGGATATCAATTAATATATAATATTTCCAGAAAAATTTAATTGTACAAATGTATTAAAATAATTAAGATTGAAAAACATATAGGTCTGTAACTTGAAACACTGTAATCTTAAAGGAAATGCAAAATACCTGGTCCTTTCACCTGCGTACAAATTCTGATATTTGGTTTATTCTTATCAGTTGCAAGGCCTTGGCTATATCCTTGACCAAAGAATGTCATTGTAAATGATGAAGCATCAATCTGTGAAAGGAAAGCAGAATCAACAGAATCAACAGATAAATAATTTCCTCCCTGAACGTAATAAAACTTGTTATTCTGTACTTCATATGAGACATTTTCAAAGAATAAAAACAAGAACAGTCTACAGCCAGAACATTCTGTCCTCCTTCAATCACAGGGCAAAGTCGAACTCTTAGAGGAGAATTAACGAGAACATGAGAGGAGAAGATGAAGTTGAAGTTTAGGTGGTGGCTTCAAGGATAACAGCGTCATGAGAGCAAGCTGTTCCAAAGGGAAAGCTTCAGGTGGTTTTAACTCCAGAGCACTTGGGGAAGGAATATGGTCAGCTAGTTTTAAACATGTGGGTTGAAGTAACAAGATCAAAATAGCTAGCAAGTAATCGAAATATGGACTGGGGTACAGATAATTAATCCCTCCTCTTACAGATGTAAATTTTTATTTAAAAATTAAATACATCCTACAGGAATTATTGTAACATGTTGCATAACAAAATTTAGAAATAAGATAATTCAGTTGTAGTCAATTAATTGTTATTATTAACTGTCAAATATGAGTCACTCGTAAAATTCTCACATTAAATAAAGGAGACTCCTATTGTGTGACTGTCGGACCAGGGTATCTCATGTGCAGCCATCACTTCTCTGTCAGTGGATGCTGACCAGGTGTCAGCAGAGCTTCCAGACTAAGACTAGGCCCAGTGATTAAACTCTTGAAAATCAGTTAATGAGAACCCTATGGATCAAAACGGTCTGGCACACAACCAATCATGGGGGTGGTGCAGGACCGGCAGAATTAATTCTACATGGAGTCACTGTGAGTGGGGGACCAATAGCATTGAACAACAATGTCAGATACAATGCTGTTATTATAACTATAAAATATGGTTAAAATAGTTTAATGGGGAAGAGAAATCTGTAAACGGCTCTAATACAGTAGAACCATAAACTAACAGATAATAGGAATAAATTAGAGAGGGCATCACCAAATCAATTGGCAGTGTTTTGAAATTTCTATGTATACACACACACATACTTTTCTTTTCTTTCTTTCTTTTTTTTTAACATTTTATTAGGGGCTCATACAACTGTTATCCCAATCCATACACACATCAATTGTGTAAAGCGCATTTGTACATCGTTTCTCAAAACA
>NW_022111324.1:80927679-80950510 GCF_000313985.2 Echinops telfairi | reverse complement strand
AGCCCACATGGAAGAAGCACACCAGCCTGTGTGATCATGAGGTGTCGATGGGATCAGGTATCAGGTATCTAAGACCCAGAATAAAACCATACCCAAGGTAAATGGGGGAGTGGAGGGCCAAGGAGTGGGGACCCAAAACCCATCTGTAGACAATTGGACATTCCCCTCACAGAGGAGTCACAGGGAAGAGACGAGCCAGTCAGGGTGCAGTATAGCACCCATGATGAAACACACGACTTTACTCTAGCTCTTTGGTGCTTCCTGCACCCCACTATCATGACCTCAATTCTACCTTGACATTTTATAAAAGGGACCTTTGCATCCACAAATTTTTATATATGTGGGGTCCTACTACCAATCCCCCTAGATATTGAGGGGTGGCTATATTTTAATTATTTCAAGGAGAACAATGTCAAAGATAACAGACACTATTATAAGAGCAAAAAAGCATTTAATCCATCTCGCAATTCCAAGAGCACTTGTGACTTTAGCAAGGGGATGGTGCACAGGGAAGGAAGGGCTGGAGGGCTCTTTTGTAGGTTGAGAACAACAGACTCATGTTTATACAGAATGAGTAGCACACTAATAATAAATGCTTGATTTTTTTAAAATCATAGGGGGTAAGATTAGCTTATACTGGAGAATACTTCTTTGAGAACAAAGATGGTCAAGAGCAATGATGACAGGTGTGAGAAGAACTGATGAGGTACACAACAGGTTTTCCTAATTCTTTTCAAGTAGGAGTTAATGATAAAGTGAAGATAGAGAAGGGAGTTGGGGGAAAGCCACGGGAAGGTGATAGAGAGTTGGTAAAAAGGTCAACAAGTGATGTTAAAACTTCCACTAAGACAGGGAACAAGAACCTGTAGTAGGTCCTATTTGTTCAACAGTGGGATTCCCGCGGCGTTGGTGGTATACAGGAGATGAAGGCTCACTGACCCAAGACCTGCCAGGCTCAGACTCGGGATCTGTAAGTCACATGGTGGAAAATGAGGGGCCCATACTGCACTCTTGAAAATACTGGCGAATGGTAAGTTTTCTACCATAGGGCTCCAGGGCACATGAAAGAAGAAATGACATTTGGGGGAGGGGGTTTAAAAAGAGAGATAATGGAAGACAAAAATGTTGGAAGTGAAAACATTTGGGATCTCCATGAAATAGAGAAAATATATGTTCTGGAACCACATAGTTAGGTTCCTATCTCTGGCATGCACTTACTAGCTGCAGTACCCTCACACTTTTCTTAGCCTTTCTATGCCCCATTTGTAAAACAGGATAATAGCTATCTCAAAGAGTATTTGAACAGATTAAATGACCTAATTTAAGTAAAATGTTGAGTAAATGACATGAAATATAGTAAGTGATTTACTAAGTCTTAGTTGTTATCTAAGTAAAAATAAAAATCAAGAAAATTATTGATTTAGAGACGTACATAACAAAGAAATAATTACCTGTTTTTGTGTTGGACCTTGCTTTGAAAAATAACCAAAGGAGAAGAGCCATGGGAACTTAAAAAAAAAAAGTAAAACCATCAGATAATTTTAAAAAACACTTAGAACAGTATAATTTCATAAAGTTTTACTTACTCTTATGAGAAGTTGTCTTCCAATGCCAAACCTCACAAAGAATAAAAAGAAAAGTCCTGCAAACATCAGCTTAATCACAGAGGTGATGCCTCCCACAGTCACGTAAGCAGCATATTGAACCTGGAGTAAGAAGAACATGACTCTGGGTGTTTTAGACACAAGCATACTAACTACTCGTAACTAATTTTTTAGTTAAAATGTGGAACAAAAGTAGTAACCACTTATGAATGTGTGCTATTCTGAAAGATTATTAAAAAATTAAATGTTGTGACGAGGTCACTGAAGATCTGGCTGCAAGAGCAAGTGTGGTGAAGAAATCAGAGGGTGTCCAGCTATCAGAAAGAATAGGTTCTAAAGTCTTCGCAGCTTATATTAAAACAGCTATCTTGGTGAAGTGATAGCTTAGTCCATATGGAAGAAGCACACCAAACTGTGTGATCCAAGGATTCTAAATAATAACATCTAAAATCGGTGGAAGAAACAGTTATCCGAGCTTAAATTTTAATCACCCACTTTTCAGAAAGCTACGGATGACAGAGAAAGTCTAAAATCCATTTGCAAGGTCTCCACTTAAGCCTGTGGTGAATCCCTTCTGACCACTGACCAGGGGTGTGGCTAGTCTTGCTATCAGATAGAGTGCATTTGAAAAATGGACTAATGCAGATGTAGTGACATTACAGCCTAACATCATATCATCTGTTCTCCCTTTTGACTCATTTAAAATCTGTTCTAGTTTTTATTATTTTCTGTTATCTTGTCAACTGAGGTTTTTGTTCTGTTGTTTTTTCTTTCTTTTTTTTGTTTTTGTATGTTTTCATTTAAATCTATACAGATTGTTATGGCAGGAGGAAAGAGGGAGTTAATAATAGTATAAGAAAGAAGAAAATGTTCTAAAATTAATGTGATGATTGCACAATTTTTAATATGTTTAAAGTATTGAATTGTATGATATGCTAATTATGTCAATAAAACTGTTAAAATAAAAAGATATTAGAAACATTTTTCAAAGAAAATTGTTGTAAATGGTCATGAACTTTCTCTGTTTACTGTCCTCTCCTTGGGAGAAGGATGAGGCGGTCTGCTTCCATATAGAGTCACAGTCTTAGAAACACTATGAGTGGGAACCAACTGGATGACAATGGATATGTTCTCAGTTTACCTCTACACTAACATCCACAGAATCCACAATGCACTTAAATTTAGCACTACATCACTGAATGGCGCCTCTTTTTACAACTTCTCCCTCGAGAAATCATCATCCACCTTTTAACCTGAGCAAACATTTCTTTTTTTTTGAGCAAACATTTCTTGAAGTCACAGCAGTGGGAGTAATTTCTTCCCTAACAAAGAGTTAAGACGGTACCCCAGAAAAGAGAGGGAGGACCCCGGCCATCACCACATCTTTCCTGGTATTAAAACACGCAGTATTCCCTTGTTCTGTTCAAACGGGATTTTCCTCTTTGTCTCTGAGTTCATGATGTGTTCTGGAATTCCCATTCTTCTCAATGTTATTCATAGTGTGTTATAATCCATATAGTCAAGCACCTTTGCATAGTTAATAAAATGCAAATAAATATCTTTCTAGTAGTCTTTGCTTTCAGTCAATATCCATCTGATCTGTCATGATATCCCTCGTGCCAGTATATGGCCTATAGAATCCTTCAGTATTGCAGTTTGAGGTTTCCGTTTTTCCCTCGCGTCTGTCAACTTGAGCTATGCTGAGCATGTTTTTTGGTTTTGTTTCTTAACTCCAGGTTTTTGCACATTTCATTATAATACTTTACTCTCTCTTATTGAGCTGCCCTTTGAAATGTACTACTCGACTCTTTTACTTTATCATTTCTAACACTTGCTTTAGTGACACTGTCCAATAGCAAGTTTCAAAGTCTCTTCTGACAACCCAGCAATTCCACTCCGTGTATACCTACAAGTGGAAGAAGGAATGCAAACAGAAACCTGCACACCAAAATTCACTGCAGCACTTGTCACAACAGCCCAATGAGGGCAATAATCCTGTGTCCATGAACAGATGAATGGATAAACAAATGTGAGCAGATGAAAGTAACTCAAAAAGTTGTGCTACTAGTATTCTGATCCAAGAACATGGAATAGCTTTGCTTTATACAAGTCTTTAATCTTTTTCAGCAGTGTTTTACCCTTTTCATTGTATCAGTCCTTTGAATTCCTAGTTATATTTATTCCTCAACTCACTGCCATTGAGCCAATTCTGACTCATACTGACCTTTTAGGACAGGGTAGAACTGCCCCTGCATGTTTCCAAGATGGAAGCTCTTTACAGGAGTAGAAAACCTCACTTTTCTCCCACAGAGGAGCTGTTGGTTTTGAACCGCTGACCTTTGTGGTTAGGAGTCTCCGGCAAATGTACTTTATTCTCTTAAAATGCTATTGTACATAGAGTTGTTTCATTAATTTCACTTTCAGATTACTCACTGTTGGTCTACTCTATAGGAACCCAACTTTTTGTTGTTGTTGTTGATTTCATACTCTACAACTACAATAAATTTCTCTATTAAAACTAGAATTTTTCTTGTGGCTTCTTTGGGATTTTCTATACATGAATGTGTCAAAAAGTAGTGCTACAAAATAAGAGAAACCTTTATTAAACAAAATATCAAAACGTGAAGCTATTATTTCTTGACATATCCACCATTTACGGATAGCCCTTCCATGAAGAATTCTCTGCTTTTCGATTTGCACCAAGTTTTGGCATCCTTGAGGGACTCAGCTGGCAATCCTTTTAGATATCCTTTAAGTTGGGAACAAGGAGGAATCTAAGAGGCAAGAGCCAGTAGGGAGGATGGACAGCACAGTTTCCCAATAGAATTCTCATAGGGCAGCCCTTGCTACCCCTTAAAGAATGAGCAGGTGGACTATCATGATGAGAAGAAGAAGAAAAAATCCTTGGCTTAATTCCTGGCCATTTCCCCACCAATGCAGTTTTCAATCAAAACTTTTTCCTAGTAAGCCCCAATGACTGTCTTGTATCCTTAAAGAAAACTCATTTGAAATCCCTGAACAGTCACTATATAACCTTCTGAGCTGACCACTCTGCCTTGAACTTAAGTGGCCCAGTAAATCCCCTTGGAAAACACTGTTTTTGTTTCAACTTTTAAAAATACACCCTTGGAATCAAGTCGTTGGTAGTGGGTAAGAAGACTAAATGCGTGACTTAAAGAATGTGTCTGCAGCCATCCAATGATCATAGAGACCGGATGAAATATGTACAATTTCAAATAAACCTGTCTATGCAGTAACTGGAAGTCTTTTACCAATACATTTTTACTTACTCATATAGAATATCATCTGTGAACACCAATAATTTTCCTTCTTTTCCATTTTGGATACCTTTTATTTCTTTTTCTTGTCTTGTTTCCGAACTTCTAAGAGAGTAATGACTAGAAGTGGTTGGAGCAGGGACCCTTGTCTTATGTTCAATTCCAAAGGGAAGTCTCGATCTTTCTTCACTAAGGATAAAGGTGGCTGTTGGCCTTTTCCATATACTCTGAGTGATACTGAGGAACCTGCCCATTACCCCAATCTTCTTCAGGGTTTTCATCAAGAAAGAGTGACAGATTTCATTACCATAAATGCTTCCTGTGCATCCATAAGATGATCATGTGGTTCTTTTACTTTGTTCTATTAATGTGATATGTTGATTGATTTTCTAACGTTAAACTTTGCATTCCTGGAATAAATTTCATTTGGTCATAATGTGTGACTTTCAATTTACTGTTGGATTCTGTTCATTTATTGAAGATTTTAAAATCTATATTCATAAGAAATACTGACCTCGTTTCTCAAAACATTTTCTCTCCATTTAAACCCCTGACACTAGGTCCTCATTTTTCCCCTCCCTCCTGCGCTTTACACAATTGATGTGTGTATGGATTGGGATAACAGTTGTATGAGCCCCTAATAAAATGTTAAAAAAGAAAAATAAATAAATAAAACACTTCATATTCTTTAAAAAAAAGAAATACTGACCTATAGTTTTGTTTTTCCCTTGTGGTGTCTAGTTTTGGTGTAAGGGTTAACGCTGCTTCATAGAACGAACTAGGGAGCATTCCTTCCTTTTCCTTCTTTTGGGAGTTTAAGCAGTACTGATGCCAATTCTTCTCTAAATGTTTGGTGGAATCCCTCATAATCTATGTGGCTGCATATTTAGTTTTTGTTGAGAGGTTTATGATCCCTGGTTCAATCTTTTCTTGTTATGGATCTGTTGAGACTATATTTCCTCATGATTCAGTTTTTGTAGAAGTGTACTTTTAAGAATTTCTTCCTTTGTGTGTGTTTTTTTTCTATTTTTTTTAGTGCATAATAAAGAGAGTGAGTGAGAAAGAGAGTGAGTGAGTGAGTGAGAAAGTGAGTGAGTGAGTGCGAATTTCTTCCTTTTTACCTAGTTATCCATTTTGTTGCCATAAAGTTGTTCTTAATATTCTGTTTTAATTATTCTTATTGCTATCTGGGCAGCTGTAATGCTCCTTTTCATTTTTCATTTTGATTATTTGCATCTTTTCTCTGCCCATCTAGCTGATGTCAATTTTATTTGCCCAAAGAACCAACTTTTATTTTTATCAAATCTTTATGGTTTTCCTGCTATTTCTGCTCCGATCTTTGCATTTCTTTTCTTCAGGTGGTGTAGGTTGTTTTCTCTTGTTAGTTTCTTTTCTTTCTTTTTTCTCTCTTCAATTTTAATAAATCATTTTATTGTGGGATCTTACAACTCTTGTTACAAACCATACATCAGTTGTATCCGACATATTAGTACATATATTCCATCGTTCTTGTCTAGACATTTACTTTCCATTGAGCCCTTAATCAGCTCCTTTTTTTTCCCCCTCCCTCCCCCTCTCCCCCCCAACCCTCGTGACCCCTTGATAGATTGTAGATTGCTAATAATTTTCAAATCTCACACCAACCGCCGTCTCCCTTCCCCTCTGGTTCTGTTGTTCTTCCCCTGGATAGGGGTGTGTGGTTATGTGCCATTCATTGGGATCGGTGGTCCCCTCCCTCCCCACCTCTCCCTCTCTTCCCCCTACCCTTCTGGTATCTCTCATTAGTTTCTAGAGTGCTTGAGTTAGGCTGTTAATTTGAGATCTTTCTTTTATTTCTCTCATGTAGGCATTTATTTCTTGAAGTTTCCTCTAAGTAAGTACTATCTTAGTTGTTTCCCATAACTTTTGGTATGTTATACTTCATTTTCATATGACTTCAGGAAATAAGTAATTTATTTCCAGAGCCCTAGTGGTATAGTGGTTACATGTTGGACTGCTAGCTGCATGGTTGGCAGATTGAAACCATCAGCAGGCTCCACTGGAGAAAGACAGGGCTTTCTACTTCTGTGAATGGTTACAATCTCAGAAACCGCCCCGGGGGTCACTATGAGTCAGCATTAACTTGATGGCAATGAGTGTGAGTTTAGCTGGTGTCTTTTCCGGAGTTTTTCATTTCTAATTTACACCAGTGTAGTCAGAGAAAATAATATGATTTCAATCTTTTAAAACTTATCAAGACTTACTTTTGAGACCTAGAAAATGGTCTGTCTTAGAGAATGTCCCATGTTGACTGGAGCAAGTGCATAGCATGCTACTGAGAGGTAGAGTGTTGGTTGTGTTTCTGTCTACTAAGTCTAGTTGGTTTAGTGTGATTCAAGTGTATTTCCTTGTTCTTCGTAGATCATCTGTTCAATATTAAAAGTAGTGTTTTTGTAGTACTATCTATTTCTCCCTCCAATCTTATCACTGCTTTCTTAATATATTTAGGTATCCTGTTGTTGGATAAATTCTATTTATGATCACTACATCTTCATTAATTTTTATCACTACATAATGTCCATCTTTATTTCTTCTAATAGATTTTATCTTAAAGTCCGCCTTCTCTAGAACTTTTGGCAGATGGCAAACCAGGCAACCAAATTAATACAGATCCTTACAGTAAAGACAGAAGAGAACAAATGAAACAGATACAGATGATGATCCTGTAACACTGCGCTTCAGAAGAACAGTTAGTGAAGTGGATTGAATGCAGTCTCGAAGAAGAAGCCAAGTAAACTAGCCAAAGAGGAGACAGAAGGGGGAATGTTAGCTAGCCGGATATGGTGTGGCCAATCTAAAACTTTTGCAAGGAGCACTCTATTGCTACAGTGGCTCGCTTTTGTTCGTACAACAGAGGTTGGCAACATGAAAGTTATTAAATCATTTTCTTGCTGCTATTTGCTTGATTTCCCCCGCATTTTTTTGCTTTATTTATTTTTCAGCTATTGTTTGGCTTTTCTCCTCTTGTTTCAACAAATAGGAGATAGCAAAAAATGGACCAGCCACACTCATACCTCAGACAACCAACTGGGCAAAAGCCACCACTCTGTCATTCTCTGGTACATCTACCAGTAGAGTGATAGTGAATGTCTAAAAACAGACCAACATCTCATCATCAATTAAATTGAAATACAACATCACAATGGCTCAGAGACAACAAAATACTTCATTTCATATAAAGAAATAAGACAAAGTACCTCAAACAAGTGACCAAAATACAAAGTCAGAAAGTATTCCTGTAAATAAATGGCATTAGAAAGCAATGAAAGACAAAAATAATTAATTAATTAATTTGAATTTTAAAAAAAGAACTACCTGATAAGGAATAATTTAAAAGAATGGTATTTAGTGGACTGAGAGAAAAATTGATGAAAGCAAAAAGAAAAAAAAAAGGAGAAAACATTTTAGAAAAAATCAGGAAAATAACAACTGACAAAATAAATGAAAAATTGGAAACTACAAAAAACCAGCAAACAGAAATCCAGAAGATTAATATTAATACTTCAGAAACAGATACTGCATTGAGAGAGTAAAGGAGTACATATGAATCAATGGAAGGCTGAATTAGTGCACTGAAGAGCAATCTCTCATAACCAATGAAGAAAAAGATGGTGCCAGGATGTCACTGAAAGGGATAGCATTAAAGGGCCCTGAAGAGAGTGGGAGAAAATAGTGGAACAAAACCCCAAATCATAAAAAACAAACAAACAAAAGTAGGCTTACTAATTGGCTAGAGACTGATGGAACCCAGAGACTATGACCCTTAGTCAGTCTTTAGATCTGGAATTGAACTCAACCCAATGGCTCAATTTTCAACTGAATGATAGATTTATAAGGGAACAGTAACACGAGTGAGGTATGCACACTTGGTATAATGAGCCATTGGAGATCATCAACAGGGCAGCATTTACCCAAGGACAGAGCTCAGAAAAGTTAGAAGAGAAGGAAGAATGTAGAGGGAAGCACAGAAAGTAGGACAGTGATGTGACATTGAGGGGATGACAATCAATGAAATGAATAAAATGTGTATGAACTGATGAACATGAAACTGATGATCTGCTCTGTAAATCTTCACACAATCACAATAATAATTTTTTAAGTCAATTTTCTCTAATAGTAAAATTGAAGATTGCCACCACGTCTCTTTCGGTTATTGTCTACATACAACATTATTTTCCATCCTTTCACTTTCAAGCTATTTGTGTTTTGGGGTTTAAGGTATATGTCCTGTAAAAAGCATAGAGTTGGATTTTTTAAAAATCAAAAGGCACTCTCTGTCCTGACATGATCGCTGAAGACAAAGTGGGTGCATAAGCAAATGTGGTGAAGAAAGCTGATGGTGCCTGGCTATCAAAAGATATAGCATCTGGGGTCTTAAAGGCTTGAAGATAAACAAGTGGCCATTTATCTGAGAAGCAACAAAGCCCACATGGAAGAAGCACACCATCCTCTGTGATCACAAAGTGTTGATAGGATCAGCTATCAGGCATCAAAGAACAAAAAACCCTATCATTGTGAATAAGGGAGAGTGTGAAGTGGAGACACAAAACCCATCTGTAGGCAATTGGACATCCCCTTCGAAAAGGGTCTCGGGGAGGAGACGAGCCAGTCAGGGTGCAGTGTAGCACAGATGAAACATACAACTTTCCTCTAGTTCTTTAATGCTTTCCTCCCCCCCCACTATCATGATCCCAATTCTGCCTTACAAATCTGAATAGATCAGAGCATGTACAGATAGGAACTGGAAACACAGGGAATCCAGGACCGATAAACCCCTCAGGACCAATAATGAGAGTAGCCATACCAGAAGAGTAAGGGGAAGGTGGGAGGAGAAAGGTTGAACTGATCACAATGATTCCCCTATAACCCCCTCCCAGGGGGATGGACAACAGAAAAGTAGGTGAAGGGAGACATCGGTCAGTGTAAGACATGAAAAAATAATAATAATTTATAAGTTATCAAGGGTTCATGAGGGAGGGGAAAAATGAGAAGCTGATAACAAGGGCTCAAGGAGAAAGAAAATGTTTTGAAAATGATGATGGCAATACATGTACAAATGTGCTTGACACAATGGATGGATGGATGGTGATGAGTCATACGAATCCCCAATAAAATGATTTTTTTTTAAAGGCACTCTGCTTTTTGATTGGAGTACTTAGTCCACTTAGATTCACTGTAATTACTGCGAAGTGAGTTATTCCTGCCCTTTTGTTACTTGTTTTTCATGTGTCTTAAGTCTTTTTTTTGTCCTTTACTACTGTTTACTTGAATCACAGGATGAGGAGTCTACAATTCACCATTAAATGCAAATTACTCTACACACAGTGATCCTGTATACTTCCAAAAGCCGACATATTCTTTTTTTTTTTTCTTTACAAACATAAAAATCCTATATGAGAGTGCTTCAAAGAGTTCTTGAAAAAATGGAATGAAAAGATAATGGAATTTTCCCATGAACCTTTGAAGTCCCCTTCTATGTACCAGGTAGCTGTAACAAGCAACAAATACTCTTTAATAATACATAAATCATATATACTTACTGGTGAGTCCTCTAAATTTTCATGCAAATAACGCTGAGTCCGCTTCACAACAGACACATCAGCTCCCAAGAAAGGAATAGCATAACCGCTGAGCTCTCTACAGTAAGAAACCTGCCACCTGTGAAGACAGACCTGTGAGCATTCTGCATTTTCCTATAGTGACAGTGATCACAAGTGTAGCTGGGTAACCTTTTTTCCTAAATGTTATTTTTCTTGAGAATAGTTCAACAATTGCTACATATACCATAAAAAAATTCTTAATTTGAGATTGATTAAGCTACATAACATCACTACACTTTAAGGTGGTGGGTTTAATTGCACACAATTTAATTGACATTGAATTTTAACAATGATACTGACATACCATCATGCATAGCCACCCCCTGCCCCCCACACACCCTCATGTGTCCAAAATACATCACATTTACATCAAGTAATTACATAAGTTTGTTGATGTTCTTAGGTGCAGCTGAGTCCATTTGACTCACAATAAGTTAGGCATAGGGTAATATATTAATTATATGTTATTCTGGAGCTGGAGGAATCATGTGGAGTCCCACTGGATCCACAAGACTTTCCACCCACTGGCCTGTGATCTTCCTGCATTTGGTGTTATTGCATGTGTTGCATGAGTCTGAAGAGGGACTTATAGACTGGTATTGGACATATGTGCTAATATCAGACATATAAGACTTCATCTGGACTGGGCTGGGATGTTTTCTCAATATACAATTGCTCTTTATATAAAGCTCTTTCTTAATAAAAAAAAATTATATGCTATTGACATTTAAAAAAATTCTGATGTTAATTATTACAAAATATTCTCTAGAGTTTTCTTAGTACCATATTTTAGCAATAAACAATATATTTCAACTATACAGATGAAAGAATAGATTCTGAGTTCATATACCTTCTTTTCAATTTGGGGCCAACAATTGGGATAGGTTTCAGTCTTGACCCACTTCGTAGTTTTTTCAAATTACACTGATCTCCAAAACCATAGATTGCTGACTTCCAGGTACCATCATGAATGCATAATCCCTAATAAAGTATTAAGGGTAAATTACGAAAATGTGAAACCAACTAGCCTGTAATACATTATTAAAAAGAACATTTTATCTCTATTTAGCAAAGTGTAAAACATTAATAATCTTATAAATTTCCATGACTAGTTAGGCAGCTGTAACACTGATAAACCTCATCATATTTACACCAATTCCATATCGCTATGGGGGACAACACTGGAGACGCAGTGTGGGAATTGCGCCCAATCTGACCCCATCACACTGAGGTGAAACACTGAGGGTGTGCAGCAGAGTAGCACAGGGAGCAGAACAACGAAGTCCCCGGGGAATACCAAAAATGAGATTTGGGGACCTGGGTGTGGCACCACATCAGACTCCACCAAAAAACACTCCTAATGGTCAACAAACAGACCTTGAACTATTTATAGGCTTTTTTTGGGGTCATTGTTTTGTTTTGTTTTGATGCTTTGTTCTGCTCTATCTTATTTTTTTGTGCATACTATTATCTCTGCAGGTCTACCTAGATAAGATAGGTGAGATAAACAATATGGAGGCAAAAACAACACAATATGGAGGCAAAAACAACGGGACCAATGGTTCTGGGGGGACATGGGAGATGGGGAGGTGGGGGAAAGGAAAGGTGTTAATAAACCCAGGGGCAAGGGAACAAGCAATCCAAAATTGATGGTGAGGAGGGTGTAGGAAGCCTGGTAGGGCTTGATCAAAGGCAATGTAACTGAGAGGAATTACTGAAACCCAAATGAAGGCTGAATATGATAGTGGGACAAGAGGAAAGTAAAAGGAAAAAGAGGAGAGAAGTAGGAGGCCAAGGGCATTTATAGAGATCTAAATATAGGCATGTACATATGTAAATATATTTATGTATGATGATGGAGAAATAGATTTATGTGTTGCTATGAGTCAACACTGACTCCATGGCAATGAGTTTTAACTCTTTATGAGAGTAGAAAACCTCTTTTTTTTTCTGTGGAGTGGTTGGTGGTTTCAAACCGCTATCCTTGTGATTCATTGCCTAACTCATTGTGGGGGGAGGTCAGATATTTACAGATATCCTCCCTGGACAGTCAGTCACCAGATCTAGTGGGCCTGCTCCCTGCTGCTGGGGACAATGGACTACTTCTCCCTGAGGCTTGCAACCATTACCTTGGTTCCTGTAGGTGGGGTTTACACCCTATTGATAATGGTTCTTCTGGAGATCCAGAGAACAGATTAAACCAGCTCCGCAACAGCCAAAGTTAAACTGCCATCCTGAAACTAGGATCTGCCCATCTTGTCACATGTATACCCCCAACCCCTCCTCTTCCTATTGCGTGTATGTCCCTAGATTGTCCTCCTCTCACTGCTGTATAACCTACAGTGCAACCCCTTCCTGTGACGTACCTGTAGTGGGCTTGCACACCCCCAAAGATGTATAGGCCTGGGTTAGCAATAGAGATCTCTCTTTCTCCTCCTCCTCCTCCTCCTCCCTTGACCTCTTGTCAGTTCAGGTTCCCCTCTCCTCTCCTGTCCTCACTCCCCTCTTCCCTTTCCCCTTGTCCTACTTCCCTTCCCCCTCTCTCCACGTGGACCACCAAGCAGGGCTGAGGTGAGCATTGCTGCCATGAAATGTGTCTGACTCCGTTATTTCTCTCTCACTTCTCTCCCTCATTCTCTCTATGACTTTACTATAATCTGTGGGGAACAGAAGGATTTCTCTTAAGCTGTCTCCCCAATAATATGTACCAGACTTAGCTGCTTGAGAATGACTGTACACTAGGCGGTCAGCGAAAGTAGGTCAGAAGTTATTCTCCTTAACATCAGCCATCTAGAGCAGCCAGACTGTATAGTCTGACTCAGCCCAAATAGGGCCCATTCCCTTCTGACATTGTTCCCTTGAAGCAGTGCCCAAAGGCAAGCCTGGGACCACTCTAAGATGACTAGGTCATCCCCCTCTTATTGCTTGTATTGCCTATGTTGCAATCCCTCCCTATGACGCAGGTTGTTGTGAATTGTATTGCCCCTATCGGTGATGCATGATGCTGTGATGTATCCCCTAAAGTGATATGATGCGTGGTTAGCAATAAATTAAAGGAGGCTCCCTGGTTCTCAGGAAGGCTGTTCCCATGAGGGTGGTGGATAAGAGGGCTGCTTTCGCGAGGTAGGTGGCTCCTGCTCTGGCAGCCAGGTTCTCCCCACAAGGACCACCAAACGGGGTGGAGATGAGCAATGCTACCATGTACCGTGTCTGACTGTATTGTTGTAATATCTCTCATGCTCTCGATGACTTTAATATAATGCTTATATATCTCAACCGTACAATTGTGCATTACCGAGCCCGTGGGTAGTATTAGTAGCAGCGGGTGGGGACTGGCCTCTCACCCCTAACAATTAATTTAATACTACAATAATCTTTATTTATTATTGGTGTACAATTGTGCCTACTGGACCCGTGATGATGTGCTAGGGGCAGGTACCCTGGCAACTTGTAACTCACTACTGGGACGCCCAATAATGGGCAAGCCCCACTGAGCAAGAAGCAGAGTCCCACAGGAGGCTTGTTAGTAGGGTGCCTCTAGGTCCTTAATGATAGAGTTAGAATAAAAGAGCTTTGTAACACTTGCCCAAAATGAATTATAACCTGTCATTTCCCAAACAAATCCAATTAACTATGAATATGGTCTGTGCACTTTGGGTGACTATTATCAACAAATTATCAAACACAGTAGAGAACAGAGTGTGCCTTCAGAGGGAAGGTTGGTGCCAATATTGCTAAAAAGTTTGGAGGGTGGAAGCATGTCTAGGAATCAGGTCGACATTCTCCTTCCACCTTGTGAAGCTAGAGGGGTCAGATACTGTCCTCATACCATTTTTACTCTCACCAAACTCAATGCCATCGAGTCAATGTTGACCCATAGCGACCCCCTGTGGGTTTCCAAGACTGTAATTGTTTACGAGAGTAGAAAGTCCAATCTTTCTCCTGAGGAGTTGCTGGTGGTTTCAAACTGCTGACCATGCAGATCGCAGCCCAGTGCATAACCACTACGCTACCAGGCTATATTCTCAGTGGCTGAGCAGGTACTATGTTATCACCTTCCATCTTATTAACTGATGTGGGCAAGAATTTATTTGGGGGTATAGTATGCAGCTTGCATTAACAATATAAACAAATGCTCTAGCAAAACTCACTCACTCTCAATCCTGCATTCATTTATCAGCCTGATTTCTGGTTCTTTGGATGTAAGGAGAACTTCAGACTGTTAATTGACCTGCAGATTTTCTCAACTCCTGCAACCACATGAGCCAGGGAAAGCAGCCAGCCTCCCACCTAACCCATGGAGTTGCCAGTCCTCACAATTGCATGAGTCATGTTCATGAAATAAATATCTCTACATTTTTATCGAAGCCCTAGTGGTGCAATGGATTAATCATGGGCTGTTAACTTTTAGAAGTATCAGCAGTTGGAACCTACTAGTTGCTCCACAGTGGAAAGATGAGTCAATACTTCCACAAAGATTTACAGCCTTAGAACCCTTAGGGAGCAGCTCTACTCTGATCAGTGCTAAGATGCAGAGAGATCGGCAAGAAATGCTGAAAGGAGACAAGGTCTTTACCCCTAAGCTGTGAGGCCAGAGAGAGAGAAAGCCTTCTCTTGTTGCTAACATGCAAAAATAATAATCTTTAGCATCCTGAACTGTGGATAAATACACTCACCCTCTAAAGGCCCATGACCTGGATCTCCAAAACACCAAGCTCACTGCCATCTAGTTGATGTGGACTCATATTGACCTTATGAGACAGACTAGAACTGTCCCTGTGATATTCCATAACTAACTTTACAGGAGTAGAAAACTCTTTCTCCTACTGGTGTTTTCAAACTGCTGACATTCAGGTTAGCAGTTCAGCACATAACCACTACACCACCAGGGCTCCTTTCTAAACATTCAAATTATTCTGTTATCTTAGGTGACAAGGGCTGGCTCAAGAATGGTCAGTTCTAACAACACTAAACTAATCTTTACTATCATTTGATGTATAAACTCTTAGTAGCTGATTGCCAAGAAAGGTGAATCTTAAGGACCAAGTGTACCAGAAGTTGCCAGCACCTTCCCTGTCACATCAAGAGCGTACATAAGAGAAGAAAAAAGAAACGAACAAGACAAAAAGGAAAGGGTTGGTGGTAGGGGAAGTAGGGGATGAGCTCTGACGATATAATTTACAGATCTAGGTCCAGCCATACTACTTACCATATATACTGGTGTATAAACCGAGTTTTTCAGCACACTTTTAATGTTTTGTGGTAAAATTAGGTGCCTCGGCTGATATTCAGGTTGGCTTTACTCGAGTATATACGGTACTTACAGACATTTGGGTATGGCCATCAATAAATGCCTTTACGATGGTTGGCTTAGACGAGGGAGGATGGGTTTTTAATACATGCTACTCAGAGTTCCAAGAATGCCTTTCTCATTTTTGTTGCTGAATCTGCTCTGGCTGCTTCCTCTGACCTTCAAAAGCTATTTAATCTTCTTCCAGGCTAAAGTCAGTAAGGCCTCTCCTTAGCATTCCCAAATTACTCAGACTCGTGAACACTTTATTCTGGTACTCTATTGTGGATATTCTGTATAACCATATATTTTACCAGATATTACATAGTTAATTAATGTTAATTAATCTGAACCCACAATCCAAATAAATAGAATAATGACTCTGACTTAAACTTACCATATATACTAGTATAAGCCAACCTTAATATCAGCCAAGACACCAAATTTTAACACAAAAACTGCATTAAATATGTGCTGAAAAACTCGGCTTATACACGAGTACATATGGTACTCCAAACCATCCTATCTTTGTGCTTTTGTTTCTGCATTTTCCTTTCCCCTTTCCACAGTCGCCTGAGAAACTCGGTCCACAGTCCCCAAATTACCTGATGTCCAGTCTTCCAGGTTGATGGACCCCCTCCCCTTCTCAGAACCGTACAGTGTTTCACTGATCTCTTTAATGATAAGGCCCGTCTATCTCCAGCTCAAATAAATCATTACCTTTTCAAGGGCAGGATTTATGTCCTCGTTATTGTCACATTGTTTTATAGTACTATACATACTTGTACTACTATGTAGTATTTGTTGGATGAATAGATGAAACTGGTAGGCTCTACTGACAATCAAAGTGAAAACTGGATCTTTTCCCAGAAAGGCAACAAACTGTCTTATGTTTCCAAATGGCACTTTCCTGCCAGGTAGGGAACTATATTCCATATGACTAGATTTATCGTAGATATTTTTTTTATGATAACACCACCACCTAACTCCAAGTTATAAAATAAAAATGCAGTGATTTGCACTAACGTGATAATTTTTTTTGGCTAATAACACTTACTGCATAACAATAAGAAACTTTAGTGTTAAGATCATAGTCATTCATTTTAATATATAATTAACTTTGCAATTTTTAAAATATAAATTATATCTTAAGTCAAAACTACTTCTTGGTAATCTAGTTCTCTATTCTTTTTAAGGAAACAGTGACTTTAATATATCAAAACACACACATACACACACACACACACACACACACACACACACACACAATTTAATATGAAGCATGTATCATCTCCAGAATGTTAGTATTAACTCTGAAAACACTTGGCAAATACAAAAGCTAACCTCAGGTCCTGAATGTACGGTCAGGAAACTTTCCACAGCAGTCAAAGTACCTATAAGAGTAAAAGAATGATAAAAGTAGTCTACAGCTGAGACAACCCCAGAAAATCTATACTGACAGCAGTTTTACATTATTATAAACAGGCTTAGGAAGCAGCTGAGGCTTCTATGTTCTTTTTCAATGTCACCATTAAAGAAGGCTTATTAATAGTGAATTATAATGAATAATAATACTATCAAGATAACCTTTGCAATGGCTTCCAAATACAATAAGGCTATAAAAATGAAATAAAAATAACTATAGGGTAAAAATAGAAAACTAAATCCGGGGGGTGGGGGGAGAAGAGGAGAAATTAATGTATTAGCCATGAGGACTAAT
This sequence comes from Echinops telfairi, assembly GCF_000313985.2. Classification (NCBI taxonomy): domain Eukaryota; kingdom Metazoa; phylum Chordata; class Mammalia; order Afrosoricida; family Tenrecidae; genus Echinops; species Echinops telfairi. The sequence goes on along the minus strand of NW_022111324.1, from coordinate 80,932,979 downwards.
ACATAAGTATAAGGATTAAGTATTACATTAATCTTTAAATTTCTCAAGGCAAAAAAAAAAAGAAATAATATGGAGCTGGTAAATTCCTAAAACTGACAAAATGAAATATTATCAATTACTCAAGAAAGGCTATTCCTTATAATTTTGTTAATTATAAACAAAAATTAATACATGAAGCCAAAGTTAATACTTAGAAAAATTTTTTTCAAGCAACCCTTAAAAAAAAAAACATTTAAGCGAACAAGGGGGGTTGGAATGGAGAAACGAAGCCCATCTGTAGACAATTGGATATCCCCCACACAGGAAGGGATGATTCAATCAAGGTGTGGTATAGCACCAACGAACCACAAATCATTCCTCTGGTTCCTGAATACTTCCTCCCCACCACTACCATGACCCAGTTCTTACAAATCTGGCTACACCAGAGAACAGACATTGGTACAGATAAGGGCTCCCAATACATGGAATTCAGGACAGATAAACCCCTCAGGAATAGAAGTGGGAGTAGCAATATCATGAGGTAAGGGGATGGTTGGGGAGGGGGTAGTGGGGGAGAAAGAGGGAACCCATCAAAAGGTTGGATATATAGCCCCCTGAAGGGGGACTAGTAACAAATGTGGGTGAAGGGAAACAACGGACAGTATATGATAAGAAATAACAACAATATATAATTGATCAAGGATTCACGAGAATGGGAGGGTGGGGGAAAAAGGAACTTATACCAAGGGCTCAAGTAGAAAATGTTTTAGAAATGATGGCAACATATGTACAAATATGCTTAATACAATTGATGTATGGAATGTTTTGTGGGTTTTTGGTATGGAATGTTTTAAGAGCTGTAAGAGCCCCCAATAAAATGACTTAAAACACTTAATCCAAAATAGTAACCGTTTCCAAGTAACAACTCTAACTTCCTAAGAAATACGTGGAGTTTATGAAAAAAAGAGTTCTGGTTGTGTAGTCGTTAAAGCACTAAGCTGCTAACCAACAATCAAACCTACTAGCTGATCCCTGGGGGAAAGATGTGGCGGCAGGCTGGTTCTGTCAAGACTGACAGCCTTGGAAACTCTGGGGCTGTCCTACTGTCCTGTTGACTCACTCGGAGTAGTCGCAACCAACTCAGTGGTAATGGGTATGGTTTGGGTTTTAGTATGAAGAAAACTTCTATACTCTACATACTTGCACTGGTTTGTAATAAACAGAGACACATCATGTACAACGATTAGATGACTAAGTATTTTGTTGTCTGATTAACATTTTTTCATTCAGAATGTTCTAGTAGTTCATCTTTAATATCCTGTTGGCTCTGTATAGCTTCTGACATTTATTTAGAAATATTCTATTCCTAAATTCCTATAGATTTTAAATCACATGGTATACGTAGTAGTTATTACACCAATTAGACATTCCTGACTAGGGGCAAAGTTCAACCTGTCAATCAGATCACCTCCTTGGTGTCATAAGCCTTTTTGTATAAGAGTGAGAGTCACTGAACTACTCTCTGCCCCTCCAACTTCTTGCCTGCTGGAACTCTGCCTGCTCCCCGGGGTGGCTCTGTATGGGCCTTCTGTCCAACCGTGTGAGCCGCTAATGCCCTACCATGTCCGGGCCCCCCGCCCCCCCGCCCCCCCGTCTGAGATCCACGAAACTCTGCACCCACCTGCCTGTGATCTCCCGGCTTCCCGGGTCATCTTCCTGCAGTACATTAGTCTGAAGAGGAGCGCCAGACTAGCACTGGGCTTCCGGACTTGAGGTGAACTAGGCTAGGATGCTCTCTTGATATAGGATTACTTCTTGATATAAAGCTCTTTCTTATAGATCCAGTGCCACTGAATTTGTTTCTTTAGCTAACCTGGCCTAACACAACATGAATTTTCAAATAATTTCTTCAGACATTTAAGTAATTTTCACCTTTAATCTTCTGATGTGATGATGAGGTAACTTAATATTAAACCTTGGCCTTGACACATATCTTAAAATGTCATTGAATGTTTACTAAGATTTTATCTATTTTTCCCCCCACACTTTGAATTTTGCAATGAAGAATTGTTTCTTTTTCTGTACTGTCTTTACTGGGTTTTAATTATGCTAACTTTTAAATAGAAACTATAATACTTTCCATCGTTTTAAGCTCTAAGTTTATGTGGCACTAGTTTCCTGTTTCAAGCCATTTTCAGGGGGATCTCTAAAAAGATGCCACTCTTAAAATATGCAAGACAACAAAAATGTCATTGTTTACCATAGTAATGTTTTACTATAATATTTTTCTATTCTTATTGTCTACATTTTACAAATAGGGTAAAAAAATGATTCTTTGCCCATTACTTTTTAGCTTTGTTAAAAAAATTTAAACCTTTTAATTGGAATTATCTGGATAAAGTATACCTTTAAAAGGGTTAATTCCTAAGCAAAGCAACTTTGAATTTATAGTGGCTTTCATCCTTTCCCCCCCAAAATCTTACATCTCAAATTCATAACTAAAGGAGCTCTCTTATCACAGTGCTTAAAGCACTCTGCTGCAAACCAAAAGGTCAGCAGTTCAAAGTCACCAACCACTCCTTCAGAGGAAGATGGAGCACTTGGAAACTGCACTAGGGAGGTTTTACTCTGTTCTATAGGATCACTAGTAACTAGACTTAAATTGATGGCAATGGCTTTTCATTATTAACTAAAGGGATAATGAGTAATTTCTCATTTTAGAACACTTATGATACTTTCCATGTCTTAAAATCCAACAGTGTCAAAACATTTTACTATAACGATAGCTGTATTAAAAAACAATGTATTCACATTGTTGCTGTTGAGTGGTGTTGAGTCCACTCCGACTCACGGTGACCACATGCACAACAGAACAGAGCTACCTAGTCCTGCATCGCTCTCACAATGGTTGTTATTCTTGCGCCCATGATCGCAGCCACTGGTCAATCCATCTCCTTGAGGGCCTTCCTCTTTTTTGCTGACCCTCTAATGTGTTTTAACAGTGACCACTTATTACTATGTTCCTATCCCAACAGGATTTTAACCAATCCAACAGATTTTACTGTTCTATAGGATCACTATTAATTAGACTTAAATTGATGGCAATGGCTTTTCATTATTAACTAAAGGGATACAGTGAGTAATGTCTCATTTTAGTAATTTCTCAATTATAAACATGAAGCCTTTTTAGAATTTAACTCAATGATTATTTATTAATTAATACTTACCATTCATTTTACTGCGAGTATACAATACTCCCATATCTGCTGGAATGGAGTCAAAGCCACTGCTTCCAATGATATAAACCCCTTTTTCTGCAGCTTTCTCATGATACTTCCAATACATTAGTTCCAGAAACTAAAAAGTCCAAGACAAAAATTTCAATTAGAGTTATACAGATATAAACAACCCATTTCAATATCAAGTGATTTAAAGAAAACTAAATTTTGTAAATGCTGGTATGGTTTTGCAGTGAAATATTCACTATTAGCACCCTTTTACACTTACTGAGTAAATATTTACTTTCTGCCTACTTAGCACATTCTAGGTAAAGGGAAAGCTATGCTAATCTCAATGGCCTAATTAATTAAATGACACTTTTTTTTAAGTAAAATACTAAAAAAGGGGGGAGTAGCGATACCAGGAGGGTAGGAGGAAGGTGGTGGGAGGAGGGGAGGAAGGTGGAACTGATCTCAATGATCAATGCATAAGCACCCCCCCCACACACACACAGGGCGATGAACAACAAAAACGTGGTGAAGGGAGAGCAGTTGGTATAAGGTATGAAAACAATAATAATTTATAAATTATCAAGGGGTCATGGGCGGGGGGTGGTAGGGAAAAAAGAGGAGCTGATACCAAGAAAAACACAAAAAAACCCTAAGAACCCCAAACTGCATTTCCCAGATAAACATCATCACAGATCTATAGAAGGAGTTCTATTCTCCCTTTTCTTAAAAGTGAACTAACTGCATGAACCATTTGGAATTCTGCACAAGAAATTTGTGACTGCTCCCCCTTTACCCATTCTTTCAATAGATTGTCTTATTATTGAGTTGGAAGAGTTCTTTATATTAGCTAGAACATTATTATTTTCTAGAACACTATTAGGTTTTGCTGTCACTTTTGTGGCATTTTTAAAATGTTGGAGTCTTTTAAATAACATAGAAATTGTGTGTTTTTTTTCCACTCGTTTTCTACCTTGTAAATAAATTTTGGTAATTTACATTTTCCGAGGATTTTACAATACATATTCCCTACTGATAACCTCTTAAGGATGTATTATTCTGGCACAGTTATAATAATCTAGCTATGAGGATAAATTTTAATGGAGGTAGTATATTTTAGTGGTATTAATAGACTACTTCCTACAGTCAGGCAAACCTCAATTCTCAAGTCCTAGTTCTCTGACACACTAGTTACATGACTTACAGCATGTTATTTAATCTTGCGAGGCTTCAACTTTCACTCATCAAAATAGAGACGAAAATCAAACCTACTTTATCAGAACGTGGAAAAAGTTCCATACAGTGCTTAGCACAGTGTCAGGCATATGAGAAACATTCAATAAATCTGAGCATTCAAAATTTTTAGGTTGAGGGGATTGAAAATGTTATTTTTTTCTATAAAAAATAAAAAGACCTATTTTGAAAAAGTTACCAAAGTGCAATTCAGAGACTTACACACAGACATTTTAATCCAATTATACTTAAAAATCAGTCCATTCTGTATACAAAGATCTTGAAATAAATGTATTGTGGGGAAGGAAAAATTTCAAGAAAACTGAAGAAAGTCCTTTCTATTAGTATGCTCCTTCCTGTTTCTGTCTTTCCCTTCACAGCGACACTATCTTTAGCACACTAGAAAGAAGTCACCATCTTCTAAAATATATCTACAACATGCCACTAAATATTTCCTATTGCTTTAATGGAAAATTGTATGTTAATGCTACGATTTTGTTCATTTTACCCACCTGAGGTTCTCCAGAGATGTCAATACAGCTAGTTCCATTTTCAATACATGCTTTTACGACAGGTTCTCCATAAAAGCGATACTAGGGATGAAGAAAACCAACAGCTTACTCTTTCTTCACAAGTTTAAGTGAATGGCTTGGAAATAATCTAGATTAAGAAATCAAATGCTCCATCATGACCTAGTCCTGCCTTTCAGTTCTGGCTAGACCAGAGCATGTACACCGGTACAGATAAGAGCTCACGACACAAGGAATCCAGGTCAGATAAACCCCTTAGGAACAGAAAGGGAGTAGCGATACCAGGAGGGTAGGAGGAGGAAGGTGGTGGGAGGAGGGGAGGAAGGGGGAA
>NW_022111324.1:80917071-80927512 GCF_000313985.2 Echinops telfairi | reverse complement strand
TGATACCAAGGGCTTAAATAGAAAGTAAATGTTTAGAAAATAACAGTGGCAACATATGTACAAATATGCTTGATACAACTGATGTATGGAATGCTATAAGAGCTGTAAGAGCCTCCAATGATTTTTTAAAATAAATTAAAATGACAAAAAGAAATCAAATGCTAATAAAATAGCTTATTTGATGACATGATAATTCAGCAGAGTTTTTTTACCTTAGGGAATGAAAATTACTGAAGTTCTCCCCACCCCCACCCCCATGTCCAAACCTTATTGCTTTTGTAAGCAGTGCTCACTTAAAATTTTAATCTGGACAAGTTAGTAATCCATGCATTTTAATATAAATAACTGTCCTATATATTGCCTGTATTTTCCCTTTCCCAATAGTATTTTAAATTCTATACCACTGGCTAAATTAATGCTATTATTATTGGAATTACCAAATATCCCATGAAAATTATTTATATTATTTCTCAAGAAATTAACAATGCAGATTCTAAAATGGACCAGAGGCATAAATTAACCATAGATATAAGAATGGATTTTTTTTTTTGTAAGAATGGATTTTGAGCCTGCACTTAATCAAAAGCCCTAATCAATGAACAATTAGTTCTTTTTTTTTTCCATCATTTTATTGAGGGTTCCTAAAATTCTTATCACAATCCATACATACGAACAATTAGTTCTTATGATGTGGCCCTTCTCAAAATTTGTCCTCATGAAGTAATCACTGAAGATATAGCAAAGTACTGTGTTTCCCTGAAAGTAAGACATCCCCCCAAAACAAGACCGATGTACAGTTTTGCCTCTCGCTGAAATATAAGGCATCCCCCGAAAATAAGACCTCCCTATGATAAGGCCCCCAGAAGCTACCGTAACTCTGGACAGTAGAGGTAGGCACCGCCACACAGCTCACTGTTGGCTGCAGCGCAGCCACAGCAAACAGGAAGTGTGAATAAATGTACCGTGGATTATGAGTAAATGTACCATAGATTGTTGTACATGGAAATAATGGTAGTAACAAGAAATTCTTGATACTGTAGGATTCACAGGTTGTCTGGTTATACTGGTTTGTGATGACAACTACTACCATACCCTATACAGGTGATGAATTTCCTTTTGTTGTTCAGCAATAAATGTGTACTGTATTCTTCATGAAGAAATAAGACATCCCCTGAAGATAAGACCTAGCGCATCTTTGGGAGCAAAAATTAATGTAAGACACTGTCTTATTTTCGGGGAAATAGGGTGTGGTAAAGAAATTAGATAGTGCCAGGCTATCTGGAAGAATAGCACCTGGGGGGTTTAAAGGCTTGACTGTGTATTAAGTAGCTGTGAGATGTCAGCAAAATGCACACCAGCCAATGTGATCTAAGGATTATTAACAATAAAATCCAAGACCAGAGCGGGAAATTTTTGGGAAACTGAGAACCAGGAAGAGGGCATATCTGTACAAATTCTCTACATTCACATTTAAGGAGTCTGGAAGGCAGATTCTAGTGGAGGAAGTTACTCATATTTGTGAGTTGGAGATGAATCCAGGTCATTCTCTTAACTAAAAAGTTATTCCTCACATCCCCCCACATAATGCCAATTTTAAGATGCTGCTTGCAAGCACGTGGTTACTATACACTTGAAGGTTAGTTCTTTGAAGGTTGTCTGCCATTGAGAGCCATCAGACTGCCCAGCCCACCCTGAGTACAGCCCCCTCCCTTCTGATAAGGACTGTAGACTGATCCCCTGGAGAAGAACTCAAGGACACCTAAGGTCAAGCCAGCTCAGGTACAACCAAGGTTAAAACGACATCTTAACTCTAGAACCCACCCATCTTTTACATATGTACCTTCCTGTTATATGTATGCCTCTACCAAATCCCTCACTGTTATATATGTGCTTACCAGGTCTTCTAGGCCAAGACTATAGAAACGCGTCAGAGAATATATTAGCTCTCTCTCTGGCTCTGGTCTCCATGGATGAGGTGAGCTCTTGCATACCTTGTCTGATGTTACTTTAATTTACCCTTCAATTGCCCAATGCCACTTTAGGGCTCATTTGGTTGTGAAGGCTGGTCCCCCACAAATGGTGCACGAATAGGGATTAAGGGAAGGTCTCCTGAAGGAGAAATTACCCCATACATTGGCTGTATTGGGGGGATTATTTTGAAATGAGACTCTGGTTGGGGGATTAATAAATGAATCACTTAAAACAGGATAATGGGGCAAGGCGAAAGTAAATCTAAAATTTACTGTATTATGCTCACTCACTTATTGAAAAAACAGGATGTAGCAGTAACAATAACAACAAAGATGCAAGGTTTTCTACAAGTAGTGAAAAAGTATAATCCATGATTCCCAGAGGAAGGAACTTTAGATCTAGAGACTTGGAAAATGGTCGGTACAAATTTAAAGACAGCACACTGAGAGGAGGAACTCTGATCTTTGCAGGTTCAAGCTAAAATGATTTTGGAACCTCTGTGGACAGAGGAAGAAGAGAAAGAGGATCATCAGTCTAGTGAGAAGTCTTCTGGGAGCTATCCAAATTTACAAAAGCAGACCAAAGTCTATTTGAATGAGTATGAATTAGGTGAAGAAACTGGAGAAAAAAACCCTGAAGAAGCAGGGACTAATTTATTTTCTAAAGCAGTGGTTCTCAATTTTCCTAATGCCGCGACCCTTTCATACAGTTCCTCTTGTTGTGGTGACCCCCAAACATAAAATTGCTTTCGTTGCTACTTCATAACTGTAATTTTGCTAGTTATGAATCGTAATGTAAATATCTGATATGCAGGATGTACTTTGTTACAAACTGAACATAATGAAAGCATAGTGATTAATCACAAAAACAATATGTTGTGAAATATTTATTTCTATATACAAATAAATGGAATTTTGTCTTGAAGCAAAGTGTAGCATGGGTAACAGTCTTCACGCCAGGTACACTTGTATGTGGGCATATCTGCATGTGGGTGGGCAGACCCACCTGGAGATGGATAGGGGTTGCAACCCACAGGTTGAGAACAGCTGATCTAAAGCCTTGGTTTCTAAACAAAACCTCATGGCCAAAGCCTCTCTACCCTAGGGGATGTGGGATACAGAATGATTTCTCCAAAGTTGTCTCCCCCAAATATATGCCACCAAACACAAGACGCTGGTTGCTACACATGGTAAAGGACTGTACACTAGGAGGTCAACAAAAGTAGGTCAGAGGTTATTCTCCCTAAGGGTATCAGCCATCCAGAGCAACCAGACTGTATAGTCTGACTCACCCTAAGTAGGGCCCACTCCCTTCTGATACTGTTCCCTTGAAGGAGAGCCTGAAGGCAAGCCTGGGACCACTCAAGGATGACTAAGGTTAGGCTACGATATTGAGTCTAGGGTTCGCCCATCTTGCCACCTATGTACTCCTATTCCCTCCCTTTACTACTTCCTTTACTATTGTGTGTACACCCCTAGGTTATCCCCCTATTGCTTGTATTGCCTAGGTTACAACCTCTTCCTATGACGTAGGTCGTTATCTGTTATCAGGAGGCTTGCATTCCCTCAAAGATATATAAGCTTTGGTTAGAAATAAAACCTCATGAGAGCTTTCTCCTGCCCTCTCATCTCCCACCTCCATGTGTACCATCAAGAGGAGCTGAGGTGAGCATGTTACCATGAAGTGTGTCTGATGTCTTTATTTTACTCTCTCTCCCATCTCTCCTATTCTCTGTGACTTTACTATAATCTTTATAGTGTAGAGGTGTACGAGATTGCCCTAAGTCACTCCATTTTGTAATCATTCCTAAGTCACTCCATTTTGTAATCATTCCGCTTGACCGCGCGCCCCAACCGCCCAGAACATTTGTCACCCAGTTAAGACAAGCAGGAACATTCCGCTTGACCGCATCCTGTTGCTTAGCACTAGCTGTTCTTCCCTGTTCTCATAAAATTCTAAGATTAGCTGCTTTGTTAAGGGTATAAAAGGCTAGGGCACCCCCATTCGGGGCTGCAGCATTAGACCCTGCATGGCTATGCTGTAGCCCAAACCCGGGTTTGTCTAGGGTATGGGCACTTTCCCATTTCCCTCTCTTTTCTGTCTTGAATAAACTTCTTTGCTGTTTGCAGTTTTGTAGGTCAGTGGTCTTGTGTTGGGTGACTCCGTAACATTTGGAGGCCCCAGCGAGATCAGCCCACCATCGCTGACCTGCATCTGGTGGTCCGGACCCTACTGCCTGTTTTCTGCACGGCGCCGGTAAGTCAGGCCTGATTTCTTTCATTTTGGGTTCTTTTTGCGCGCTTCTTTGTTTCTTTTGGTTTGAGATCTCTTGTGGTGGAGACTGAGAAGGCAGGACGCTGCATTCACTTCTCACTCCAGGCTGAGGCAGTGACGACTGACCGAAGCCCAGGGGAATCTAAGAGAGGCCTAAATTCCAGCCCCTTTTCTCAGTGGGAGAAAAGGGAATCAGGGTCCAGATTCTTTTGAATCCGGATAAGGTAATTTCCAGTGGGGAAATTACATAGCTCTAATAGGGCATATTCGCGGACGGATCTTCTGGTTTTGATTTTTACTCCTTGACCGCTTGACTGACTTTGAATTTTCCTATGTGGACAAATAGCTCTTGCCTTTATCCCCTTCCTTCTGTCTTCTTCGGACTTTTCTTCTTTGGATTTGTTGTGATTTTTGCAGTTGGCCTTGAAGCGGTAGCTCCTCAGGAGTGGAATAGGAAGAAAAAATTGTGTTGGTTGTTTTCTACCTTTGTATTTGTTGTCTTTTAGTCCTGTCCCCGTGTCTTCTCCCCGTCAACATGGGGCAAAGCGCCTCCAAGACTATCCCCTCCTCGCCACTTGAATGCCTAATTAAAAACTTTTCTGATTTCAGGACGCGTGGAGAAGCCTATGGTGTATCTCTAAATGCCTTTAATTTGCGTAAATTTTGTAAGCAAAGAGTATAGAAAAGCATCTTTACTTTCAAGAGTAGAAAAGAGGGATTGCAGAAGAAGGAAATTTAAAATTTAGAATGTCTTATCCGGTTAAAGTTGTTAGCAGACAGCCTTATGAGAAACACCCACAAGGAATTCACAGTGCCTTTCCATTTAAGTTGCTAAACAATCTCAAGCAAGCAGTCAATAACTATGGCCCAAACTCCCCATTTGTTCTCAGTATAATAAAATTTTTGGCAAATTATGAGCATTGGATCCCAGCAGATTAGAAGGCAATAACAAAATCTTGCCTCTCATCTTCAAAATCTTTACAATATCAATTATTATGGGCCGAAACTGCTTGCGCACGTGCTCGCAGAAATGCAGAAAAAAGCATAAATATAGAAATTCATCAGCTGCTAGGAAATGAAAAGTATATCACGGTTGAGTCCCAACTACAGTTTAATGAACAGACAATAGGACAGATACGTAAAGTTTGCTTAAGTGCCTAAAAAAATAATTCCATCAAAAGAGAGAGAGCCGAGTTACAGGGCTATAAGACAGAGAAATAATAAGACTTATGCTGACTTTGTGTCCTGACTGAAAAATGCTATTTCCAAGTGTGTAAAAAATGTCCAGGCAGTAAGAGACTTGGTGCATAAGCTATCTTATGATTTCTCTAATACACAGTGTAAAAATGCCTTGGGTCTTACAGGGAAGAGGGCACCCTGCTAAATTATCTCAAGATATGCAGGAATGTAGAGAAAAAGGAATACAAAGCCAACCTCATGGCAGCTGCATTGGCAAATTATATCAAACCTAAAAAAGGTGCTTCAGTTGTAAAAAAAAACAGGTCATCTTCAAAAGGTGTGTAGGAAAAGCAAACTGCAGCTGGAGCCAGAGCATCAGCCAGGGCCACCTAATTCGGATTTCAAAAGACCTAAACTTTGTCCACGCTGTGGAAAAAGGAGCTCATTGGGCCAGCCAATGTCGTTCAAAATTCAACAGTAAGGGTTGCCATTAGCCAAGGCTTCCCAGCAAAAAATAGTGAATCCAAATCCCGCCTAACAGAGCTCAAAAAGCAAGGCCTCTGCCTAAGCCAGCAAAAAAAAGGAAAGATTTCTTAAGCCAATTTTTACTTCCCTGCATCTCTAAAATAAAAATGTATAACTATCAAAAAAAAGTAATGAGTAAAGTTAACAAAAAAAAAACTATTTCAAGATTGTAAAATCATACAGTATAAAAAGCCTGGAGAACAAAATGGCTTAATTGAGCCTAAAACCTTATTAGTAAACTTGGGGAAAAAAAAAAAAAAAAGTCTGTTTGGTAAGTTACTTCAAAAACAGCTGAACAAATTTATTAAGAATTTTTTCAGTCTTTCAAAGTGTAGTAAGTTCTTAGTCAGCTTTGTTAATTCTCTGACAGCCAAGAACCAAAATTTACATTTTAGCTCTCTCAGAGCTGGAAACCAGTATTTGCATAACAATAAAGACTGTCTGACAAGTAGTTTTACTGGTTTAAGACCAAGCAAAAATAACTGAAATAGCCAGCAGTGTTTTAAAATCTAAATTGTTAAAGCAAAAGAGAAAAATTTTGAGAAATCTCATGTGTAATGAATTTCATTTAGTCAATTTAACCAAAAAAATTTCTCTCCCTACTAAAAGTTTGTAATAAAATTAAGAAAGATAAACACATTTTCAATTCTACAAAAAAAGCTAATCCTAAGAAGTCCCAAGAAGATGAAAATCACGTTTGGGATCCAGGTCCATTCACCTAGAAAAAGGGCTACGCATTTATATTTTTGCAGAATAAAGCTGATGAACTCCCTTTAGAAAGATGCAACCACGTTTGAAGAAAAATGGACAAAAAAAGATGGTGAATTTCTCTTCAGCCAGCAAAGCCCAGAAGAAAGGAGAGACACCCATGCTGGTGACGTGACCCTGTCCTGCTACTGAAGTTATCCAAAATGGCTAAGAAGTCCCGCACTCAAAAGTTTCTGCAAAAGTTTAAAATTGTTTCCTTTTCCTTTTGCTGAAAAAGAAGACAGGAATATCAATAATTATAGCTTGGGGGTGAGGGGATTCCCTATTTTCCCAAGATATGATTCTCATTGTTTATCTTATTCACATGAGGTTTAAGAAGTAAGGTATAATCATTCTTTTTCAGCAACTACAGTTCTTATTTCTGTAAAAAACTTTGGGGGAAAGGTCGGTAATATTTCCGAGGCCACTTCTACCTTGTTATCTATTTGCCCACTCCCTAATGTAAATCCTAAAATGCAATAATTGGTATAAACTTGTCGAGGAAAATGGCCTAAGATATTGTTAAATCATACAGACTTTAAGATAGTGGATTGGGCCCTCTCATAATATTACTATTACTCGTTTTCATTAAGACCGGTGCTGTTTAACAAAATCATGGCATTTTTAAAACAGCAAATTAAAGCTGTTCTAGCGAAGCCTATTCAAGTGCATTACCACCGTTTGAAAATGTTAGACAAGGGTGGCCCACTCCCCAACTCGCCTGAGTGATAAGACCCCCTTCCTTTGTGTGCTGGGCTGGACAGTCAATGACGGGTAAGATCAGGCACTGTTCATACCAACCTAAGACAGGCCCTGGTTTGCCAAAATGTAATTAAAAGCATTCCTCGAGACCCATGACGGGTAAGGATGAATCAGTGACCTGACAATGTAAGACAGACGCAGTCCCCTAAAAAATATTCCAAACTTCATTGCACAAATACTTTGTGCTCGCTATTATACAAAAAAAGTGGACATGTGGGAGTCTGCACATGTGGGAATCTACACGTCCCTCAGCCCATGGCCTCCTCCGCCGCCGCTGTTGGGTTCGGAGAAGGCGCGCTCGAACATTCTATCACCGCCACCAATGATTTGGCTGCCTGCCTCCAAGAAGCTATAGACGTTTCCGCGGAGTCCCTGGCGTCTCTACAACGACAGATTACCTCCATAGCCCAAGTCGCTCTGCAAAACCAACGTGCATTGGACCTCATCACAGCAAAAAAAAGAGGCACTTGCTTATTCCTGCAGGTTGCAAAATATTAAATTAATAGTCCTCCAAACTAATTACCAGGTGTTAGCGGTTGAAGAATCAAAGATTTGATTATGTACAAGAAAAGGGGGAAATGTAGAGGTGTACGAGATTGCCCTAAGTCACTCCATTTTGTAATCATTCCTAAGTCACTCCATTTTGTAATCATTCCGCTTGACCGCGCGCCCCAACCGCCCAGAACATTTGTCACCCAGTTAAGACAAGCAGGAACATTCCGCTTGACCGCATCCTGTTGCTTAGCACTAGCTGTTCTTCCCTGCTCTCATAAAATTCTAAGATTAGCTGCTTTGTTAAGGGTATAAAAGGCTAGGGCACCCCCACTCGGGGCTGCAGCATTAGACCCTGCATGGCTATGCTGTAGCCCAAACCCGGGTTTGTCTAGGGTATGGGCACTTTCCCATTTCCCTCTCTTTTATGTCTTGAATAAACTTCTTTGCTGTTTGCAGTTTTGTATGTCAGTGGTCTTGTGTTGGGCGACTCCGTAACATATAGATCTTAACCCTACAGTTGTGCCTATCAAACCGGTGATTAGTTGTGGAGAGCTGGTTACCCCCACAAGAGGGACTGCAGTCTCTGAAGGCCCAAAGTCAATAAAGCATTAGGGGAAGTTAGTTCTAAAACCAAGAGCGAGGCTCTTAAACAATGTCACAAAGCACCCTTGCTTTCAAGAGTAGAAAAAGAAATCACAGAAAAGGAAAATTTTAAAACCGAACCTAAAAGAGAATGTTTTATTGTGAAAAGTTCAGACATTTTCAAAAGTGCCGGCCACGCCCTGCAGCAAGGGGCTGGTCTGGAACCGGCTTTAAAAAGCATGTCTGGCGTTGCTGTAACTAAACTAGCAAAGAAAAGGTTCAAAAGCTCCCCCAGGAGGTCCTTTAAAACCAAAGAATGGGGCCTCTGCCGGAAGGAGCAGTAGGAATTTTATTAGGGAAATTTATCCTGCATACTCAAGGTATTCAAAATGATACTGGATTTATTGGTCAAGATTGGGAAGGGGGACTTAAAATCATAATTAAAACAGCAAGTCCCTGGGTTTTAGAAAAGCCAATTACTTTTGCTGCCTTATATTGCTTCCAAAGAATCTGACCTCGGGTCACAGAGTATGTTGGGACACCATTATGGCTAAGCAAGAGTGCCACTACACAGAAATAGATTGGGGAAGAAAAGTTTTCAGGACTTTTAGATTTTGGAGCTGAAGTCATGACTAGGGCGTGGCCACTAATTTCAACAAGGCCTCCTGATTCCAACATGGAGGGAACAGAACTTAACCAGGAGAAAGTGTGGCGAAGTGAAAAGATCATACAATGTACAGGAACTGAAGGGCAGTCAGATTTAATTAAGCCTGTAGTTATACTCACTACCTCTAATTTCAACATGATAAGGAAGATAAAGAGGGAGGGAGGCCTCAGAATAACATGAACAAGGATATCCTCCCCAATCCAGGCCACTCCTAAATATAACTGCTATGGATTAGAAAAGTCACACCTTTTCATCAGGACTACTGTCTTAAGGCCTGCACCCATTAAAATATCTTGGAAGTCCAATAACCAGATATGGGTGGTACAGTAGTCCCCTACAGAGTTTGTATTAGAGCTTAGATTCCAAGCACCAAGTTTATAGAAGGTTATGGATGACACTGAAAGCTCCCAATCCATTTACAGAGCCCCCGAAAGGACTAAGCTCTATTGACTGAACTCCCTCATTCAGTCCACTGCACTCAGAGTGCAAAGGAGAGGGGACTACTGCAAATAGTTAGGTTAAAATTTAACCCAAAAAATTTGACCTATTTTTAACTTGCGTCAGCGTTTATTACTTTCTGTTATCTTTTGGATTGAGTTTTTTCCTGTCATATCTTGTTTTTTAAATGATTTTTTAAAAAAATGAAGTGCAAGATAGGTAAATCTACAGAGAGAAAACTAGGAGGTCCCGAGGGAAGACAAACGATGGACTCTGGGGCCAGGACATGGCACCCCATTAGACTCGTCCAGAAAACGCTCCTAAAGGTCAACAAACAGACCTTTATCTACTAACAGGCTTTTTTTTTTTCCTCTCCTCTTCGTTTTCTTTTTTTTCAGCCTATCCGTTTGGTTTTGTTTTTTTTCCTCTTTTTTAAAATTTTGTATGTCAGTGGCTTTTTTGTTTGTGGGCTTGTCGGTGCTGCAGCCGTCGTCGCCAGGTTCTTTTGAGCCGCTTTGGCGCTGTACTGTCAAAGCCAATCGCAATTCTATTCACACATTGTTATGTCTGCACACCCACCTAGATAACAGAGGTTGGACAAAAAAAAATATGAGAAGAAAATAAAGGGACCGATGGCCCCGGGGGGACATGGGAGTGTGGGAGGTAGGGGAAGGGAGGAGGGTTGGCCAACCTAGGGACAAGGGAACAACAAATGGTTCAAAACCAATGGTAGAGAGGGCATGGGAGGACTGGTAGGGAGTGACCAAGGTCAAGGCAACTGTGAGGAACTACTGAAACCAG
>NW_022111324.1:80907402-80915643 GCF_000313985.2 Echinops telfairi | reverse complement strand
TACACAATTGATCTATGTATTGTGATGAATTGTATGAGCCCCGATAAATTGATTTAAAAAAAAAATTGAAGTGCAAGATAAGTAAATCTACGGAGAGAAAATCAGATTAACAGTTTCTTAGGGTTATGACAGAGGAGGCTGAGGGAAAATGGAGAGTTAATAATGAATACAGGAATGAAAAGAATGTTCTAAAATTGATTTTAGTAATGAATGTACAACTCTCTTTAATATATTTACACCACTGGATTGAATGATATGTGAATTATGTTAATAATACAATAGCTTAAGATAAACTGAGAAAATGCATAACTGTACTGTACACATCATAGCATAAATATATAAAAACCAAACTCACTGACAATGAGTCGATCTAACATATTAATTCTTAGACTATATAGCTTTGTGGAAGTGGGCAGCCTCATCTTTCTCCTGCAGAGAAGCTGGTAGGTTTGAAACTCTGACCTTGTGAGCACAGCTCAATGTTTACTTGACATTGTCACCAGGGCTCCTTATAAAAAAGGCATGATGGAATTATAACGGAATATGTGATGTAGCCTAGGAAGGTTCTATAGATAACTCAATTAAATGGAATTCTGAAAGAAGAGTATTAATTTGCCAAGAAAATTCCAGGTAACAGGAAAAACATATATAAAGGTACAAGGAAGAGAAATAAAACTGTCAGCTATTCAGGATACTGTAAGCACAGGGTGGAGAGAGGAGTA
The DNA here is from genome assembly GCF_000313985.2 of Echinops telfairi. Classification (NCBI taxonomy): domain Eukaryota; kingdom Metazoa; phylum Chordata; class Mammalia; order Afrosoricida; family Tenrecidae; genus Echinops; species Echinops telfairi. The sequence goes on along the minus strand of NW_022111324.1, from coordinate 80,914,921 downwards.
GCGAGAGATGAATTTGAAAAGAAATCCTAGGGTCAGGCGAGACTAGGAGTGCCATGCTATCAAGTTTGGACTTCGTTGTTCTAGATTACCAGGCTCTCCTGAAGGATTCTGCACAGGATTGTGATGAGATCTACAGTGCATACATATCACTCTGCCTATGGTAGTGAACAAAACTAGAGACAAGTTAAGAAATCATGAAAGACTATATTAAGGAAATGGTAGGATCTACTAAGACTAAGATGTACTGAAAAGGAGAATAAATTGAATACTGAACCGATATTCTAAGCTTTATGATATTGGATCTCTCAATTAATTTGTTGCTTAAATTCCAGGAATTAAAATAAAAATTTAAATGCATAAACAGTTAATAGGCCAAGATTCAATTCTCTCAGTACTTCCAATGAAGTATAACCAATTTTCTTCTCTTTAGGAATGAAGAGTAAGGAGCAGGACCATTGCTGACAGTGAAAGGTGGAGTGATAGGTCACTTTCCTTGTTCTGGCTTTCAAGGCCTGAGCAAAAGAACACTTACAAGATAGGTCGATGCAAGAACTGACTTTAAGTAAGCCACGTGGGCTACCCTGCCGACCTAAACATCCACTCGATAGTCTCACTTTCATCCCATCCTTCTTAACAACAGTAGATGGCACTGGAATTACTGGACTAAGAAAAGTGAATTCAGTTCTAGTTCCTCCTGGGCCATCAACCAAACACATACATTTATTCAAGAAATATGGTACAGGGGGAAAATATGGGCTTTCAAGGCAGATATAGCTTAAGTTTAGAACTTGAATTTATCATCTACTAGCTATATGAGTCTATTTATAAATCAATTACATGAACTACAATACTAATATGCATTTTAAGCATAAAAAATAAAGTTAAGATTAAAATAAATAAAAATTAAAGCTTTTAAAAAAATAATTTAGTTTATTTTAAATACATTAATCAAGTTGTCTGGGAAATTTGGTTTTTCAACTTGAAGTTCTTTCATAAAGCTGCTTTGTGTGACATTAGGTATTAAGTGATTGAAGAATGTCCACTTAACACAAATCAGAGCCTACAGCTTTCGCACGAATAAAGTGCTAAATTTAAAGTGAGAACTCCCTCTCAGGATCCTCACTGTAAAATTACAATTCTAGCGCTTCCTGGGGCTACTTGACCAGGTGGCTATTCCTTTTCTCCGGGAACTTCCTGCCGGAGAGGCAGAGAGCTATCAACACTGGGGACCTGCACTGGCTTGGATCACACATTGCTAACTAGTCTTGTCGGCTGACCTGCTTGCTTCCAAGGACTAATGAGTAGGCTACTCTCTCTTCCTCTGCAATCAGCCGGGAAAAATTAAAGCTTTGCTTTCTTTCTGATTCCAATAGATTATCTTGGGCAATCCTTGGAGGGGTACAGACACCCTACGATGACACCGTTTGTGCTATTCACTGGCCGTTTTGGTTCTTTTACCCCAAAGTTTCTCAAGTTGACTAAAAGTTCACTCTAGAATCATCTGCGTCACTTGCTGCTATGGACTGAATTGTGTCCTCCTCACAATACATACTGTAAATCCTAAACCCATCTCTCTGAAGGTGTTTTGCTGGTGCAACACAAACAATTGGCTGCTAAATAAAATGTTAGCAGTTCAAACCCACCAGCTGCTCTTCAGGAAAAGATGTAGCAGTCGGCTTCCTAAAGTTACCATATCCATTGCCACTGCGTCAGTTCCACCTCAGAGCAACCCTACAGAACAGAGTAGAACGGCTCTATAGGAGTTCAAAGGTTGTACACCTTTCCTGAAGCAGTGTTTCAACTAACTATGGTGCAGTTGGTGGGTTCAAACCACCAACCTTTTCGCTGGTAGTCCAATGCTTAACTCACTGCACCACCAGGGCTCCTTCTATAAAGATTACAGCCTTGGAAATATTATGGGTAGTCTTACTCTGTTCCATAAACCAAACCCACGGACATATAATGACTCATAATGACCCTACAGGACACTGTGGGTTCCCAAAACTGTAACTCTCTACAGAGCAGACAGTCTCATCATTCTCCCACAGAATCTGAAACGCAGGTTTCAAACTGCCAAGCTGTGAGCAGCCCAGCGCACAGGGTCACTTTAAATTGGAATCAAGTCATGGGATATATTCCCATTTAGATCTAAGATTACCTTTGTATTGTTAAGGAGCTCATCAGTATAAGGTTTGTCTTAAATCTTAACACTACTGAGATAAATGATTATCCAGAGAAACGAGCCAGTACAAATGGGGAAAAGGGAGATGCCACGCCGTAATCTCCAAGGAAAGGAGACGAACGCTAGAGAAGCAGAAACAAGGATTTCCCCAGAGCTGACGTGATGTACCGATGTTTTCTATTCTTACGTGGTTTCAATCCACTGAAGTATAGATATGTAATGTTGAGTCTCAATCCACTAAAGTACACCTAAGGTGTGAGTTCTAGGGGCATCTAGCATTTAGACAGGGGAGGAAAATAAGAGCCGATATAAAGTTGATGAGCAGAAGGGAAACTAAGGGAGGGAGCATTTCAGAAACCATGAGAAAATGATCAAGCGTGTCAAGTGCTGAGGGATTAAAACAGGAATTAATGACTGGATTTAGCAGGATGGGAGACCTTGGCAGACTAGTGGCACGTAAAGACCCAAAGCCTGTTCCTACCCTGGAGTAAGTTCAGATAAAAGTCTGGTGAGAGCAATTTTAGAGTAGAATGTGGAAAAATGGAGTTAGTGAGTACAGTTAATTCTTTCAACTTTTGCTAGTTAAGTATCACGGAAAATTGGAGCAATGGTCAGAGGATCTATAGAATTAAGTTGTTTTTTAAGGCAGGAGATTTTATCACGTTTACATGGTGACAGAAATTAGTCTGACCAAGAAGAGAAATTTGGTAAGAAGAACGTGTGTAACAGAAGTATGTATAACTCCCAGAAGGAGCACAGGCAGCTTTTCCTAGTAATACATAAGGCAGAGTACTGGGTTTAAAGCAGGTCGGTAGGTCAGTAGTTTTAGTGTTATGAAGATAAAGAAACCCTCTGCTGACAGCTTCACTGTCATTGTTTAAAAATGCATTAAAATCAAAGGAAAAAGAAGTTGAAAATGATGTTGCTTTGGGGAGTAGAATAAATAGGCTTTTGTAATTCTGAAATGTAAACTGTAATTCTATGGTGGGGTTGTTGACTTTAGCATTTTACTTTAGTTTTGTGGTTTTTCCTTTGTTCTTAGGAGGACGGTGGTCTTTTTAGTTTTGCAGCCATTGCATATAATGTTGTGTATTCACTACCATGTAGTCCATGCTGCTTATAGTGTTTATACATTGTAACAATTAGTAAAATCCTTTTTTCCCTTGGGTATTAGTCCTGTATCCACTGTATCACCTGTGTTTTCCATCCCCACATCCACCAAAAAAAAAAAAGGAAAACAGCAAAGTGCTGAGATGGTGAGGCCCCACTTGAGGTTTGTGCCCACAGATTTATGTAAGGCAAGTCAACATGACAATACGTTTTTCTCCAGCTACACTCCACAACTCATGTATAGATAAGGTGAGAAAAATTACAACAACCAGGATTAGGGAGGAAAATGAAGTTGAGAATACATTGTATTTTTACCCGAATAATGTATCCATGAGACAGTCTATTGCAAACAGAACAATGCCCTATCTATCTATATCTATATAGATATACTTATATGCATGGATGTATTATATGCAAAAATACAATATAAAAGAGAGGGGGCCATGGACTATAAGTTGTTTATGAGTAAGATACAGCTCAATAAATAATCGCTTTCAAATGAAAATTTAATGATCAAAATTCTTCTAGATGTCTAGTTTGCAAATGTTTGACTAATTGTGATGGTTACTCCAGGTCAGTAAACAGCATCACTATTCACCCTGTTGAAGCATCCCTGCCATCCCTTCCACATCCAGTACAACAGCAAAAACAGCTAGCTCTCTTTCAAAATATACTCTGACTCAATTGCTTCCTCAGGCGCTTCCTGAACTCAGTAATTCCTGAACTCGATTACTACTCAGGCACTTATCTCACTTGGATTAGTCCACTGTTGGGCCCCTTCTCCCATAAACCAAGATTTCATACTGTTGTTCTCAGCTATCCAAGGACTCTACCCATCCATTTAGAAAAAAATATAACTCCTGACCTTAGCCTAAAAGGTCCAATATAACTGTCAACTGCTCTGTCCTGTTCACTGGGCTCCAACCACACTGGCCTCTCACATCCCTGTTACAAGCACATTCTTATCCCAGACGTTTGTACTTACTATTCTCTGAAGTACTCAAGTGTTCATATGATTTGCTCTCTCACTTCACTGAGATCTATGCTCAAATGTCCATTCCACCTAGGGGTCTTCCCAGCCAACCACCTCCTTATGTCCTTTTATTTTTCTTTAAATCACTATCTAATATAATTCATCTTTTGTTTACTCCACTCGAGGGAAGACTTTGTTCACCAGTGTCCCAGAAGCCTAGAATAATGCCTGTTATATATTGTGAGCATTCAATAAAGATTTATCAAATTGGTGCTTTTTCAGCTTATTGTCTATGCATTAAAAATGTCTTTAGATAGTTATATATTTGGGCAGTATGCTCATTTTTTTATAGAAAGGGAATGCAGTTTTAAAAATATTCCAGCTTGGCAATCAGAGCAGTAACCATTAAACAAAGCAGCACAGATTCCTGGACCTCAGTATCCGAGAGAGCCTGCCACCTCCTCACGCTGGAGACCTGCCACATCCATTGTTCCTCCTGAAAGTGAGAACTTCCTAGATGGGGTTAAGGTCATCAATGAACTCTTCTGTCCACTGCCCTTATGTTCGGCCCGAATCTGAAATGCCAGAGCTGAATGGAAGGCCTATTCTGACACAAAGAAGGGTTGATCACTTACTGGTCCTACACAATTGAGGACAACTGTTGCCTGTTTCGCCATTTCATCAAGTGAGGCGGGATTAGTGATATCACAAATTATTATTCCAACTTCAGATGGTAGTGTTGGTCTTCCTAAAATAAGAAAGAAATCCTTTTAAGCATTTTCTGGTACAACATTAGATTTGCCAGATCCTCTTATAGTAATCAGTGACAAATATACTGAAAAGCCATTCTCCCTCTCAAACAGAAGATGAAACCTTTTAATTCAGGTTAAAACGCTACCAAGAAAACAAAGTTAATACTATAAGATTACTAAAAAAACATTACTACCTTAAAAAAATTTACCTAACATAAGCATTGAGTTAATGACAATGCTGTGTTACAAGCGTAAAACCAACTTTAATGAAGTAGATGATTTTCTTGACTTTTGTGGCGAGAGCTATATTAAAAAGCAATTCCTCATCAACTACTAAACAGCTACACATGATTCAGTTGCAGTGCTTTGAGTGTTGATGTTAAAAACATGAACATTATAAAAATTAAGGAGGACAGATGAAAAGCACAGTGTATGTAAGAACCCCAGGCTCATAATAAGGAAATCATTGAAATAACAGAGTCAAAACAATGCAGGTTTTCGTAGATTCAGGTCTGTTGTTCCTCACACCTGGAGTTCGGTGTTACAAATGGTAAGTAATTGGGCTATGCCTGTATAGTCTTGTTGAGTAAGAAAATGGAAGGTGAGTATATTTTAAGAGTTAAATTTTTACTTTGAAAAGTTAAGAAAGACCAAAAGCTCTTGGTAAGAATTCTGTAGTGACAATATGGGTTGGCAGGAGAGTCGCATGTACATGGTAGCTTCTGCACAGCCATCAACAAAATAGATTGTATATGCCCATAAAAACAGGGCTTTATGGGGAGTACTGATGAGGAAGTGAAGTGAAACAATACAGAACGCAGGATACTCAGCACTCGTAACAGGCACTATCTGTCTGTATAGTGGGCCTCAGGATGGAAAATTAAGAACCAAATTTAGAGGTCAATGAGTCCTAAATTCAAACTCTCTCCTCCATTAGAATATAAACTGTGTGAGTGTGTGTGTGTCCAATACATGTATGTATTCCTGGCACTTTGGAAAAAAATACCTGTAATTTTGGTTTGGACCTTACTTATACCACCAGTATTCACCCAACAATATAGATTTATTGATTGACATTTCCTATGGCAGGCCACGTTTAAAGTGCCAAGAATACATACACATATTGGACACACACGTCACTCAATACATTTTAGTGTTGGATGAATGCTGATGGTCTAAGTCAAAGTCCAAATCAGAAATACAGAATTTTTACCCCCACCTCAAAGAAGATTAAGACTGCTGGTGAAATTTTACCAGCAAGCAATGCATTAAAACCACCAACAACGTTTACCAGTAAAACGATCACTGTTGACCTCCAAGCAAAAGGAGAGTACAGATCCTCCTAGGAACCCAATGCCAGGTGTTCCTGTCCGTGGAAATGCCAAGAAGACGCTACACCCCCAGGGGTTCAGGAGTGGCCAGAGTGGAGCAGAGAAAGCAAAGACCAAAGTTCTGAGCTGTTTCTCCAGGGCGAGGGCAGCGGGCGCCAGACACTAAGGGAGAAACTCAAAGGAAAGAAGAAGAGAACGAGGAGGGAGAAACAGACAATGACAGTGTGTGTGTGTGTGTGTGTGTGTGTGTGTGTGTGTGTGTCTGTCTGACACTAAGGGAGAAACTCAAAGGAGGGAAGAAGAAAGGAACGAGGAGGGAAGAAGAAAGGAACGAGGAGGGAGGAACAGACACTGTCAATTTTGTGTGTGTGTGTGTGTGTGTGTGTGTGTCTGACAGTAAGGGAGAAACTCAAAGGAGGGGAGAAGAAAGGAACGGGGAGGGAGGAACAGACAATGACAGTGTATGTGTGTCTGTCTGTCTGTCTGACACTAAGGGAGAAATTCAAAGGAAGGGAGAAGAAAGGAACGAGGAGGGAGGTACAGACACTGTCAATAGTGTGTGTGTGTGTGTGTGTGTGTGTCTAACACTAAGGGAGAAATTCAAAGGGAGAAGAAAGGAATGAGGAGGAACAAACACATTGACAATAGTGTGTGTGTGTGTGTGTGTGTGTGTGTCGTCTGTCTGTCTGACACTAAGGGAGAAACTCAAAGGAGGGGAGAAGAACGGAACGAGGAGGGAGGAACAGACACTGTCAATAGTGAGTGTGTGTGTGTGTGTGTGTGTCGGTGGGGGGGCCCTCGGGGGCGGGGTCTAGGACTCGTCGCGGAGGAGAAACCCTCGTTTCTGGCCATTACAACTCAGCCAGGGCAGAGCGGGTCCCGGCGGCCCGAGCCCCGTCCCACCCCTCCACCTTTACCCAGCTTCAGGGCAGCCCTCTCCAGCACTCGCTGCAGTTTCTCCCGGGAACGGCCCGCCACGGCCCAGGGCAGGCGGGAGCTCCGTTCCGGGTCCACCTGCTCTCGGGCCACCTCTTCAGCCACGAACTGGCCCGTGAAGCCTGAGGCGCCGAACACCACCAGGTGGAAAGGCCTCTGCTCGGTCGCCATGACGAGAAGACAGCGAGCCGAGACCCGGGGCTGGTAGGCTGCACGGCGCCTGCGCCACAGACAG
>NW_022111324.1:80902945-80907232 GCF_000313985.2 Echinops telfairi | reverse complement strand
CCACGCCCACGGCCACGCCCACCCGCCTCGAGGCCAGACCGCCGGCGGCGCAGCCTCTGTGGCCTCCCTCCTTCCGCTGCAGCAGGCAGGTGCGTGGTTGCTGGCCGCAGAGGCTCAGCGTGCGGGCCAGCTTCTAGGGCTGGCCAGTGCTGGCGGCGGCCCAGGGCTGCGTCCGGTGGTGTGTCTGCCCTGCTCTGACGCCCGAGGAGTCCCTTCGCCCCCTCGCTAAGATCGGAGGCGGTGCAGGCAGACCGTTGTTCCCGTTCCCCCGGGGAGTTGCCAGGAAAAGAATAAAAAAATAGTCTTGAGATCAAAGGGCCTTGCCCACGCTCAGGACTCCTGGTTTGCCCTCGAGCCTTGTCATAGGAATATCTGCAGAGCCGGAGTGGAGGTGGTGGGTCATCGTGGGTCCTGGGGGCCCAACGAATTACTCCACCCTTACCCAGAAGCCAACGATGCCACGCCCTCTGCCATCCTTCCACCCCCATCCCTTCTTGGGCTGTGAAACAATTCAAGGTGGAGGTAATTAACTCAAAGAGCTATCACAAACGCCTTAGAATTTTAACAAAAGGATTCTTGAGTACTTTTCTTCATCTATTCAAAAACATTTTAATAAATGTGAAGCATTTTATTTATTTTATGTATAAGAGCTTTATTTCGAAGAGTAATTGTAAATCAAGAAAACATCCCAGACCAGGCCAGATCAAGTCCTTAAATTTGATATTAGGCGATAAATCCAACACTCATCTATGCATCTTCAGACTCATGCAGTCACATGCAATGATGCAAAATGCAGGAAGGCTGTTGGGTGAAAAGTCTTGTGGATCCAATGGTGTTGGAGGTGGTAGGTAGGTAGACCAGGGACGGATGCCCATTGCACATGCTCAGAGGTTCAAGCTTCTTGCCAGGAAAGGGTGGTACACCTAAGTAGGTGATACACCTGGATTGGCCCATCTAGGCCAGGTGAATTCAATTCAGCCAATGGGGGTCTAACAGAATCATAGACCTCACCTCCCAGCTGAGGACCTGAAAAGCGAGAATCCAGAGCCTTGTGGCCTTTCTTCTTAAGCTGCCTCTCAGAGGCAGTGCAGCGATCACCTCTGGCTTCAGGACTTCGGGCACCAGTGTAAAACTGAAATTTCTTCTATCTTTTATAAAACTCCCTTGGATCACAATCCAGGCTTTAGAGTGAATTCTTTCTCGCGCTAAGGCAAGGACAGGTGTTTCTCCCCCAAGAGAGCTCTAACAAGCATCTCAGTCAAATATAAAACATTTTAATAAAAACATTTTCATGCATAATAAATTATTTAATTAATAAATAAACCAAATGGGGCACATTTCCTGAGCAGGAGAATTCCAAATAATGGCCGAAGGGAGGTGCTCATCTCAGTGCCCTTTGAATGTAGGCTGCACTTCATGAATTCTAAAGTTTAGGATACCTAAAGGGGTAGGGGAGCAACTTTACAGTGGAGAAAAGCACTACCTTGGCCAAATGATCAAAGTTAGCATAATCAGCAATGTGGTGCTGATAACATACACACTTGATATGTTGAGAATGGTACATCACCTCTGTGGTTTTCCCCGAACCCATAACCATATGAGTGAGGACCATTCTACAATATTTGACCAGCACTTCTCAAAACTGTCAAGGATGTTGAAAATAAGGAAAGTCTGAGAAACTGCACAGACAAGAAGAGCAAAGGAGACAGGATGACTAAATGTAAGGTGATACCCTGAATGGGACCTTGGACTATCTAAAAGGACATTAGAGAAATTCTAATAATGCATGGAGCTTAGTTAACAGCAGTGTACTAAACTGGTCTCTTCTTATAGCAATCTAAGATGTTAACAATAAAGAAACGTGGAGGAGGGATATGATGGAGCACTCTATACTCTTGTCAACTTCTCTATAATTATAAAACTATTATAAACTAAAATGATCTTTAACCTGAATGAATTTGTATCAGGTTCATGAAAATATATCATCGCATTTCATCCTGTTCCTTCAGCAAGCATTACAAAGCGCTTACTATGTGTTGGACTGTGGGACAGATCCTGGTACTGCAATGGCTTGGGATGCCAGCAAGAACCACATACACGAAGAAAGCCAACGGTCACTAAAAAGACACGAAAGAAAGAAAAGACCAAATCGGATGTCAGGAAAGACTCTGAACCATGCTCTTGAATGCAGAGTAGAGAGCACAAAAGGAAGGGATCATACGGGAAAAGAAGTGAACGGAAAGTTTCAAAAGATGGCTCAAGAAAAGAGTGTTATAAAGAAATGTGCCAAGACTTGGAGTTGGAACGCCAAAAGGAAAGAATACACAGCATGTCTCAAGTTGAGAGAATCGAAAAAAATAAAAGAATTCAAGTCTCAAGTTGTGATCTTGAAGGATTCATGGCCAAAATATTGAAAGATGAAGGAAGAAACAAAAGAAGATAGAAATAATACACAGACTCACTGTACCAAAAAAAAAAAAAAGGCATCATTTAGCCATTTTATAAGGTGGCATTTGATCAAGAGCCAATGGTACTGAAAGAAGTCTAAATTGCACTGAAGGCCTTAGTAAAACCCAAAGTTCCAGAAATTGACAGTTTACCAATGGAAATGTTTCAACAAGTTGATGAAGCACTAGAAGCACTAACTTGGCTATGCCAAGCAATTTAGAATTGTCAAATTGTCTGGAAGAGACCCATATTTATGCCCAATTCCAAAGAAATACAGAATGCTCAAATTATAAAACAATATCACTGATATCATATGCAAGTAAAATTTTTCTGAAAATCACTCAACAATAGTTGCAGCAACAGCATTGACAGTTGATTCAGAAGAGGACAAGGAACAGGAGCTAGGATTGCTGATGTCAGATGGATCTTGGATGAAAGCAAAGAGCATTAGAAAGATGCTTACTTGTGTTTTATTAACTATGCAATGGTATTTGACCGTATGGATCATAATAACCACTGGATAACATTGAAGGGCATTGAATATCCAGAAAACTTAATTGGGCTCATAAGATACCTATACATAGACCAAGAGATAGTTTGCAAACCGAAAAGGGATGCTGCATGGTTTCAAATCGGAAAAGTTGTGTTCCAAGGTTGTATCCTCTCACCTACCTCTTCAATATATGTGCTGAGCAAGTAATTCAGAAAGCTAGACCGCTTGAAAATGAATGCAGCTTCATGTTTGGAGAAGGGCTAATTAACAACCTGTGATATGCAGAGGCTCCAACCTTACTTGCTGACTGTGAGCAGGACTTGAAGCGCTCACTGATGGAGATCAACAGCTGCAGCATTCAGTATGGATTGCACTTTAATGTAGAAAAAACACAAATCCTCACAGCTGGATCAATAGACACCATCATGATGAACGGAGGACAAAAAGGGAAGTTGTCAAGGATTTCAATTTGCTTGGATCCACAATCACTGCTCGTGTTCGCAGCAGTCAAGAAATCAAAGGACGGATTGCGCTGGGCAAATCTGTTGCACAAGACCTCTTTGAAGATCAATGAAGAACAATGATGCGCCTTGAGGACTAAGGTGCACCTGGCCCACGTCATGGTATTTTCTTTTCTTTTTTAAAAACACTTTTATTGGGGGCTCTTACATCTCTTATCACAATCCATACATTCATCCAGTGTGTCAAGCACATTTGCACATATGCCGCCATCATCATTTTCAAAGCATTCTCTTCCCACTTGAGCCCCTGATATCAGCTCCCCATTTCTTCCCCTTCCCTCCCCCACTTGCCCTCCCTCACGAACCCTGATAAGTTATAGACTATTATTTTCATATCTTCCATCATCTTCCATTGCCCCTCACTCACTTTTCCATTGCTTGTCCCCCTGGGAGGGGGGCATAGGTTGATCCTTGTGATCAATTCCCCTTTCTCCCCACACCATCCCCTAATCCTCCTGGTATCTCTATTCTCCTTGTTGCACCTGGGTGGTTTATCTATCTAGATTCCCTGTGTTGCAGGTTCTTATCTGTAGCAGTGTGTATGTTCTGGTCTAATCCGATTTGTACGAGGTCATGATAGTTGGAGGAAGGAAGCATCAAAGAACTAGAGGAAAGTGTGTTTCATCAGTGCTATACTGCACCCTGACAGGCTCATCTCTTTCTGTGACCCCTCCGTGAGGGGATGTCCAGTTGTCTACAGATGGGCTTTGGGTCTCCACTCCATTCCTCCCCACCCCGATTCACCTTGGGTATGGTTTTGTTCTGGGTCTTAGATATCTGATACCTGATCCCATTGACACCTCATGATCACAGGCTGGTGTGCTT
>NW_022111324.1:80901309-80902372 GCF_000313985.2 Echinops telfairi | reverse complement strand
CCTATCTTATCTAGATAGACATGCAGATACATTAATAAATGCAAAAACCAGGCAAAGCCAAATAAAATGACAAAGGAAGTCAAGACTGATAAAACAATAAAGCAATAACAAAAACAAAAAGAAACCCAATAACAAAAATGGAAAAGTCTATAAATAGTTCAAGGTCTGTTTTGTGACCTTTACAAGTGTTTTCCAGTCGAATCTGATGGGTTGCCGCACTGTCTCCAAAGTCTATTTTTGGTATTCCAAAGGGATTTCATCACTTTGATCCCCTTGCTGCTCTGCTGCATGCCCTTAGTGTTTTTCCCCAGCAGGATGGGGTCAGAATGTGCACAATTCCCGCACTGTTGTCGGTGTTTTCCCCACAGTGTTATGGTTCAGTGAGGGACATCGTGTTTCATGGTGGGGGCAGCCCTATGATCCTCTCTGTGTGTTGGCTGCTCTGAGCAGGAAGATCATCCTCAGGGCTTGGTGGGCCAGGATGTCCTCCCCTCCCTCTCCATCCCTTTTCCTGTGTGCTCTAATCAGACTCACCCCTCTCCCCAAGCTGTAGTCCCAGTGCTGTCCTCTGAAGTGCATTCTTCTGGTGGTGGGGGTGAGGGGCCAGGAGAGGGGTGTGTCCACATAGTTGGGATTGGGGTTGGTCGCGAAGTCATGGTATTTTCAATTGCTTTATATGCATAAACAAAGAATGAGGAAGATCATAGGTAAAAATTCATGCATTTGAAATGTGGCATTAATGAAGAATATTGGAAGTACTGTGGACTTCCAGAAGAACAAACAAATCTCTCTTGGAAGAAGTGTAGCTTGAATGCTCTTTAAAAGGAAGAAAGGAGAGACATTGTCTCACGTACTTTAGACATCTTATCAGGAAAGTCTGATCCCTGGAAAGGGACATAAGGCCTGGTAAATAGTGTGTCAACCAAAGAGAGGAAGACTTTCAATGAGATCAATTGACACGGTGGTTAAATCAGTGGACTTAAATATAACAGCAATTATGAGAATGGCTCAGGACCTGGCAGTGTTTCCTTCTGTTGTGCTTAGGGTTAATACCCTGTTTCCC
>NW_022111324.1:80899862-80900998 GCF_000313985.2 Echinops telfairi | reverse complement strand
TTGAAACTGATGGCACTACACCCAAGAGCAACAGCAAGGTCTTCCAGTCTCATGCGTGCTCCAGCAGACTGAGGAGGAGCTGATGTGCATGCTATCAGAAGAGACCAGTCCTGAGAGGACACCATGTTTGGTAAAGCAGAGGGCCAACAAAAAGAGGAAGAGCCTCAAAGAGTGGATTGACATCATGACTGCAGTGATGAGCTCAAGCATGGGTCTGACTGTGAAGATGGTGCCTGCCCGGGCAGTGTTTCATTCTCTTGCACATACATCCCATCTCCATGGGTCAGAACTGACTCCGTGGCACCTAACCACAACCACATGGATCAAGACTTCTTTTCTCCTATTGGTTGAGTAGAATCCCATTCTGTCGGGACCACATGTTTATCCTTTCATCTGTTGCTGAACATTGAGGTTGCTTTCACCCTTTTGGCTGTTGTGAATAGTCCTGTAATGAACACAGGTGTACTACCCTCTATTTAGGTCTCTATATTTAAGTCTTCGGGGTATATACCTAGGAGTAAAATTGCTGGGTCATGGGCTAGTTCTAGGAGCCCTGGTGGCATAGTGATTACTCATTGGGCTGCTAACCACAAGATCAACAGTTCCAAACCACCAGCCCCCTCTGCAGGAGGAAGATGAAGCTTTTTGCTCCTGTAAAGAATTCCAGTCTCAGAAACACCCAGGGGCAGTTCTACCCTGTCCTGAAGTCTTTTGATGCACAAAACTTTTCATCTTTATTAGTTTAAATTTATTTGTCTTGTCTTTAGCTGTTTATGCTTTTGTTATTATATTAGATAATCCATTGTTGAAATCTAGGCTGGAAAGTATTCCTTTTGCTTAGTTCTCTAAGAATTTTATAGTTTTAGTTTGCAAATTTAGGTCCTTAATTCATCTTGAATTTGTTTTTGAACATAAAGTGCAGCAAGGATCCTGTTTCATTTTTCTGCGTGTATAAATCCAATTTTCCCAGCACCATTTATTGAAGAAACTCTTATTTTCCTGGAAAATGTACTTCTTGCCCAAAAGCAGTTGACTGTGTATGTGTGGGTTGGTTTCTGGATTCTCAATTCTATTCTATTGACCTATGTGTCTGAGATAGTTTATTGTGCCAGCCTGGCTGATAAACACAAGTGGGA
>NW_022111324.1:80897294-80899375 GCF_000313985.2 Echinops telfairi | reverse complement strand
ATATCTAATTTTCTTTATAAATAAATATATTAAATTATCAGCAATTTGGTTTTATCTCTCTAGAGAACCCTGTCTAACAATTTCTATTGGGAGAAAGACGAGCCTTTCTGCTCCTGTAAAGTGTTACAGAAACCTACAGGGGCAGTTCTACCCTGTCCTGTAGGATTGCTGTGAGTTGAAACCAGCTTTACTGAGTTTGACTCTTTTTTTAATGTGCCTATTGTTACACCAGTACCAGGCTGTCTCAATTCCTGTAGCTGTGATGTTGTATGTTTCAAAATCAGGAAGTCTTCCTACTTTGTTATTTTCTTTCAAGCTTGCTTTAACTGTTGAAGATCTCATGTCATAAAGTTCAGGACTTGTTTTTCTCTTTCTGTGAAGGAGGCTGGTGGATTTCTGATTGTGTGAATTGTTAGTATTGCCATCATAGTAATATTAAGCCTCCCAACCCATGAAAATGGAATGTCTTCCTATGTATTTAAGTTTTCTTTAATATATTCCAGCAGTTTTCTACCATTTTTGTTACATGTCCCTAGTTAGATTTATCATTAGGTATTTTAATCTCTCAGATAACTATTATAAATATAATTATTTCTCCAATTGTTCTTTCAGATTTCTCATGGCTGGCGTATAAAAACCCAATTGGATTTTGTTTGTTGACCTTGTACCCTGTCACTTTGTGAAATTCCTCTATTAGCTCTAGGCACTTTCTTGTGTCCTCTGTGGACATTTCTATACATGGGAGCATATCATATGTGAAAGAGATGGTTTTACTTCTTCTTTCCTAATCTGGATACCTTTTACTCGTTTGCTTCTCTGAATTTCCCTGACTAGGACTTTTAATAAAATTTTGAATAAAAATTGTAGGAATGAGCACCCTTGTCTTGTTCCCAACTTCAAGGGGAAGGGTCTGAGTCATTCTCCATTATGCATGAGGTTAAGCAAAAAACAAAAAACAGAAACAACAACAAAAAACATTGCCACCAGGGTTCCAATTCATATATGCATGGGGTTATTCCTAATAAAACATGTTTAGGCATGTCTTTGAGATCAGTGGGTGACTGTAGACAAAATTTCTCAATAGTATCCCTCATTAGGGTGCCTTCTAAAAAGAGGTTTAATTAAACCAGTGCTTTCTAAGGGCATCTGCAGGTAGTTAAATTCAAGGCAGAGAAGTCAGGTCAGAAGGTTATGATGGCAACTGTCCTGGGATTCCCAAGGGGTAATCTTGATCTATATCCTTAGAGGACACATGACGATCATGTGGGGTTTATTATAGAGAAGAATTAAGAAAGTGGAAATCTGCATTGGCAAAAAAAGCCAAGAAATCTGCATGAAGGATTTTTCACCCCATCATCATAAGTCTTTGATCTTCATCCGTAAGTACTTCAAGTTTCAGTCACTTTCAGCAAGCCAGGCTGGGTCGTTTGCATACTGCAGGTGGATAATGAACCTTCTTCCAGTCCTGATGCCATGTTTTTCGTCTAATGCAACTTCTCAGATTATTGGCTCATTGTACTAATTGAATAATGAAAGGACACAGCCCCGCCTGATGTCATTTTGTTCTGAAACTCAAGGAATATTTTAAAAATAACACAATTTGAGTCCCCTGAGGAGGCCAAGCCTGCCTTTTTGATGTGATATAAATTGATGAGAACTCTCTGGTTAGAAAGAGGCAAGCACCACTTTCAGAAGGGCACAGACCTACAAGAAGGATGTGTCAAGAAACAGTACCTTCTCATCTTGATGTTTTTGTTGAATAAAGGTTCTGTGGTTTGGTAACAATACTTTCTAACTTGTGCTTGTGCGATATTGGCTATTAGCTTGAGACATACATCCTTTTTCCATGCAGTCACACTGAGGAATGTTCCTTTGACTCCAATCTTCCCTGGGGTTTTCACCATGAAGGGTGTTGGATTTTATGAAATATTTTTCTGTATCCATCAAGATGACTGTGTGTTCAGTTTCCTTATTCTATTGATGAGGTGTATTACAGTTTGATGTTCTAATATGGAACCAACCTGCAGTCCTAGAAAAAATTCCATTTGGTCATAGTGTTTGACTCTTTTAATATGTTGTTG
>NW_022111324.1:80894168-80895275 GCF_000313985.2 Echinops telfairi | reverse complement strand
TCCCCTGGGGGGGGGGCGGGGATTGTATGTTGATTATTGTGATCAGTTCTCCCTTTCTCCCCCTGCAGCCCACCCCCTCCTTCCCCAATGCTCATGGTATTGCTATTCTCATTACTGTTTCTGAGATGTTTATCTGTCCTGGATTCCATGTGCCAAGGGCTCTTATCAATGTACATGCTCCGGTCTAGCCGGATTTATAAAGTAGAACTGGCTTATAATGGCGGTGCAGGGGGGTGGGGGTGGGAAGCATTAAAGAAGTAGAGGAATGTGTATGTTTCATTGCTGTTATACTGCACCTTGGCTGACTAGTTCCTTCTCTGTGACCCTCTTGTGAGGGGATGTCCAATTGCCTACAGATGGGCTTTGGGTCTCCACCCCAACCCTCATCGCTTGGATCGATATGATTGTTTGTTTTGGCTTTTCTGATGCCTGATAGTTGATCCTGTCACACTTTGTGATCACACAGGCTAGTGTGCTTTTTCCATGTGGGTTTTGTTGCTTCCCTGCTAGATGGCTGCTTGTTTAACTTCAAGTTTTATAAGACCCTAGATGCTATACTGTCTAATAGCAGAGCACCATCAGCTGTCTTCACCACATTTGCCTATGTAACCATTTTGTCTTCAGCAATAGTGTAGGAAGGTGAGCATCACAGAATGCCAGGTTATTAGAGCTAAGAGTTCTTGCATTGAGGAAAGGCTTGAGTAGAGGCCCAATATCTGTCTGTTATCTTAATACTTAACATATACATGTCATGGACCTATATCCCTATCATTATATATTAATATATTTACATATATACATGCCTATATTTATACCTCTATAAATATCTTTTGCCTCCTCATTCTTTCCTCTATTTCCTTTTACTTTCCTCCTGTCCCACTATCATGTTTGACATTCATTTGACTCTCCATAATTCTTCTGGACTACATTGCACTTGATCAAACCCCACCAGGCATTCTACACCCTCGTCATCGATTTTAGATCTTTTATTGTTCCCTTGTCCCTGAGTTTGTTAGCTTCCCCTACCCTCCCCCGCCCCCTCCCATGTCCCCCAGAACTGTCAGTCCATTGTTTTCTCCTTGGGATTATATTTTTGTTTGTTTGTTT
>NW_022111324.1:80891128-80892565 GCF_000313985.2 Echinops telfairi | reverse complement strand
CTCCTTCACCTCTCAGAGCCTTGGCCCAGCATTTGTCCCGCCCAGGTTTTATAAAGCTCGTTCGCTCCACCGATAAGTTCCCAGGGACACCCTACTCTGCCATTAAGCCTCAGCAAGAAGGCTCTCAGCTCTCTAGTTCCATGAGTCTTTAAGTCTTGCTCTGATGGCAAGCGCCTAGGGACACTCCACTCTGCCAGCAAGCTTCCTGCCTGGAAGCCCTCAGCTGGTCTCCTGATTCTGCTGCCACTATTTCTCTGCTGGGGCTTCCCACCATCTCTGTCTGTCCAGTGTTTCAGCTAGTGTTCTCCCTCTGTCTCCTGGGTCTAGGCTATAAGTCCCCAAACTTATTTAGCCTATCACCCCCTTTTCAGAAAAAAAATTACTCAATGCTCCCTTGGCAATTAAAAACTTTTGTACTATAGCCTATAGCCCGGATAAATTACAGGTGTCTGCTTGTGTAGCCGCCCTGTATCATTCTACCCACTTGGAAACACTAGTCTAGGAGGTTCTTCCTGCAGTGACGTGAAGTCTAAAATTATTCTCCACTGCCACTTCTTTCTTGATTATAGTGAGGTTGCCCCATTACCTATTTCCAAAATTTAAAAAGATTGTAAAGATATGATTCTATGAAGCAAGACATAATAGCTCAATGTTCCAATAGCTCAATCTTCTAATACAAAAACTTAATTTTTTTCAAAAGATTTTACTCCTATTTATCTGCTAACTGACAAAACTGACATGGGTTCCCACCATGATTCAAGTGCATCGGTTTCCCTTTGGTCGGCCGTCCGTCGTCAATGTCGAACTTTCACATGCATATGAGGCCATTGAAAATACAGTTGCTTGGGTCTGTGGCACCTTAGTCCTCAAAGTAACCGCCTTGCTTTTCAACACTCTTGGGCAGCAGATTTACCCAATACAATGAGATAACCTCTGTACAAATATATTTTAAAACTTGAGAAATACTTAGTAACACATTTTTCTCTTGTCCAGTGAGCTTTCTATGGGGTCACAGCTACTCTTCAAAGTGCTTGGATGGCACTAGGGTGTCTCATTCATCTTGAATGGAAAACTTAAGGGGCACAAAAAGCTCAGTAAACAAGATTGATCATATTTTAAGTAATTTTTTTAACTAATCAAAATTAGTGAATTATCAATGATGAAAAAAAATATCAAAATTGTCAATGCTATCATTGGTGGTCGCCCTCTCCCCTACCTGTAGTTACTATTTGGTTAACTGTGGTACTATTACTGATGCAAAATCCAAAACATACATGAGGGGAGCTTCAAAAAGTTCATGGAAAAATTCCATTGTCTTTGCATTTCATTTTCTTTTTTTTTCCCCCTTTATTTATTTATTTATTAACATTTTATTAGGGGCTCATACAACTGTTATCCCAATCCATACACACATCAATTGTGTAAAGCGCATTTGTA
>NW_022111324.1:80874935-80883109 GCF_000313985.2 Echinops telfairi | reverse complement strand
CTTATCTTTATGATGCTCCTCCTGTGTTCTAGTTGTGTTAAAGTTCCCTTTAAGCAACTCTCCTGGGCTGGATTCTTGCATTTCATTTTCGATGAGTTTTTTAAACTTGCCTCGCACCTCATAATGCAAACAGCAACCTTTTGAGCCTGTCCTTCCCTCCCACCTCTTTCCTAATGCTTATTCACTGAATATTTATGGTGTGCCAGCCACTAACAGTGGAACAAAAACATGGAAATCTCTGTTTGCATGAACTTGCATTCTAATATGGAAGATATAAGACCACTGCCCCCAAAGTATAGTATGTTGACTAAATAGTGATATGTCTTACGGAGAAAAATAAAACAGAAAGGTGATGCTAATAGTCAGGATGGGTGGTGGGTGCAAAAGTACATGGTGTGTCCTGGAAATGCCTCAGTCAGAAGTGACTTTAAGGAAAGCTGTGAGGGAGTTTTCAGCCTCATCAGAATGCAGACAGGTGGGAACTCCTTCCATAGACAGTCACAAAGTCATTCAACTCTGTGGATCATAAAAAAAACACACTATGGATAACATTGTATTAATGGCATAGACCAAAAAGCAAGTGTTCAAGCAGAACAAGGGAATGCTGTATGGTTTAAACCGGGAACAAAGGGTGTCAGGCTGTATCCTTTCACCATACTTTTTCAATGTGGGTGCTGAGCAAATAAATAGAAAAGCTGGGCTACATGAAGATGGGCACAGCATTGGGGTTGGAAGAGGGCTTATAAACAACCTGGAATATGCAGATCACACAGTCTTGCTTGCTGAGAGGAGGAGGACTAGAAGCATTTGTTGATGAAGATCAAGGACTGTAGTCTTTGAGATGGATTACAACTCAATGAAAAGAAAGCTAAAATCTTCATAATTGGACCAATAGACAACAAAATGATAAACAGAGTAAAGACTGAAGTTCTCAGGATTTAAATTTGATTGGATTTACAATCAATGCTCATAGAAACCGCAGTCAAGAAATCAATGGCCTCTTCAAAGTAGTGAAGAGCAATGAATTAACTTTGAGGACTAGGTGGCCTGACTCAAGCCATGTAGAAGAAATGATGCATTTGAGTGCGGTTTGGGTGAAGAGCATTGAGAGCACTAAGGACGGCCAGAAGAATGGACAGTTCTCTCTTGGAACAAACACAACCAGAATGCTCCTTAGAAGTGAGGATGGTGAAACTTCACTTCATGTACTTGGAAATCTTATGAGAATAGACAAGTCCCTGGGAAAGGACATCATGCTTGGTAGCAGAAAGTTAATGAAAATTGACATTGTGACTGCAACAATGACCTCAAACATAACAATTTTGAGGGTGGCACAGAATCGTGGAAGGGTTTCATTCTGTTGTACACAGGCCAGCTGTGAGTCAGATCTGACTGATGACACCTAACAACAGCAACGGTATCCAAAATGACCTGATACAACATCATCCCAGCCCCAATTCTAGCATCATTCTTTAAAGAGATGGAGAAACCAATCACCAAGTTTATAGGGAAAGGAAAGAGATACTTGATAACCAAAGCACTACTGAAGAAGACTGTAAAGTTTTGTCTTCCAATAAGCAGCCAGGTGTCAACTGGGCCCACAGGATCTGTGTGATCCAAGGATTGTGAATAATAAAATCCAAACTTGAAAGAGGGAATGCTATCAGAGCTTAAATTGTGAACACTTGGTTTGCAGAAGACGATGGATGACAGTGGGAAAACAAAATCCATTTGCAGGATCCACACATGGATTTAGCCTCCAGTGAATCCCCTCGGAATACAGATCAGGAATTCAGGAATGTGAATAGTCTTGCTATCACACAGAGTGCAGTGGGATGTTGTTTTCTTTCTTTTGTATTTTGATTTCTATGTCTTTCTGTTTATGAAATCTATGATGGAACTAAAAAAACGAAACAAAAGAAACCCACTGCCTTTGAGTCAAAGCTGATTCATAGGGACCTCCCTGTGAGTTTCCAAGACTGTAACTGTTCTTGGGAGTAAAAAGCCCAGTCTTTCTTCTGCAGAGTTGCTGATGGGTTTGAAGTGATGAACACACAGATCACAGCCCAACAGATAAATACTACACCACCAATGAAGGGCAGAGCTACAGAAAGAGTGACTGCATTGATGGTTTCTTGGAGGGTATGGGAAAATTTGCAGAGGCGAAGGGGAGCTGATGATAGTTAGTACAAGAAAGACGTAAATGCATTGGTGGGCCTATAGGTATGTACAGCCACTATGGAAATCAATCTGGTGATATCTAAAACAGATGGAAATTGAGTTACCATACTACCCAGCAATCCCCCTACTGGGCATATACCCAGAAGAGGCAAGAAACAAACGATGGCTAGACATCTGTGCTCCAATATTCATTGTGGCACAGTTCACAATCACAAGGAGTTGGAAACAACCCAAATTTCCAACAACAGGTGAATGGATCAAAAAACAGTGGTACATACATACAATGGAGCACTACGCATCACTAAAAAGCAGCGATGAACACATGAAGCACATCACCAGATGGGAAGAACTGGAGGAAATTATGCTAAGTGAAGTAAGCCAAGCACAAAAGGAAAAGTACAACACGAGTCTGCTGAGGTAAGCTTATTTTTTAAAAAATGCAAAAGGGGGATAGGGAAAGAGCTACTGTATACAAACATTCCTGGGGTGAGGACCAGGTAGTATGGCAGGGGCCAGACCAAATCTAGGGGTACATATGGTCACCAACTAAAAGGGAGGGGAGAAAGATAGAAATATGTAGTGGGGGAACCGGGCACTAACCCACCCAAGGGAAGGGTATTGTTTATATCACTACAGGGAAAGAAGGACCAGACTTCAACCTAGGATATGAATGCAGCATGCAGACATGGAGTGGAGAGCCAGTGAAAGGGTCTGAGGGCCCAGCCCCAGTCCAAACTGTGTGGACAGCTGCTCCACCCCCAGGAGAATTTACTTTAGAGGACGGCACTGAAGCTGCAGCTTGGGGAGAGGGACATATCTGATCAGAGCACACGGGAGCAAAAGAAGGGGGAGGAAGAGAGAGTGGAACACATTCTGGCCCACCAATTCCTTGAGGACAATATCCCCGCTCAGAACAGCCAATGCACAGAGAGGACCATATGGCCAGCCCCACTGTGAGACATGATGTCCCTCGCTGACCCATGGCCCTACGGGGGACAACACTGGAGAAATGGTGTCAGGATTGCACCCTGTCTGACCCCACCACACCGAGACAAAACACTAAGGGCGTGCAGCAGAGCACCGAGGGGAGTAGAGCAGGGAGGTCCTGAGGGAGGGCCAAGGATAGAATTTGGGGCCAGGCTGTGGCACCCTAACAGACTCAACTGAAGGACACTCCTAGAGGTCAACAAACAGACCTTGAACTATTTACAGGTTTTTCTTTTTTTGTCAGTGTTTTTTTATTGTTGTTGTGCTTTTGTTTTCTTTTGTCGCTTTGTTTTGATATGTCTTGTTTTTTGTGTGCATCTTACTATATCTGCAGGTCTATCTAGATAAGACAGGCTAGATGAATAGTCCAGAGGAGAAAACAATGGGACCGATGGTTCCAGGGGGACAATGGAGAGGGGGAGGTGGGGGAAAGGAGGTGGTGTTGACCAACCCAGGGACTGGGGAACAACAGGTCATCCAAAGATGAGGGTGAGGAGGGTGTGGGAGGCTGAGTAGGGCTTGATCAAGGGCAATGTAACCAAGAGAAATCACTGAAACCCAAATGAAGGCTGAGAATCAAAGGAAAGGTTACTAATAGTCCACACAAACGATGACTTCATCTACCCTGATGGACGATACCCAGCTACCATGACTGACCATTCACATCAGAACCCCAGTAAATAGATTCCATCAGAAGGGAAGAATAATGTGGAACATAACTCCAAACTCTTCTTTTAAAAATCCAGATTTACAGAAACCATTAAGCCTGGAGGACTCTGCAAGACTATGGTCATGAGATACTCTCCACCTGGAACCGACACGAGCCCCTGAGGTCAATTTTTAGCTGAATAAAAGATCAGATCACAAAATAAAGGATATCACCCAGGAGTACTGTCCATCTCTACAAAATCCTCTACGTGAGACCGAAGAGTTGACAGTTCCCTTACACATAGCATGAGAAGTTAAGGGGAAAGGGAAACTAAATGAAAGATTTCAGAACAATCAGACTGAAAATAATGAGAATGTTCTCACATTGTGAAAATTTTAACCAATATCATTCTACTCAAAATAGTTGAGTAGAAACTATTTAATGGGAAAGTCAGTCTACTGTGTAAACATCTATCAAATGCACAAAAAAATATTATTTTTAAAAAGAATATTATGGCTGAGAAAATCCTGTGGAGCACAATTTTAGGGCTGGGTTTTTTGTTTTTGTTGTTGTTGTTTTGGATAGCCAGGTGGAGTGATGGTAGGAGCTAGTGGAAGTTCTTTTTGGATCCTTGGAATGGTCTGCAGTGGAGCGGGAAGCCCAGTGAAGGTTGCAGAGAGAGAATGAAGGAGGAGGGAGCCATCTAGGAGAAGGGAACACTGATTGGACAAGGGAGGGGCCGTGCGGCCTTCCTCCTCAGGTGAGCGTTCATGTAAAGCAAGATTGTGGGCTGTGGTTGTTTTCCCGCCTGCATGTTCACCTGGGCAGGTTTGGTTTTGAGTAAGCAACGTTGGAGTCAAACAGGCTTATGACTTGAGCAAAGCGCTGTGATGAAGCAACAGATGATGGCTCAGGATTCTGATCGCAAGCAGGGGCTTGTCTCCTCTGCTTAATAAATAGAGTTGAGACTCATTTTCTTGTTTCTTGCCACGCCCTGTATTTTGCTTCCAGCCTTGATTCTCCAAGTGGGCACAGGGAAATTTTTATTCTTGTTTTGTTAGCAATCTAGCAAAAATGGCAAAACTTTTAAAATGTGGTCATCCCGTATTTGAATATTGAAATGTGAAAATAAGTAAGAATGCTGACACATTGCAGACATTGCCACCAGGATCTCAGGAAAACGTACATGTGAATTGTGGAATGAAAAACTAATTTTCTGTACAAATGTTTACCGAAAGCACCATAAAATGTTCCCCCAAAAGAGAAACTTGCTTTATTGTCATTTTAGTGTATCTTACTCATGAAAAAATTCAAAACACGATAAGCATAGTCAACTACTTTATTATTCCCTTTTAAATAGTTTTATTAGCATCTAGGTCATACAGCATTCAATTTAATCATTCAATCATATTAAGAATAGTTGTGTAATCATCAACACTACTAATTTCAGAACATTTTCTCAGAGTCACTGTTTGTTTTTTACTGTTTCATTGGCACATATCCCACATCATATAACGCAATCATTCAAGCATATCAAGAATTGTACATCATTTTTAAAATGAGTTGTATAATCACATTCCGTTCTAGTGCTCCCTACCCCTCCGGCCTTCAATGTTTACTCCCAGACTCACTGGTTTTTGATCACTAATTTGATCTTTTCTCTTAATATGGGTCTGCTGAGACTTTATTTCCTACCGAGTCAGTTTTGGTCAGGGTGTACTTCTAAGAATGTATCCATCTCCTCTATATTGTCCATTTGTTCCTACAAAGTTGTTCATAATATTCTGTTGCAATTTTCTTTATCTCTATTGGGACAGTAGAATGTTGCCTTTTTATTCTCTATTTTGGTTATTTGTATCTTTTCTCCTTTTTTTCTTCGTCAATCTAGCTAAAGATTGGTCAATGCTAGTGATTTGTCCAAATAACCAATATCTAGTTTTATTGATTCTTGTCAAGGATTGCCACCTCCAGTTTGGATTACAACTCAATGTGAAGAAGACCCAAATCCTCTCCACTGGGCCAACAGGTAACATGATACATGGAGAAAAGGTTGAAGTTGTCAAGAATTCCATCTTGTTTGGCTCCAAAACCAATGCTCCTGGAAGCAGCAGTCAAGAGATCAAAAGGCATATTGCATTAGGTACATCTGCCACGCAAGATTACTTTAAAGTATTGAAACGCCAGGATGCTACCTTGAGGACTAAGGTGCGCCTGCTCCGAGTTATGGTACATTCAATCGCCTCACATGCGTGTGAAAGGTGGACATTGAATAAGGAAGTCTGAAGAAGAATCGATGCGTTTGAATTGTGCTGGAGAAGAATATTGAAAGTACCATAGATTATTTAAAGGACAAAACGATCTGTCTTGGAAAAAGTATAGTCAGCGTGCTCCTTAGAGGCTAGGCTAGCAAACCTTCATCTTACATACTTTGGACATATTGTCAGGAGAGACCATTCCCTGGAGAAGGACATCATGCTTGGTGAGTGGAGGGGCAGCGACGAGATAACACAGTGGTTGCTACAGTGGGCTCAGATCTGGGAACCATGTGAGGATGGACCGGGACTGGGCAGTGTTTCTTTGGACTGTACATGGGGTCACTAGAACTTGGAACCAACTTGATGGCGCCTAACAACAACAGCCTGGTTTGTCTGTTTTCAATTATATTTATTTAGGTTCTAATCTTTCTTTGTTCTTTCCTTTCTTTTGGTAGGTTTAGGCTTAGTGTGCTCTTCTCTTTCTAGTTCCAGGAGTTGTTGAGTTAGCCTGTTAATTTAATACCTATCTTCTTTTTCCATGTAGACATTTTAAAACTGTCTTCACAGCATGTTATAAGTTTAGCATTTTGTGTCTTCATTTTCATTTGACTCTAAGAAGTTTATGATTTCTCTTTTGATTTCCCCTTGAGTCATTGTGAGTTTACCAATGTATTGTTCCATTCATTGTTTTTCACATTCTTATATATTTTTATCTTCTCTGTTTTTTTTCTGTTATTAATATCTAACTTTACTGCATTGTGGTCAGAGAAAATAAGTTTGCATGATTTCAATGTCTTAAAATTTATCAAGGCTTGCTCTGTGGCTTTAAATGTCTACCTTGGAGAATGATCATGTGCACTGGAGTAGACTATATGATGTTGTATGGGGTAGAGTATCTTTGATTGCTTTATTATTTTTAATATGCTTATATTTAATAAAGGAGACTTTCAATTATGGGTAGAGGCCACTCAGATTACCTTACTAAAGCCAAATGTTAAATTTCCAAGAATTTTGCATGCTGATTGAAACTACATTGGTAGTTTAGAATCACCTATGGTGGAAAATTGGCACATTATCAATTGTTTCTCCATGGATAGTTAATTATTAAACATTTGCCAGAACACCACTTGAGGCACTATAAAATCGGAAGGAAAAGTAGAAGAATGTTACAGAAACCTCTTTTATAGAATTAATAGAAAACAAATTTTTTAACTGTCAGTGATTTACAAGTTATTTACCTCTTGGTTTCCAGTCTTCCTTCTAGGTTAAAAGTTAATAGAACCTAATGATAAGGCCCTTGGCATACATGTATTCAACCAGAATGATTTTCCCTTGTGAAGTTAATGAATATCATGACATAAGTGCTGTAATTTGGTCAGACACTACCATTCTCAAATAATCACCTCAGGAGTCATGAGTAGTCTTTCCCAATCACCCTATTTCTTTCTCTCTTTTTTTTCTTTTGAACAATTACAGGATTTATTAGTATGCCTTCCAGTTCTTATGATCTCATGGCAAAGGAGCCACACATTTCACATCTTCCTCCTGTTTCTCTCTCTCCTTTTTCTGTTGCACCAGGCCACTTGTAGCATCGAAGGCCACTTCAAGAGCCGTTTCAAGAAGGCTTTCTCTTTGACATCAGGCTTTTGAGCAGAGGCTTTCAGGAGAAGAGGGAACAAGCATGGTGGGTGATGAGTACCAAGGAGAAGCAACAAGAGGCAGTGCTCAGAGGCAGGGCCTTGTATGGGATATTGAGACACAGTAAAGAGGTTGGTATAATGCGACAAAGTGAGTCTGGAGGAATATATGAGGTCAGAGAGGGGTTGGAGGATTTCATCTTTGGCAAGCTGTTGAAGGGTTTGCAAAATGATTTTTTAAAGCCCAATATAAATCAGGGTCTCCAGTGGCCTACTAATGGGCTTTGGGTCTCCACTCCACACTCCCCATCATTCACTATGGTAAGATTTTTTGTTCTGATGATGC
The DNA here is from genome assembly GCF_000313985.2 of Echinops telfairi. Classification (NCBI taxonomy): domain Eukaryota; kingdom Metazoa; phylum Chordata; class Mammalia; order Afrosoricida; family Tenrecidae; genus Echinops; species Echinops telfairi. The sequence goes on along the minus strand of NW_022111324.1, from coordinate 80,875,054 downwards.
CTTATATCTGATCCCTTCGACACTTCGTGATCACATAGGCTGGTGTGCTTCTTCCATGTGGGCTTTGTTGCTTCTGAGCTTGATGGCCGCTTGATTACCTTCAAGCCTTTAAGACCCCA
>NW_022111324.1:80865055-80874136 GCF_000313985.2 Echinops telfairi | reverse complement strand
AATGATGAGGGCAATGAATGTACAAATGTGCTTTACACAATTGATGTATGTATGGAATGTGATAAGAGTTGTATGAGCCCCTAATAAAATGATAACAAATAAATAAATTAATAATAAAAAATAAATCAGGGTCATTTCAGGCCACATTATTTTATGAGCTTTTAAAAAAATCATTTTATTGGGGGCTCGTACAACTCATCATAATCCATACATCCATTGAGCTTTTTAGTTTATGAGCTTTTAACATATGTTAACCTGGTGGCATCCTTGCTCTTGATTCATGAAATTTCCAAAGTCACTTTATTTTAAAACATTTTGTTACCTAATTGATTCATCCATCCATTCCCTAAAGAAATGCCTGAAGCTCTATTGTCCAGCCCTGGGAATACAAAGATCAACAAGACAGATCTAGTTTTGATCTCATAAATTTCTAGTCTAGAGGAGAGAAAATCAGTAGTAAAACTTTTCATTACTGAACAATTATCCACAATTCCACAAAGTGTTTATAATTGTCTTTGGTCCCTTCTGATCTTTCCCTCTTGTCCTGATGTACATGGTAAAGGTATAATGTAAATATAATATGCTGTTCTACTTTTCCCTCCTTAACATTTTTCAAAAAGTCCAGTAACTATAAGGTTAAATCAGTTTTGCTTTATCTTCAGTGACCCATACATACCATCTTCAGTTAGCAGGGGAGGAAGAGAAACCTATACTTTGGAGAGATTAACTATTTATTTGCACGTTTTGATGAGCATTTTTACTTGATCTCCAGTTATATTCCAATTTATTAAAAGTATTTCATATTGAAATTTACTTCAACATGATGATATTAAGGAATAGTGATGGCTAAAGAAATCCTCCCACCCTTTGTGTTCAAGGAAAATGGTTTACTAAAAATAACCATCCTTCACCTATCACATACTTGTTTGGATGCCCTCTTATTTACCTAGGACCCAGACACACACTCCAAACAGAAATCCCCAAACTAATTGCATCCGTGTCCATTTGGACTCAAAGAGACCCTCTGTTGGATTTCTGAAGCAATAACCATTAGTGGAGCAGCTTTCTCCTGAGGAGCTGCTGGTGGGTTCCCACTGCTGGCCTTGCGGCTAGTAACCCAACACTGAACCCCAGGGATTCATATGGCCAGACAAAGGCGGTGCAAATCCCCATGGTTTCTTTATAAAAGAGGAAATGAGTGGCTAGTCCTCACTGATCATGTATTTTTTAACCCAACTTTGATTGAGTTTCTGTACTTACCCCAAGGGCTTAAACTTCGGCCTTCCTTAGCCTGAGCCAACATGCGCCTGTCTTTAAGGGACCCACCCAGAGAATAAAGGAGCCCGAGTGGCACTATGCAGCAAGCGTTGGACTGCTAACTGCAGGTCCATGGTTTAAACCCACCAATCACTCTGTAGGAGAAAGATGAAGTTATCTGTGTAAAGATTGACAGCCTCTGAAACCTAATACAGGGTTGCTATGAGTCAAATTGATTCAATGGCAGGGTACTTGGTTTTGATCCAGAGAATAAGCTGACTTCATAGTAAAATGTTTTGATTTATTATCCAATCATGTTACCTGCTCATCCCACTTCCACACATCTGGACTTTTCTTAGACTTGTTTACTCTTAGACTCTGTAAAAGAAAAGCCCCTTTCACCTAATTCTTTGAGATGCCTGTAGATGTATGGTCTTGAGCGTTCACAGTCTGGGGATACCCGCTCCCTCACTACCACACAGCCCCCTTTTCTTTTCCTTGTTCTTTCTGAATACAGTTGAGATAGGTTTTTATTTGGCACTACTGATAGACGTGAAAATATTTGCATAGATAGATTTTTAATAATTTGCCATGATTATAAATAATGGTGTAAATGTAACCTTTTCCTTTTTTTGAATAGTTTTCTTACTGTAAAGTTTCAAACCTGAAAGTGCTGAGTAAAAAGGCTACTGGTACTATATTTCTGTTGTATTTTTCAAGGGTCCCTAGTAAACACAGTGTGCTAGTCTGGGTACTTTAGAGAAACAAATCCACAGAAACTCATGTATAAGAGTTTTATATAAAGGTTAAGTGCACATCAAGAAAACATCCCAACCCAGTGCTGCCCAAGCCCACAAGTCCAACATTAACCCATATGTCTGACACCAATCCACAAAGTCCTCCTCCATCTCACAAAACACACACAATGACACCGACTGCAGGAGGAAAGCCGAATCAGTGAGTGTGTAAGCATCTCAGTGCTGGTAGGGGTCTCCACTTGGCTGCTCCAGCACCCAGGGCTGCATCAGGGTAGGTCCATGCGGCTTCTCCTCAGGGATGTCTTACAGGAAATAAGCCTTGCCTAGTCCGACCATCACAAAGCAATTGATCGGAGAACTCCTAAGGCGAGGCTCACTGAGCCATTTATCTCTCCATCCTTCAATTAACCCCACATGTGTTTATCAGTCAGGTTGGCACAATAAACTAACTAACTCATACAGGGTAGACTTTCCTGCACATATCTGTACTCTATGAATATGAGCTACTTTTTATAATCATTGCCAAGTTAAAAAATCTGCCAAATACAACATGATGGTGAATGTATACTTTCAAAATTTTCTAATGAGGCCAAATTTTGATAATTGAGAGGAAAGGAAGTAGTAGTATCTCTGTTTGTGAATTATAACAATGAGCAATTAGTTGTTTGGTCTCTCTACGCAGAAAACGAGGAGGAATCAACTCAATAGCAGGGAGTTTGGTTTGGGTTGTTTTTTAAGCAGAAAGTACATTCTTGCTTGTGTCTTGTGTGGCAGAGGACTCTCATAAGATGTTTAGGCATCATTTAAAACTGCTCAATCCACCAACCTTGATTACAAGGATCTACATATAACCTCCTCCCTGGGGGATGGACAACAGAAAAGTGGGTGAAGGGAGACCTCAAACAGTGTAAGATATGACAAAATAATAATAATTTATAAATTATCAAAGGTTCATGAGAGAGGGGTGTGGGGAGGGAGGGGAAAAAATGAGGCACTGATACCAAGGGCTCAAGTAGAAAGAAAATGTCTTGAGAACGATGATGGCAACAATTGCACAAAGGTGATTGACACAATGGATATATGTATGGATTGTGATAAGAGTTGTATGAGCCCCCAATAAATTACAGTCCCGGGCCGGTGGGGGGCGGGGGGGGGAATGTTTTAAAACTGATTGTATAATTCTGGATATGAATCGGAGGTTGGAGGATGAACAAGTTGCAGGATCCAGATCCAGCTAGAAAGAAGCAAACTTTTTCACTTATATTAGAAGCAGGCCCCCCACCCCAAGGAAACTGTCTTTCAATGGATTGGATCAGATATGATCCGAATAAGGATGATCTGAGTAAGGGTGTTGTGTGCCATACTAATTCTTACATCTCTGCCCATAGCAGATCCCAGGAAGAAGACTTACTGAGTGCTAACTGTTAAACCAATGACTATCCTGGCCCAGACAATTTGACACAAAGCCATAGCCATATCTTTAAAAACAACAAAACCCTATCCATCACAGAGACTGTGCAACTATCCTGTTCCCTCAGGATTTTCTCAATAATTTTAGCATTCATTAAGGATTCTTGCCTGAGTGAATTATTACATTGGTGCTTGCAAAATAATAATCTCTAAAGATTTTCAAATTCTACCATTCCTTTTACATCTATTAGTGATTGTTTTCAAATACAGTTCTCCTTGTAACTTTTAGTATTATTAAAGATTTATAGATTACTTTTAAATTAAATATGTCATACCCATTAAAAATATATTTTATATATTGAAAAAGTTTGTATTTAGCATTAGCCAGCTGGGCTCAGTTCAGATGATTCCAATTTTGTTGGCAACATCTACAGCGTCATAGTCAGGAGCCAGTCGAACATCTAGATGCCTTCTTCTCACCGTCAGGCCTGATCATGGCGTTGACCTTGGTTGGCTACATCAATGTCATAGAGCTTTTTCACAGCCTGTTTGATCTGGTGTTTGTTGGCTTTGACATCCACAATGAGCACAGGTGTGTTGTTATCTTCGATCTTCTTCATGGCAGACTCTGGTCAAGGGGAACGTGATGATGGCATAGTGGTCCACTTATTTCTTCTGTGGGGCTCTTCGGAGGGTGTTTGCGCTGCCTTCTTAGTCTTGGGCCGCTGGAAGGTGGGTGACGTGCGGATCTTCTTTTTTGTTGTGGCTGTGGACACCTTTCAGCACGGCCTTCTTGGCTTTTAAAGCCTTTGCTTTGGCTTCCGTTTGGGGAGGGGCGGGGGCTTCCTTCTTCGGCGCCATCTTCGTGAAAAGGTCTCATTAAAATATTTTTAATTGTAAATCCTTTTTAAATTGCAAATTCCAAATCATTATAAATTTGATATTGTTTCCAATTTGGCTGGTGCCTCCTTAAACTAAATTTTATGTGTTTTTATTTTAATTAGATAAACTCTATGTGGCATGAAATATATGCACAATTTGAAATTTGAAAAACATGCCTTAAGCAACTAACACCAAAACAAGTTGATGAGCCTTCCCATCATCCAGAAACTCTTCAATTGCCCTTTTCCAGTCACGCCCTCCTTAACAGGCAGCTCTTATTTTGACTTCTGAAATCCCAAGACGGTGCCAACAATTACTGCACTCAGTTGCTAACCAAAAGTTTGTAAGTTCGAAACCACCCAGAGTTGCCTCCAAAGAAAGAGTTGGTGATTTACTTCTGAAAAACCAGCCAGTGCATTTATAGAGGTCTAAATAAAGGCATGTACATATGTACATATATTTATGAGGATGGAGAAATACATATATGTGCATATATTTATAGGTTTAGTATTAAGGTAGCAGATGGACACTGGGCCACCACTCAAGTACTCCCTCAATGCAAGAATACTTTGTTCTATTAAACTGACATTCCATGATGCTCACCTTCCCGACATGATCGCTGAAGACAAATTGGTGCATAAGCAAAAGTGGTGAAGAAAGCTGATGGTGCCCAGCTATCAAGAGATATAGCATCTGGGGTCATAAAGGCTTGAAGGTAAACAAGCAGCCATCTAGCTCAGAAGCAACAAAACCCACATGGAAGAAGCACACCAGGCTGTGTGGTCATGAGGTGTCGAAGGGATCAGGGATCAGGTATCAAAGAACAAAAAAATCATATCATTGTAAATGAGGGGGAGTGCAGAGTGAAGACCCAAAGCACATCTGTAGGCAATTGGCCCCCCCCTTATAAAAGGATCAGGGGGAGGAGACGAGCCAGTCAGGGTGCAGTGTAGCAAGGATGAAACATACAACTTCCCTCTAGTTCCTGAATGCTTCCTCCTCTCCCCACTATCATGATCCCAATTCTACCTTGCAAGTCTGGCTAGACTAGAGGATGTACAGTGGTGCAGATAGGAAGGGAAACACAGAGAATCCAGGACGGATGATCACTTCAGGACCAGTGGTGAGAGTGGCAATACCAGGAGGGTGGAGGAAGGTTGGGGTGGAAAGGGGGAACCGATTACAAGGATTTACATATAACCTCCTCCCTGGGGGATGGACAACAGAAAAGTGGGTGAAGGGAGACGTCGGACAGGGCAAGATATGACAAAATAATAATTTATAAATCATCAAGAGCTCATGAGGGAGTGGGGAGCAGGGAGGGAGGGGAAAAAATGAGGACCTGATGCCAGGGGCTTAAGTGGAGAGCAAATGTTTTGAGAATGAATGTACAAATGTGCTTTACACAATTGATGTATGTATGGATTGTGATAAGAGTCATATGAGCCCCTAATAAAATGATTTTTAAAAAAAGAAGGAAGTAATGGAGGAATGTTGTTAATGAAGATTACTTAGTTGTCCCTTTTGTTCTACAAACAAAACATTTTTAATAAAAAGTTAATATCTTATAAAATAATTCATTTTACATATGTCTAAGGACCCCTAAACGACCCTTAGTGCTTTATTTCCAAGGCCTTTGGTCTCTGTATGCCTCTCACATTCTGTGAAAGCTAGATCCTGATTTTTCTTTACTAGTTAATCACAAAAGTAACTTCTGAGGTCGCTAGATGGTGCTCTTTCCCTCTGCTCACCCAGAGGCTGCAGCAGACGCATTTTGAGCAGCCTGGGTCCTGCCTGGATAAAACACCCCGGAGCATTCTCACAATCGCTCTTCCCACTGTGTTGGCTATAAACAGCCAGTGACACTGTGCATGACAGCATCCTTAGTCCAAGCCCTGTTTGAATCCTGTGGGGATCACTCAGGAGACAAACTGAAACTGTGCTTCACTCTTGAGATAATTCTCATAAAAAGACAAAGCATTTTTAAGCCCAGTAATAGCCTTTACCAAATCTAAGAGTCTCACTGGCCTGTCTCTTGTTTATAAATGCTCTCCGACCTAAGGGACATTAATTTCATGGGGATATGATACAAGCACTGAAGACCACAGTGTCATTCTTAGTACGGTTGCATCTCCTCTGCACATAATTTTATTGTGTGTTTGGCACAGCCAGCATAGGGGTTTTACTCTGTACTTATCTCAGTGTGGAGTGAAAGGTCTTCTAACTTGTGCAGATCTAGCAATAAATAATAAGAAAAAGGGTGGTTTGTCTTAGAAGAATCTGATATTTTAGGGCAAATGGATAGGTCCAGTGGAAGAGCTGAAATGCCATGGATTGTGGGAAGAGAAGCTGGAAGGATGATGTTTTAGGGATCGAGTGCTGCTGTAATGGAAATACCACAGTGGGTATTTCCTGTCTCTTCAGCTCAGGAGGCTAGAAGTCTAAATTCAGGGTGCTGGCTCTAGGCTTTCAGTCTTCTAGCTTTGGAGGAACATCCTACTTTCTTCTTAACGTCTACTCTCGGACAATTTTCATGTGGCTTGATATCTCTCTTCCTCCAATCTCTTGCTTGTGTTATCATATATATCAACAGAGATTGACTCAAGACCCCCTAAACCGATTCTATCATTAATAAAACAAAGTCAACCCATTCCCAACTGGAATGAAACCACAGGCATAGAGATTAGGATTTGTATCACATACTTTGAGAGGATACAACTCAATTAACGATATTTCAGCCTTTGCCTGCTACCCCCAAATTTACATCATCGTGATATATAAAACACATTAAACCATCACAAGTTTCCAAAAGTTTTAAATCAACTCCAAGTCCAAAGTCTTCTATCCTGAAGCATCTAAAAAAATATATGAGTGAGATTTTAGGTGTGTTATATCTGGAGGCAAAATTCCTCTTCTTCTGTGAACCTGAGAAAACTAGAATACAAGTTATCTGTTTCTAAAATACAAAGGTGGAATAGGCACAAGATAGACATTTCCATTACAACCGGGAGAAATTAATAACGAAGGATTAACAGGCATCAAGCTAGTCAAAACCCAGTAGGACAATTTATATTAGTTCTCAAGGCTCAAAAATAATCCTTCGTTCTCTGAGACCAGCTGAAAACCTTTCCCTCCAGTCTCTGGACGCTGACCATGCTCACTGGGTTCTGGGTGGACGCTCCTCAGCTCTGAGGTTTAACTCTATCTTTCCAGCCCACTGAAATGGGAACGCTACCTGCTCACTTTGGGGCAGTGGCCCCATCTTTTTGGCCAAACTCAATGGCATCCCCCTACTGTAGAACCAAGTTAGTGAATATTGTGCTCTGAAATCTAAGAAGTGGTGGCATTACCCTTGGACACCCCTGAGGCCTTTGTCCTGCCCTGTGATGTCAAGGCAGATCTGCTTCTCCTGCTTCTTCTTTAGCCCAAATTACTTTACTTGCTGTAATTAGCCTTTTCTTAATGCAGTCTCTATGGAATTTTTTCATTCAGAGGCAACAAGGTTAAACATAGATGTCACCTGAAGAAGCCAGGTAACTGAGCATCTTCTCTTATTTGCCTGACTGTTATTGATCCCGTAGTCAAGCCACGCTGTGTGGCCAGTCAACAAAAACATCCAGAAACTGTCCTAAGACTTAAAAAACCTTACTGTTCTGTTTGTTTGTTCATGGCCAACAGTTATTTCCCGTGGCTATCCTGATACTCATGTTCATGTAAAACATAAGCGTGTGAATCCCCCCAGGGTGTTAATTCCAAAGTAAAAAGTATATAGTCCCTATATATCCTGATTTCAAATAGGATGCCAGCAAGTCAGCCCATGTTACTGTCAGCCTCCTTGCCGGTTAAACCTTCTGAAAAATAAACTTTCTTTTTCTTAACTTAGATTTAGTGAATTGGCTCTGTTGCTCCAAGGTAAATACCCAAACTCCAGACTCTGTGCTATCAAGTCTACACCAACGCACAGTGATGCTCTAGGACAGAGTGGAACATCCCTGTTGTTTCTGAGATTATAAACCTCTATAGGAGTAGAAGTTCTCCTCTTTCTCCCACAGAGTGCCTGGTGGTCTTTGAGCTGCTAACCTGGCAGTTAATAGCCCAATACATGACCCACCACACCACCAGGGAGTCTTATTCAAACACAAACTCCCTGCAGTTCTGTGGTTCTTTTTTTTCTTTTCTTGCTGGACAACTGATGTAGCTCCTTGGGCCTGTTTCTTGTGTGTAGAATTTCCCGAGGTAGACAACATTCTCTCCTTTCCTTCTTTCTCTCTCCTGTTCCTCTCTACACTGATGGGTTTTATACGGCGGTAGTGGGTTAGATCTATCTCTTTAACAGGCCTAATCTCGCTAACAAAAGATTGTGTAGACACATCCTTGGGGGACATTCTAGAACATGTCTTCGGCTTGTACATCAAAATTTTCCATATCTTTAAGTTTTGCTTTTATTTTTCACAATTCCCTTTATAATTTATCTTTTTCCTCTCACATTTACTATAAGCAACCAGGAGAAGCCATGCGGTTCCTTTAAGACATTGCTCAGAACCCCCCTCAGCCAAACATCCAGTTCATCATTTACGAGTTCTACCTTCCACCAAACAAATGAGCATAATACAAACAAGCTCTTAACCTTTCCTCCATTGTCCAATCACTATTTCATGATTTTATTTAAAAGCATCCCCAGAAGCACATTTAACCTTCACAGATCTAGCAGCATTCTGTTGCTGGTGCCATGGGTTCTCTGACACAGTGGAGAGAGAAGCACATTTAACCTTCA
>NW_022111324.1:80863320-80864575 GCF_000313985.2 Echinops telfairi | reverse complement strand
TTCTCTGACACAGTGGAGAGAGAAGCACATTTAACCTTCACAGATCTAGCAGCATTCTGTTGCTGGTGCCATGGGTTCTCTGACACAGTGGAGAGTTTCCCTCTCTCCTCACTTCCTTCTGAGCCCTCCTCAGAGTTGCCTTCGGCCCCCACAATCTACCAACAATCTCTTCAAGGCAATTGAGGCTTTTGCTGTTCAGCACCTTAAAACTCTTGAGCACCTACCCATTGCTCAATTCCCAAAGCACTTCTACATTGTCCTTGTTACAGCAACACTCCCACTTCTCAGTAGTCGGTGCTATCTAACTGGTGCTGTTGTGATAGAAATATTATAAATGGGTGACTGTAATGAGCAGAGAATTTTATCTTCTCAGTTTAGGGGTGAGAAGTTGGAATCTGAGGGAAGGCTGTATCTTTTTCTGTTGCCTCTGGAGGAAGATCCTTGTCCCTTGAAGCTTCTGCTCATGCACAGTCTTCGTGTGTCTTGGCATCTCTCTTCCCCCCTCTTTACTTCTGTTTGGGCTGGGTTCTGACCATGCAGCCCCTTCCCCAAGCCTCTCAGAAAGACGGGTGATCTGCTGGACTTTGCAGTCCCTGTCTCCAGCATTCCAAGGAGCTTATATCTCCGGGCAGGGTACAGACAGCCCCTTCCCCTGGCCCCTCAAGGCCAGAGCAGGACTGTGCAGCCTCTTCCCCCACATTCCAAGAAGCTACTCTGTGAGGGACTCAGACTCAGCTGCACACCAGGAAGCCTCCCTTCTCCTTATTGGTGCAAGCACCGGCAGCTCTCTTCACCTCGTTTGCGTATTTCCCTGACCCAAACCCTACAAATATCCCACTGCTCCACCGAGGGCACGATTTCCCTGACTTAACTCGTTGGGTCTCAGAACCCAGGAGCTCAAGATGCTCCTGTCCCTTTCTATGCTCTCCCTTCCCTCCCGGGAGCTCTTTCCCCACCCTAATAAAGCCGCTCTTAACCTCACGTTCTTTGTCTCAATTCTAACTCTGTTCAGCATCTCAGTGTTGACCTCTTATGTTGGTGCTGAAACCGAGAGGAGTAAGAAGTGTCTTGATGTGCCCCACTTGCCCTTGGTAGTGTGCGGGTCCCTCTCTCCTCCATCCCCCCTTCCCTTGGACCAGGACCTCTCAGCTGCCATCTGCTGCATCTAAGAGTGAGTACCTGACAGTACCTTACAATTTTATTTCTGCTATTTTGGCCACTGCCCCTTGCTGCTGGGTTCTTTTTTTTTTTTTTT
>NW_022111324.1:80859719-80862584 GCF_000313985.2 Echinops telfairi | reverse complement strand
ATGGCCGCTTGATTACCTTCAAGCCTTTAAGACCCCAGACGCTATACTTTTTGATAGCCGGGCACCATCAGCTTTCTGCTGCTGGGTTCTTTAGAGGCTTTGTTCATTTCATTTCTGAACCGTGGGCCCACAGCAGAGCCACATCTAAAGGACAGCACTTGGGGACACCTGATTCTCTCTGCTCCTTTTCTGGGGGAGCTGGGACGCTTTCCCCTTCCCACATTCCAGAGGCCCAGTTGGATATTCAGGTCGCTGATTGTCTAGTTACGTCTCTTCCAAAAACCCTGCAGCATTGGAAACAAAAATTCCAAGTCGAACTCCTCTACACCTGTAGGTTGCCTCCTGGCTAATCTCAACTCTTGGCTTAAAGTCAAACCTCCGGCCCAAATGTCTTGTTTTTTATTGCAATTTGGTTTGGCCCCAATATAAACTAGATAATGGGTCTCAATGGCCAGAAGATAGTACTTTTGACTTCAACATTTTAACTGATCTTAGTAACTTTTGCCTGAGACCTGGCAATGGCCTGAGGTCCCTACATCCAAGCTTTCTTCCTTCTATGCTCCCATCCCTCTCTCTGTACTCCATGTCACCCCACTCAAGTTCTTTTAGCCCAATATTCTCCTAACCAGAAACACGTGCCAGCTCAAACAGATCCACCGCTCCCCAATCAGGTCTCCGACAGTACTCCCCCACCTCATCTTTCTCCGAACCCGCTGACTCCTTGTCTGTGCCCCCAGTAAGGCCTCCTCCATATTCTGGGTGCCCTTCACTATCACCTCCCTCCACTACCCACTCAGCTCCCAACCACCCCTCTGCCATTCCCCCCAGCCCTTTCTCTCTGTGTTTACCTTCTGTGATTTCTGCCACTAACAGGACTCCTGGCACTGGGCCTGGAAGTCACTGCACCCTTTGATTGGACTAGAGTGCAAAGCATGTGTCTGAGTTCTTTCTACCTGTTTGTGTGTTTTGTGCTTTCAGCTCTGTGGTGCCTGCTCCCAGAACTGCTCTGAAATCTACTTCCTCCTTTTCCCACTCTGAACAAAGGCCCCCGATCGACCTCCATTTTACCAGCCACAAGGCCAGGTCCCTCCCGCTCCTTGGCTCCTGTTGTGTTTCTCACTGATTCAAGGTCCATATCTGCCTGATAAAGCCGCAGGCCTGTTCCAGGGAACCTTCCTGTCTGGAGAGTCGAGGACTCTCCTCCTGGGTCCCTAACTCTGTAAGGGATGTCCTCAGCGTCATCGGACCATTCCTGTCTGATTAGTGCAGATGGGGACCAGGGGATGCCCTTCTCCTCTGCCCATACCCCCCTGCAGTTTTAGACACTATGGGAAGCCCCCTGTCTAGGCCCTCTAAGGACTGTCCTTTGGGGTGCTGCCGACCAGCCTCGCCAAACTGGGCCTGGCTCCAGACATTCGCCCTAAGCATCCGGTCTTTTTCTGTAACCAAGTGTGGCCACAATCCCAATTGGACAATGAGTTGTGCTGGCCAGGACTTTTAATTCCAGCATCTTCTGCAATCTCAACAATTTGTCGCAAGACTCAAAAATGGTCTGAGGTTCCTTATGTTCAGGTTGTACTTTTCCTCTGCTCCTGTCCTTCCTTATGTGTCACCTGTCACCCAACCCAGGTCTTACTTGCTCAAAGTGTCACCTGTCACCCAGCCCAGGTCTCACTTGCTCAATCACCCTCAGTGGCTCCTGCTAAACTACCATTACGTTCCACTGCTGCTCAACCCGATCTCACCCCTTCTGACTCCTTGGAAGCATTGTCTTTCCCACCTACCCATCCTCCACCTTACTCCTTTCCACCCCCTTCTAGCCCGGAACCTAGTCAGACTCCTCCTCAATCTTCCCCTTCTCCTCAACCTCCTTATCCCCTTCAGCCTCAGCCTCCTCAGCCTTCCCCAGCCCCTCTAACTTTCCCCATCACTGCTCACAGTAGGTCACATCACTTTTGTCCCCTCAGTGAGGTGGCTGAAGCTGAGGGCCCCATCAGGGTCCAAGCATCACTTTCCCTCCCAGATCTCTCCCAGATATAAAAGCACCGGGGAACATTTTCTAATGACCCCACTACATACATTAAGGAGTTCCCATAACTCACCCAGGCTTATGATTTAACCTGGCATGACCTTTTTATAGTCCTCACTTCCTCCCTCACCCCCAATGAGTGGAAGTGGGTTTTACAGCCACTCAGCAACATGCAGATCAGATCCATCTCACAGAGGCCATCATGCCCATGGGTCCTCAGGCAGTTCCTAGGGAAGATCCAGATTAAACCTATCAAATAGATATCCAAGCTGGATGCGAAGGCAGGGCCCATCGAGACCATGTGACACAGTACTTGCTGGTTGGCTTACAAACCATTTTTCACAAAGCAATAAACTTTGACAAGTTGCAGGAAATTACCCAGCAACCGAGTGAGAACCTGGCAGATTTCCTCACTCACCTAACTGAAGTCTTAACCTAGTATACAAGGCTAGACCCTACCTCTCCAACAGGGGCTACTGTGCAAGCCACTCATTTTATAATGCAGTCAGCCACCAATATTAAAAAGAAACTAAATAAAGCCAAGGATGGCCCTCAGAGCCCCATTCATGACCTGGTAAACATGGCATTTAAAGTTCTAATGCCCAAGAATAGGCTGAGGCAGCTTATGAAACCCAAACCCACAAGCCCACCAAGGGGCAAGCTGGCAAGCCCCGTCTTGATTGCTGCCCTGAGGCAGGCTGGAGGGAGGGGTCAGAAGACTTCAGGAAACAGCAACTTCAACAGTACAGTGAACCCTCGCCACTTCGCGCTTCGACTTCCGCGGCTTCACTCTATCGCGGTTTTTGCGTAACAGCGCATGCTCTGTCATTACTGCC